>NC_067467.1:16338413-16651163 GCF_025434085.1 Hippocampus zosterae
GAGTTGAGCCCGTTTTGTGACTTTGAATGTACCTTCATAGGAATGAGTTGTGTAGTCAAATTAATGCTCATTTAGGCTTCAGGAGGTCAACCTGAACTAAATACATGTTGAAATGTGTGCATAAGTCCTTTGGTTTAGGCGTGACACTCATTTTCAGTTTTTATTGCTTTAAATGCACTTTCAGTCCGAGTTGAGCCCGTTTTTTTACTTTGAATGTATCTTCATAGGAATAAGTTGTGTAGTCAAATTAATGCTCATTTAGGCTTCAGAATGTCAACCTGAACTAAATACATGTTGAAATGTGTGCATAAGTCCTTTGGTTTAGGCGTGACACTCATTTTGAGTTTTTATTGCTTTAAATGCACTTTCAGGCCTAGTTGAGCACGTTTTGTGACTTTGAATGTACCTTCATAGGAATGAGTTGTGTAGTCAAATTAATGCTCATTTAGGCTTCAGGAGGTCAACCTGAACTAAATACATGTTGAAATGTGTGCATAAGTCCTTTGGTTTAGGCGTGACACTCATTTTCAGTTTTTATTGCTTTAAATGCACTTTCAGTCCGAGTTGAGCCCGTTTTTTTACTTTGAATGTTCCTTCATAGGAATGAGTTGTGTAGTCAAATTAATGCTCATTTAGGCTTCATGAGGTCAACCTGAACTAAATACATGTTGAAATGTGTGCATAAGGCCTTTGGTTTAGGCGTGACACTCATTTTCAGTTTTTATTGCTTTAAATGCACTTTCAGTCCGAGTTGAGCCATTTTTTTACTTTGAATGTATCTTCATAGGAATAAGTTGTGTAGTCAAATTAATGCTCATTTAGGCTTCAGAATGTCAACCTGAACTAAATACATGTTGAAATGTGTGCATAAGTCCTTTGGTTTAGGCGTGACACTCATTTTGAGTTTTTATTGCTTTAAATGCACTTTCAGGCCTAGTTGAGCACGTTTTGTGACTTTGAATGTACCTTCATAGGAATGAGTTGTGTAGTCAAATTAATGCTCATTTAGGCTTCAGGAGGTCAACCTGAACTAAATACATGTTGAAATGTGTGCATAAGTCCTTTGGTTTAGGCGTGACACTCATTTTCAGTTTTTATTGCTTTAAATGTACTTTCAGTCCGAGTTGAGCCCGTTTTTTTACTTTGAATGTTCCTTCATAGGAATGAGTTGTGTAGTCAAATTAATGCTCATTTAGGCTTCAGGAGGTCAACCTGAACTAAATACATGTTGAAATGTGTGCATAAGGCCTTTGGTTTAGGCGTGACACTCATTTTGAGTTTTTATTGCTTTAAATGCGTTTTCAGGCCGAGTAGAGCACGTTTTTTTACTTTGAATGTATCTTCATAGGAATAAGTTGTGTAGTCAAATTAATGCTCATTTAGGCTTCAGGACGTCAACCTGAACTAAATACATGTTGAAATGTGTGCATAAGTCCTTTGGTTTAGGCGTGACACTCATTTTCAGTTTTTATTGCTTTAAATGCACTTTCAGTCCGAGTTGAGCCCGTTTTGTGACTTTGAATGTACCTTCATAGGAATGAGTTGTGTAGTCAAATTAATGCTCATTTAGGCTTCAGGAGGTCAACCTGAACTAAATACATGTTGAAATGTGTGCATAAGTCCTTTGGTTTAGGCGTGACACTCATTTTCAGTTTTTATTGCTTTAAATGCACTTTCAGTCCGAGTTGAGCCCGTTTTTTTACTTTGAATGTATCTTCATAGGAATAAGTTGTGTAGTCAAATTAATGCTCATTTAGGCTTCAGAATGTCAACCTGAACTAAATACATGTTGAAATGTGTGCATAAGTCCTTTGGTTTAGGCGTGACACTCATTTTGAGTTTTTATTGCTTTAAATGCACTTTCAGGCCTAGTTGAGCACGTTTTGTGACTTTGAATGTACCTTCATAGGAATGAGTTGTGTAGTCAAATTAATGCTCATTTAGGCTTCAGGAGGTCAACCTGAACTAAATACATGTTGAAATGTGTGCATAAGTCCTTTGGTTTAGGCGTGACACTCATTTTCAGTTTTTATTGCTTTAAATGTACTTTCAGTCCGAGTTGAGCCCGTTTTTTTACTTTGAATGTTCCTTCATAGGAATGAGTTGTGTAGTCAAATTAATGCTCATTTAGGCTTCAGGAGGTCAACCTGAACTAAATACATGTTGAAATGTGTGCATAAGTCCTTTGGTTTAGGCGTGACACCCAATTTGAGTTTTTATTGCTTTAAATGCACTTTCAGTCCGAGTTGAGCCCGTTTTTTTACTTTGAATGTATCTTCATAGGAATAAGTTGTGTACTCAAATTAATGGTGATTTAGGCTTCAGGAGGTCAACCTGAACTACATGTTGAAATGTGTGCATAAGTCCTTCGGTTTAGGTGTGACACTCATTTTGAGTTTTTATTGCTTTAAATGCATTTTCAGGCCGAGTAGAGCACGTATTTGACTTTGAATGTACCTTCATAGGAATGAGTTGTGTAGTCAAATTAATGCTCATTTAGGCTTCAGGACGTCAACCTGAACTAAATACATGTTGAAATGTGTGCATAAGTCCTTTGGTTTAGGCGTGACACTATTTTGAGTTTTTATTGCTTTAAATGCATTTTCAGGCCGAGTAGAGCACGTTTCTGAGTTTGAATGTATCTTCATAGGAATGAGTTGTGTGATCAAATTAATGCTCATTTAGGCTTCAGAATGTCAACCTGAACTAAATACATGTTGAAATGTGTGCATAAGTCCTTTGGTTTAGGCGTGACACTCATTTTGAGTTTTTATTGCTTTAAATGCACTTTCAGGCCTAGTTGAGCACGTTTTGTGACTTTGAATGTACCTTCATGGGAATGAGTTGTGTAGTCAAATTAATGCTCATTTAGGCTTCAGGAGGTCAACCTGAACTAAATACATGTTGAAATGTGTGCATAAGTCCTTTGGTTTAGGCGTGACACTCATTTTAAGTTTTTATTGCTTTAAATGCACTTTCAGTCCGAGTTGAGCCCGTTTTTTTACTTTGAATGTTCCTTCATAGGAATGAGTTGTGTAGTCAAATTAATGCTCATTTAGGCTTCAGTTGGTCAACCTGAACTAAATACATGTTGAAATGTGTGCATAAGGCCTTTGGTTTAGGCGTGACACTCATTTTGAGTTTTTATTGCTTTAAATGCACTTTCAGTCCGATTTGAGCCCGTTTTTTTACTTTGAATGTACCTTCATAGGAATGAGTTGTGTAGTCAAATTAATGCTCATTTAGGCTTCAGGAGGTCAACCTGAACTAAATACATGTTGAAATGTGTGCATAAGTCCTTTGGTTTAGGCGTGACACTCATTTTCAGTTTTTATTGCTTTAAATGTACTTTCAATCCGAGTTGAGCCCGTTTTTTTACTTTGAATGTTCCTTCATAGGAATGAGTTGTGTAGTCAAATTAATGCTCATTTAGGCTTCAGGAGGTCAACCTGAACTAAATACATGTTGAAATGTGTGCATAAGTCCTTTGGTTTAGGCGTGACACCCAATTTGAGTTTTTATTGCTTTAAATGCACTTTCAGTCCGAGTTGAGCCCGTTTTTTTACTTTGAATGTATCTTCATAGGAATAAGTTGTGTACTCAAATTAATGGTGATTTAGGCTTCAGGAGGTCAACCTGAACTAAATGTTGAAATGTGTGCATAAGTCCTTCGGTTTAGGTGTGACACTCAATTTGAGTTTTTATTGCTTTAAATGCATTTTCAGGCCGTGTAGAGCACGTATTTGACTTTGAATGTACCTTCATAGGAATGAGTTGTGTAGTCAAATTAATGCTCATTTAGGCTTCAGGACGTCAACCTGAACTAAATACATGTTGAAATGTGTGCATAAGTCCTTTGGTTTAGGCGTGACACTATTTTGAGTTTTTATTGCTTTAAATGCATTTTCAGGCCGAGTAGAGCACGTTTCTGAGTTTGAATGTATCTTCATAGGAATGAGTTGTGTGATCAAATTAATGCTCATTTAGGCTTCAGAATGTCAACCTGAACTAAATACATGTTGAAATGTGTGCATAAGTCCTTTGGTTTAGGCGTGACACTCATTTTGAGTTTTTATTGCTTTAAATGCACTTTCAGGCCTAGTTGAGCACGTTTTGTGACTTTGAATGTACCTTCATGGGAATGAGTTGTGTAGTCATATTAATGCTCATTTAGGCTTCAGGAGGTCAACCTGAACTAAATACATGTTGAAATGTGTGCATAAGTCCTTTGGTTTAGGCGTGACACTCATTTTCAGTTTTTATTGCTTTAAATGCACTTTCAATCCGAGTTGAGCCCGTTTTTTTACTTTGAATGTTCCTTCATAGGAATGAGTTGTGTAGTCAAATTAATGCTCATTTAGGCTTCAGTTGGTCAACCTGAACTAAATACATGTTGAAATGTGTGCCTAAGGCCTTTGGTTTAGGCTTGACACTCATTTTGAGTTTTTATTGCTTTAAATGCACTTTCAGTCCGATTTGAGCCCGTTTTTTTACTTTGAATGTATCTTCATAGGAATAAGTTGTGTAGTCAAATTAATGGTGATTTAGGCTTCAGGAGGTCAACCTGAACTAAATACATGTTGAAATGTGTGCATAAGTCCTTTGGTTTAGGCGTGACACTCATTTTGAGTTTTTATTGCTTTAAATGCACTTTCAGGCCTAGTTGAGCACGTTTTGTGACTTTGAATGTACCTTCATAGGAATGAGTTGTGTAGTCAAATTAATGCTCATTTAGGCTTCAGGAGGTCAACCTGAACTAAATACATGTTGAAATGTGTGCATAAGTCCTTTGGTTTAGGCGTGACACTCATTTTCAGTTTTTATTGCTTTAAATGCACTTTCAGTCCGAGTTGAGCCCGTTTTTTTACTTTGAATGTATCTTCATAGGAATAAGTTGTGTAGTCAAATTAATGCTCATTTAGGCTTCAGAATGTCAACCTGATATAAATACATGTTGAAATGTGTGCATAAGTCCTTTGGTTTAGGCGTGACACTCATTTTGAGTTTTTATTGCTTTAAATGCACTTTCAGGCCTAGTTGAGCACGTTTTGTGACTTTAAATGTACCTTCATAGGAATGAGTTGTGTAGTCAAATTAATGCTCATTTAGGCTTCAGGAGGTCAACCTGAACTAAATACATGTTGAAATGTGTGCATAAGTCCTTTGGTTTAGGCGTGACACTCATTTTCAGTTTTTATTGCTTTAAATGTACTTTCAGTCCGAGTTGAGCCCGTTTTTTTACTTTGAATGTTCCTTCATAGGAATGAGTTGTGTAGTCAAATTAATGCTCATTTAGGCTTCAGGAGGTCAACCTGAACTAAATACATGTTGAAATGTGTGCATAAGGCCTTTGGTTTAGGCGTGACACTCATTTTGAGTTTTTATTGCTTTAAATGCATTTTCAGGCCGAGTAGAGCACGTTTTTTTACTTTGAATGTATCTTCATAGGAATAAGTTGTGTAGTCAAATTAATGCTCATTTAGGCTTCAGGACGTCAACCTGAACTAAATACATGTTGAAATGTGTGCATAAGTCCTTTGGTTTAGGCGTGACACTCATTTTCAGTTTTTATTGCTTTAAATGCACTTTCAGTCCGAGTTGAGCCCGTTTTTTTACTTTGAATGTATCTTCATAGGAATAAGTTGTGTAGTCAAATTAATGGTGATTTAGGCTTCAGGAGGTCAACCTGAACTAAATACATGTTGAAATGTGTGCATAAGTCCTTTGGTTTAGGCGTGACACTCATTTTGAGTTTTTAATGCTTTAAATGCACTTTCAGGCCTAGTTGAGCACGTTTTGTGACTTTGAATGTACCTTCATAGGAATGAGTTGTGTAGTCAAATTAATGCTCATTTAGGCTTCAGGAGGTCAACCTGAACTAAATACATGTTGAAATGTGTGCATAAGTCCTTTGGTTTAGGCGTGACACTCATTTTCAGTTTTTATTGCTTTAAATGCACTTTCAGTCCGAGTTGAGCCCGTTTTTTTACTTTGAATGTATCTTCATAGGAATAAGTTGTGTAGTCAAATTAATGCTCATTTAGGCTTCAGAATGTCAACCTGAACTAAATACATGTTGAAATGTGTGCATAAGGCCTTTGGTTTAGGCGTGACACTCATTTTGAGTTTTTATTGCTTTAAATGCGTTTTCAGGCCGAGTAGAGCACGTTTTTTTACTTTGAATGTATCTTCATAGGAATAAGTTGTGTAGTCAAATTAATGCTCATTTAGGCTTCAGGACGTCAACCTGAACTAAATACATGTTGAAATGTGTGCATAAGTCCTTTGGTTTAGGCGTGACACTCATTTTCAGTTTTTATTGCTTTAAATGCACTTTCAGTCCGAGTTGAGCCCGTTTTGTGACTTTGAATGTACCTTCATAGGAATGAGTTGTGTAGTCAAATTAATGCTCATTTAGGCTTCAGGAGGTCAACCTGAACTAAATACATGTTGAAATGTGTGCATAAGTCCTTTGGTTTAGGCGTGACACTCATTTTCAGTTTTTATTGCTTTAAATGCACTTTCAGTCCGAGTTGAGCCCGTTTTTTTACTTTGAATGTATCTTCATAGGAATAAGTTGTGTAGTCAAATTAATGCTCATTTAGGCTTCAGAATGTCAACCTGAACTAAATACATGTTGAAATGTGTGCATAAGTCCTTTGGTTTAGGCGTGACACTCATTTTGAGTTTTTATTGCTTTAAATGCACTTTCAGGCCTAGTTGAGCACGTTTTGTGACTTTGAATGTACCTTCATAGGAATGAGTTGTGTAGTCAAATTAATGCTCATTTAGGCTTCAGGAGGTCAACCTGAACTAAATACATGTTGAAATGTGTGCATAAGTCCTTTGGTTTAGGCGTGACACTCATTTTCAGTTTTTATTGCTTTAAATGTACTTTCAGTCCGAGTTGAGCCCGTTTTTTTACTTTGAATGTTCCTTCATAGGAATGAGTTGTGTAGTCAAATTAATGCTCATTTAGGCTTCAGGAGGTCAACCTGAACTAAATACATGTTGAAATGTGTGCATAAGTCCTTTGGTTTAGGCGTGACACCCAATTTGAGTTTTTATTGCTTTAAATGCACTTTCAGTCCGAGTTGAGCCCGTTTTTTTACTTTGAATGTATCTTCATAGGAATAAGTTGTGTACTCAAATTAATGGTGATTTAGGCTTCAGGAGGTCAACCTGAACTACATGTTGAAATGTGTGCATAAGTCCTTCGGTTTAGGTGTGACACTCATTTTGAGTTTTTATTGCTTTAAATGCATTTTCAGGCCGAGTAGAGCACGTATTTGACTTTGAATGTACCTTCATAGGAATGAGTTGTGTAGTCAAATTAATGCTCATTTAGGCTTCAGGACGTCAACCTGAACTAAATACATGTTGAAATGTGTGCATAAGTCCTTTGGTTTAGGCGTGACACTATTTTGAGTTTTTATTGCTTTAAATGCATTTTCAGGCCGAGTAGAGCACGTTTCTGAGTTTGAATGTATCTTCATAGGAATGAGTTGTGTGATCAAATTAATGCTCATTTAGGCTTCAGAATGTCAACCTGAACTAAATACATGTTGAAATGTGTGCATAAGTCCTTTGGTTTAGGCGTGACACTCATTTTGAGTTTTTATTGCTTTAAATGCACTTTCAGGCCTAGTTGAGCACGTTTTGTGACTTTGAATGTACCTTCATGGGAATGAGTTGTGTAGTCAAATTAATGCTCATTTAGGCTTCAGGAGGTCAACCTGAACTAAATACATGTTGAAATGTGTGCATAAGTCCTTTGGTTTAGGCGTGACACTCATTTTAAGTTTTTATTGCTTTAAATGCACTTTCAGTCCGAGTTGAGCCTGTTTTTTTACTTTGAATGTTCCTTCATAGGAATGAGTTGTGTAGTCAAATTAATGCTCATTTAGGCTTCAGTTGGTCAACCTGAACTAAATACATGTTGAAATGTGTGCATAAGGCCTTTGGTTTAGGCGTGACACTCATTTTGAGTTTTTATTGCTTTAAATGCACTTTCAGTCCGATTTGAGCCCGTTTTTTTACTTTGAATGTACCTTCATAGGAATGAGTTGTGTAGTCAAATTAATGCTCATTTAGGCTTCAGGAGGTCAACCTGAACTAAATACATGTTGAAATGTGTGCATAAGTCCTTTGGTTTAGGCGTGACACTCATTTTCAGTTTTTATTGCTTTAAATGTACTTTCAATCCGAGTTGAGCCCGTTTTTTTACTTTGAATGTTCCTTCATAGGAATGAGTTGTGTAGTCAAATTAATGCTCATTTAGGCTTCAGGAGGTCAACCTGAACTAAATACATGTTGAAATGTGTGCATAAGTCCTTTGGTTTAGGCGTGACACCCAATTTGAGTTTTTATTGCTTTAAATGCACTTTCAGTCCGAGTTGAGCCCGTTTTTTTACTTTGAATGTATCTTCATAGGAATAAGTTGTGTACTCAAATTAATGGTGATTTAGGCTTCAGGAGGTCAACCTGAACTAAATGTTGAAATGTGTGCATAAGTCCTTCGGTTTAGGTGTGACACTCAATTTGAGTTTTTATTGCTTTAAATGCATTTTCAGGCCGTGTAGAGCACGTATTTGACTTTGAATGTACCTTCATAGGAATGAGTTGTGTAGTCAAATTAATGCTCATTTAGGCTTCAGGACGTCAACCTGAACTAAATACATGTTGAAATGTGTGCATAAGTCCTTTGGTTTAGGCGTGACACTATTTTGAGTTTTTATTGCTTTAAATGCATTTTCAGGCCGAGTAGAGCACGTTTCTGAGTTTGAATGTATCTTCATAGGAATGAGTTGTGTGATCAAATTAATGCTCATTTAGGCTTCAGAATGTCAACCTGAACTAAATACATGTTGAAATGTGTGCATAAGTCCTTTGGTTTAGGCGTGACACTCATTTTGAGTTTTTATTGCTTTAAATGCACTTTCAGGCCTAGTTGAGCACGTTTTGTGACTTTGAATGTACCTTCATGGGAATGAGTTGTGTAGTCATATTAATGCTCATTTAGGCTTCAGGAGGTCAACCTGAACTAAATACATGTTGAAATGTGTGCATAAGTCCTTTGGTTTAGGCGTGACACTCATTTTCAGTTTTTATTGCTTTAAATGCACTTTCAATCCGAGTTGAGCCCGTTTTTTTACTTTGAATGTTCCTTCATAGGAATGAGTTGTGTAGTCAAATTAATGCTCATTTAGGCTTCAGTTGGTCAACCTGAACTAAATACATGTTGAAATGTGTGCATAAGGCCTTTGGTTTAGGCTTGACACTCATTTTGAGTTTTTATTGCTTTAAATGCACTTTCAGTCCGATTTGAGCCCGTTTTTTTACTTTGAATGTATCTTCATAGGAATAAGTTGTGTAGTCAAATTAATGGTGATTTAGGCTTCAGGAGGTCAACCTGAACTAAATACATGTTGAAATGTGTGCATAAGTCCTTTGGTTTAGGCGTGACACTCATTTTGAGTTTTTATTGCTTTAAATGCACTTTCAGGCCTAGTTGAGCACGTTTTGTGACTTTGAATGTACCTTCATAGGAATGAGTTGTGTAGTCAAATTAATGCTCATTTAGGCTTCAGGAGGTCAACCTGAACTAAATACATGTTGAAATGTGTGCATAAGTCCTTTGGTTTAGGCGTGACACTCATTTTCAGTTTTTATTGCTTTAAATGCACTTTCAGTCCGAGTTGAGCCCGTTTTTTTACTTTGAATGTTCCTTCATAGGAATGAGTTGTGTAGTCAAATTAATGCTCATTTAGGCTTCAGGAGGTCAACCTGAACTAAATACATGTTGAAATGTGTGCATAAGTCCTTTGGTTTAGGCGTGACACCCAATTTGAGTTTTTATTGCTTTAAATGCACTTTCAGTCCGAGTTGAGCCCGTTTTTTTACTTTGAATGTATCTTCATAGGAATAAGTTGTGTACTCAAATTAATGGTGATTTAGGCTTCAGGAGGTCAACCTGAACTAAATGTTGAAATGTGTGCATAAGTCCTTCGGTTTAGGTGTGACACTCAATTTGAGTTTTTATTGCTTTAAATGCATTTTCAGGCCGTGTAGAGCACGTATTTGACTTTGAATGTACCTTCATAGGAATGAGTTGTGTAGTCAAATTAATGCTCATTTAGGCTTCAGGAGGTCAACCTGAACTAAATACATGTTGAAATGTGTGCATAAGTCCTTTGGTTTAGGCGTGACACTATTTTGAGTTTTTATTGCTTTAAATGCATTTTCAGGCCGAGTAGAGCACGTTTCTGAGTTTGAATGTATCTTCATAGGAATGAGTTGTGTGATCAAATTAATGCTCATTTAGGCTTCAGAATGTCAACCTGAACTAAATACATGTTGAAATGTGTGCATAAGTCCTTTGGTTTAGGCGTGACACTCATTTTGAGTTTTTATTGCTTTAAATGCACTTTCAGGCCTAGTTGAGCACGTTTTGTGACTTTGAATGTACCTTCATGGGAATGAGTTGTGTAGTCATATTAATGCTCATTTAGGCTTCAGGAGGTCAACCTGAACTAAATACATGTTGAAATGTGTGCATAAGTCCTTTGGTTTAGGCGTGACACTCATTTTCAGTTTTTATTGCTTTAAATGCACTTTCAATCCGAGTTGAGCCCGTTTTTTTACTTTGAATGTTCCTTCATAGGAATGAGTTGTGTAGTCAAATTAATGCTCATTTAGGCTTCAGTTGGTCAACCTGAACTAAATACATGTTGAAATGTGTGCATAAGGCCTTTGGTTTAGGCTTGACACTCATTTTGAGTTTTTATTGCTTTAAATGCACTTTCAGTCCGATTTGAGCCCGTTTTTTTACTTTGAATGTATCTTCATAGGAATAAGTTGTGTAGTCAAATTAATGGTGATTTAGGCTTCAGGAGGTCAACCTGAACTAAATACATGTTGAAATGTGTGCATAAGTCCTTTGGTTTAGGCGTGACACTCATTTTGAGTTTTTATTGCTTTAAATGCACTTTCAGGCCTAGTTGAGCACGTTTTGTGACTTTGAATGTACCTTCATAGGAATGAGTTGTGTAGTCAAATTAATGCTCATTTAGGCTTCAGGAGGTCAACCTGAACTAAATACATGTTGAAATGTGTGCATAAGTCCTTTGGTTTAGGCGTGACACTCATTTTCAGTTTTTATTGCTTTAAATGCACTTTCAGTCCGAGTTGAGCCCGTTTTTTTACTTTGAATGTATCTTCATAGGAATAAGTTGTGTAGTCAAATTAATGCTCATTTAGGCTTCAGAATGTCAACCTGATATAAATACATGTTGAAATGTGTGCATAAGTCCTTTGGTTTAGGCGTGACACTCATTTTGAGTTTTTATTGCTTTAAATGCACTTTCAGGCCTAGTTGAGCACGTTTTGTGACTTTAAATGTACCTTCATAGGAATGAGTTGTGTAGTCAAATTAATGCTCATTTAGGCTTCAGGAGGTCAACCTGAACTAAATACATGTTGAAATGTGTGCATAAGTCCTTTGGTTTAGGCGTGACACTCATTTTCAGTTTTTATTGCTTTAAATGTACTTTCAGTCCGAGTTGAGCCCGTTTTTTTACTTTGAATGTTCCTTCATAGGAATGAGTTGTGTAGTCAAATTAATGCTCATTTAGGCTTCAGGAGGTCAACCTGAACTAAATACATGTTGAAATGTGTGCATAAGTCCTTTGGTTTAGGCGTGACACTCATTTTCAGTTTTTATTGCTTTAAATGCACTTTCAGTCCGAGTTGAGCCCGTTTTTTTACTTTGAATGTATCTTCATAGGTATAAGTTGTGTAGTCAAATTAATCATATAGGCTTCAGGAGGTCAACCTGAACTAAATACATGTTGAAATGTGTGCATAAGTCCTTTGGTTTAGGCGTGACACTCATTTTGAGTTTTTATTGCTTTAAATGCACTTTCAGGCCTAGTTGAGCACGTTTTGTGACTTTGAATGTACCTTCATAGGAATGAGTTGTATAGACGAAATAATGCTCATTTAGGCTTCAGGAGGTCAACCTGAACTAAATAAATGTTGAAATGTGTGCATAAGTCATTTGGTCTAGGCGTGACACTCATTATGAACCATTGATGAAAATAAGTTTTATTTTTAAAAAAGCCAAAAAATGTGAAAGGGACGAAATTACAAATGTCCTGTGTGTTTCACATAGAGTCCCGCTCCCTCTCTTTCTCTGTGACACACACGCTTCCGAGCGCGCCAGCACGCAGCAAGCACACACACAAACGCACGCACACACACTCACACAAAAGTACGCACAGACGAGCACGTATCGTAAACAACACACCAACGATGATTTAGATCAAAGAAACACTCACACATGTATGGGCACACGATCACGCGCGCGCAAACACACACACAAACTCATGAGAGGCACACACATCCGCACACGCTACGCATGTAAACAACATTTGGACACTGATTGAAGATCAAAGACTAACCCACGTGGAAGACTGAAAGATGCACAGCCAATCACCTAGGCTTTGCATCTTTTCACCTCCCCCTGCTCTCACACCACGTGGGCTAGATCCACTCGGGCTGTCATTGGTGGACGTCGTCGGTGTCAGAACAAATCAAGTGCAAGCAAAAGTTAAAACCTCCGAGTAATTCGTCATTTTTATCCGAATACAGTACTTTTTTGGGGGGGGGGGGTGCGCACAACACACACACGCACGCACCCACACAAACACACACAAACACACGAACACACCTACACACTCTCACACACGCACGCACACATACACTAGCACGCATCGGAAACAACACTTTAGACGTTGAAATGTGTGCATAAGTCCTTTGGTTTAGGCGTGACACTCATTTTCAGTTTTTATTGCTTTAAATGCACTTTCAGTCCGAGTTGAGCCCGTTTTTTTACTTTGAATGTATCTTCATAGGAATAAGTTGTGTAGTCAAATTAATGCTCATTTAGGCTTCAGAATGTCAACCTGATATAAATACATGTTGAAATGTGTGCATAAGTCCTTTGGTTTAGGTGTGACACTCAATTTGAGTTTTTATTGCTTTAAATGCATTTTCAGGCCGAGTAGAGCACGTTTTTTACTTTATGTGGAGGTTTAGGTGTGACACTCATTTTGATTTTTTCTTGCTTTAAATGCATTTTCAGGCCGAGTAGAGCACGTTTTTTTACTTTGAATGTATCTTCATAGGAATGAGTTGTGTAGTCAAATTAATGCTCATTTAGACTTCAGGAGGTCAACCTGAACTAAATACATGTTGAAATGTGTGCATAAGTCCTTTGGTTTAGGCATGACACTCAATTTTGAGTTTTTATTGATTCAAATGCATTTTCAGACAGAGCAGGGCACTTACTGACTTTGAATGTATCTTCATGGGAATGAGTTGTGTGATCAAATTAATACTCATTTAGGCTTCAGGAGGTCAACCTAAACTAAATACATGTTGAAATGTGTGCATAAGTCCTTTGATTTAGGCGTGAAACTCATTTTGAGATTTTATTGCTTTAAATGCACTTTCAGGCCTAGTTGAGCACGTTTTGTGACTTTGAATGTACCTTCATAGGAATGAGTTGTATAGACAAAATAATGCTCATTTAGGCTTCAGAATGTCAACCTGAACTAAATACATGTTGAAATGTGTGTATAAATCCTTTGGTTTAGGCGTGACACTCAACTTGAGTTTTTATTGCTTTAAATGCATTTTCAGGCCGAGTAGAGCACGTTTTTTTACTTTAAATGTAGGTTTAGGTGTGACACTCATTTTGATTTTTTCTTGCTTTAAATGCATTTTCAGGCCGAGTAGAGCACGTTTTTTTACTTTGAATGTATCTTCATAGGAATGAGTTGTGTAGTCAAATTAATGCTCATTTAGGCTTCAGGAGGTCAACCCGAACTAAATACATGTTGAAATGTGTGCATAAGTCCTTTGGTTTAGGCGTGACACTCATTTTGAGTTTTTATTGCTTTAAATGCACTTTCAGGCCTAGTTGAGCACGTTTTGTGACTTTCAATGTACCTTCATAGGAATGAGTTGTATAGACGAAATAATGCTCATTTAGGCTTCAGGAGATCAACCTGAACTAAATACATGTTGAAATGTGTGCCTAAGTCCTTTGGTTTAGGCGTGACACCCAATTTGAGTTTTTATTGCTTTAAATGCATTTTCAGGCCGAGTAGAGCACGTTTCTGAGTTTGAATGTATCTTCATAGGAATGAGTTGTGTGATCAAATTAATGGTGATTTAGGCTTCAGGAGGTCAACCTGAACTAAATACATGTTGAAATGTGTGCATAAGTCCTTTGGTTTAGGCGTGACACTCATTTTGAGTTTTTATTGCTTTAAATGTACTTTCAGGCCGAGTTGAGCACGTTTTGTGACTTTGAATGTACCTTCATAGGAATGAGTTGTGTAGTCAAATAAATGCTCATTTAGGCTTCAGGAGGTCAACCTGAACTAAATAGATGTTGAAATGTGTGCATAAGTCCTTTGGTTTAGGTGTGACACTCAATTTGAGTTTTTATTGCTTTAAATGCATTTTCAGGCCGAGTAGAGCACGTTTTTTACTTTATGTGGAGGTTTGGGTGTGACACTCATTTTGATTTTTTCTTGCTTTAAATGCATTTTCAGGCCGAGTAGAGCACGTTTTTTTACTTTGAATGTATCTTCATAGGAATGAGTTGTGTAGTCAAATTAATGCTCATTTAGACTTCAGGAGGTCAACCTGAACTAAATACATGTTGAAATGTGTGCATAAGTCCTTTGGTTCAGGCGTGACACTCATTTTGAGTTTTTATTGCTTTAAATGCACTTTCAGGCCTAGTTGAGCACGTTTTGTGACTTTGAATGTACCTTCATAGGAATGAGTTGTGTAGTCAAATTAATGCTCATTTAGGCTTCAGGAGGTCAACCTGAACTAAATACATGTTGAAATGTGTGCATAAGTCCTTTGGTTTAGGCGTGACACTCATTTTCAGTTTTTATTGCTTTAAATGCACTTTCAGTCCGAGTTGAGCCCGTTTTTTTACTTTGAATGTTCCTTCATAGGAATGAGTTGTGTAGTCAAATTAATGCTCATTTAGGCTTCAGGAGGTCAACCTGAACTAAATACATGTTGAAATGTGTGCATAAGTCCTTTGGTTTAGGCGTGACACTATTTTGAGTTTTTATTGCTTTAAATGCATTTTCAGGCCGAGTAGAGCACGTTTCTGAGTTTGAATGTATCTTCATAGGAATGAGTTGTGTGATCAAATTAATGCTCATTTAGGCTTCAGAATGTCGACCTGAACTAAATACATGTTGAAATGTGTGCATAAGTCCTTTGGTTTAGGCGTGACACTCATTTTGAGTTTTTAATTGCTTTAAATGCACTTTCAGGCCTAGTTGAGCACGTTTTGTGACTTTGAATGTACCTTCATAGGAATGAGTTGTGTAGTCAAATTAATGCTCATTTAGGCTTCAGGAGGTCAACCTGAACTAAATACACGTTGAAATGTGTGCATAAGTCCTTTGGTTTAGGCGTGACACTCATTTTGAGTTTTTATTGCTTTAAATGCACTTTCAGTCCGAGTTGAGCCCGTTTTTTTACTTTGAATGTATCTTCATAGGAATAAGTTGTGTAGTCAAATTAATGCTCATTTAGGCTTCAGTTGGTCAACCTGAACTAAATACATGTTGAAATGTGTGCATAAGGCCTTTGGTTTAGGCGTGACACACATTTTGAGTTTTTATTGCTTTAAATGCATTTTCAGGCCGAGTAGAGCACGTTTTTTTACTTTGAATGTATCTTCATAGGAATAAGTTGTGTAGTCAAATTAATGCTCATTTAGGCTTCAGGACGTCAACCTGAACTAAATACATGTTGAAATGTGTGCATAAGTCCTTTGGTTTAGGCGTGACACTCATTTTCAGTTTTTATTGCTTTAAATGCACTTTCAGTCCAAGTTGAGCCCGTTTTTTTACTTTGAATGTATCTTCATAGGAATAAGTTGTGTAGTCAAATTAATGGTGATTTAGGCTTCAGGAGGTCAACCTGAACTAAATACATGTTGAAATGTGTGCATAAGTCCTTTGGTTTAGGCGTGACACTCATTTTGAGTTTTTATTGCTTTAAATGCACTTTCAGGCCTAGTTGAGCACGTTTTGTGACTTTGAATGTACCTTGATAGGAATGAGGTGTGTAGTCAAATTAATGCTCATTTAGGCTTCAGGAGGTCAACCTGAACTAAATACATGTTGAAATGTGTGCATAAGTCCTTTGGTTTAGGCGTGACACTCATTTTCAGTTTTTATTGCTTTAAATGCACTTTCAGTCCGAGTTGAGCCCGTTTTTTTACTTTGAATGTATCTTCATAGGAATAAGTTGTGTAGTCCAATTAATGCTCATTTAGGCTTCAGAATGTCAACCTGAACTAAATACATGTTGAAATGTGTGCATAAGTCCTTTGGTTTAGGCGTGACACTCATTTTGAGTTTTTATTGCTTTAAATGCACTTTCAGGTCTAGTTGAGCACGTTTTGTGACTTTGAATGTACCTTCATAGGAATGAGTTGTGTAGTCAAATTAATGCTCATTTAGGCTTCAGGAGGTCAACCTGAACTAAATACATGTTGAAATGTGTGCATAAGTCCTTTGGTTTAGGCGTGACACTCATTTTCAGTTTTTATTGCTTTAACTGTACTTTCAGTCCGAGTTGAGCCCGTTTTTTTACTTTGAATGTTCCTTCATAGGAATGAGTTGTGTAGTCAAATTAATGCTCATTTAGGCTTCAGGAGGTCAACCTGAACTAAATAGATGTTGAAATGTGTGCATAAGTCCTTTGGTTTAGGTGTGACACTCAATTTGAGTTTTTATTGCTTTAAATGCATTTTCAGGCCGAGTAGAGCACGTTTTTTACTTTATGTGGAGGTTTAGGTGTGACACTCATTTTGATTTTTTCTTGCTTTAAATGCATTTTCAGGCCGAGTAGAGCACGTTTTTTTACTTTGAATGTATCTTCATAGGAATGAGTTGTGTAGTCAAATTAATGCTCATTTAGACTTCAGGAGGTCAACCTGAACTAAATACATGTTGAAATGTGTGCATAAGTCCTTTGGTTTAGGCATGACACTCAATTTTAGTTTTTATTGATTCAAATGCATTTTCAGACAGAGCAGGGCACTTACTGACTTTGAATGTATCTTCATGGGAATGAGTTGTGTGATCAAATTAATACTCATTTAGGCTTCAGGAGGTCTACCTAAACTAAATACATGTTGAAATGTGTGCATAAGTCCTTTGATTTAGGCGTGAAACTCATTTTGAGATTTTATTGCTTTAAATGCACTTTCAGGCCTAGTTGAGCACGTTTTGTGACTTTGAATGTACCTTCATAGGAATGAGTTGTATAGACAAAATAATGCTCATTTAGGCTTCAGAATGTCAACCTGAACTAAATACATGTTGAAATGTGTGTATAAATCCTTTGGTTTAGGCGTGACACTCAACTTGAGTTTTTATTGCTTTAAATGCATTTTCAGGCCGAGTAGAGCACGTTTTTTTACTTTAAATGTAGGTTTAGGTGTGACACTCATTTTGATTTTTTCTTGCTTTAAATGCATTTTCAGGCCGAGTAGAGCACGTTTTTTTACTTTGAATGTATCTTCATAGGAATGAGTTGTGTAGTCAAATTAATGCTCATTTAGGCTTCAGGAGGTCAACCCGAACTAAATACACGTTGAAATGTGTGCATAAGTCCTTTGGTTTAGGCGTGACACTCATTTTGAGTTTTTATTGCTTTAAATGCACTTTCAGGCCTAGTTGAGCACGTTTTGTGACTTTCAATGTACCTTCATAGGAATGAGTTGTATAGACGAAATAATGCTCATTTAGGCTTCAGGAGATCAACCTGAACTAAATACATGTTGAAATGTGTGCCTAAGTCCTTTGGTTTAGGCGTGACACCCAATTTGAGTTTTTATTGCTTTAAATGCATTTTAAGGCCGAGTAGAGCATGTTTCTGAGTTTGAATGTATCTTCATAGGAATGAGTTGTGTGATCAAATTAATGGTGATTTAGGCTTCAGGAGGTCAACCTGAACTAAATAGATGTTGAAATGTGTGCATAAGTCCTTTGGTTTAGGCGTGACACTCATTTTGAGTTTTTATTGCTTTAAATGTACTTTCAGGCCGAGTTGAGCACGTTTTGTGACTTTGAATGTACCTTCATAGGAATGAGTTGTGTAGTCAAATAAATGCTCATTTAGGCTTCAGGAGGTCAACCTGAACTAAATAGATGTTGAAATGTGTGCATAAGTCCTTTGGTTTAGGTGTGACACTCAATTTGAGTTTTTATTGCTTTAAATGCATTTTCAGGCCGAGTAGAGCACGTTTTTTACTTTATGTGGAGGTTTGGGTGTGACACTCATTTTGATTTTTTCTTGCTTTAAATGCATTTTCAGGCCGAGTAGAGCACGTTTTTTTACTTTGAATGTATCTTCATAGGAATGAGTTGTGTAGTCAAATTAATGCTCATTTAGACTTCAGGAGGTCAACCTGAACTAAATACATGTTGAAATGTGTGCATAAGTCCTTTGGTTTAGGCGTGACACTCATTTTGAGTTTTTATTGCTTTAAATGCACTTTCAGGCCTAGTTGAGCACGTTTTGTGACTTTGAATGTACCTTCATAGGAATGAGTTGTGTAGTCAAATTAATGCTCATTTAGGCTTCAGGAGGTCAACCTGAACTAAATACATGTTGAAATGTGTGCATAAGTCCTTTGGTTTAGGCGTGACACTCATTTTCAGTTTTTATTGCTTTAAATGCACTTTCAGTCCGAGTTGAGCCCGTTTTTTTACTTTGAATGTTCCTTCATAGGAATGAGTTGTGTAGTCAAATTAATGCTCATTTAGGCTTCAGGAGGTCAACCTGAACTAAATACATGTTGAAATGTGTGCATAAGTCCTTTGGTTTAGGCGTGACACTATTTTGAGTTTTTATTGCTTTAAATGCATTTTCAGGCCGAGTAGAGCACGTTTCTGAGTTTGAATGTATCTTCATAGGAATGAGTTATGTGATCAAATTAATGCTCATTTAGGCTTCAGAATGTCGACCTGAACTAAATACATGTTGAAATGTGTGCATAAGTCCTTTGGTTTAGATTTGACACTCAATTTGAGTTTTTATTTCTTTAAATGCACTTTCAGGCCGAGTTGAGCCCGTTTTTTGACTTTGAATGTACCTTCATAGGAATTAGTTGTGTAGTCAAATTAATGCTCATTTAGGCTTCAGGAGGTCAACCTGAACTAAATACATGTTGAAATGTGTGCATAAGTCCTTTGGTTTAGGCGTGACACTCATTTTCAGTTTTTATTGCTTTAAATGCACTTTCAGTCCGAGTTGAGACCGTTTTTTTACTTTGAATGTTCCTTCATAGGAATGATTTGTGTAGTCAAATTAATGCTCATTTAGGCTTCAGGAGGTCAACCTGAACTAAATACATGTTGAAATAGGTGCATAAGTCCTTTGGTTTAGGCGTGACACTCATTTTCAGTTTTTATTGCTTTAAATGCACTTTCAGTCCGAGTTGAGCCCGTTTTTTTACTTTGAATGTATCTTCATAGGAATAAGTTGTGTAGTCAAATTAATGGTGATTTAGGCTTCAGGAGGTCAACCTGAACTAAATACATGTTGAAATGTGTGCATAAGTCCTTTGGTTTAGGCGTGACACTCATTTTGAGTTTTTAATTGCTTTAAATGCACTTTCAGGCCTAGTTGAGCACGTTTTGTGACTTTGAATGTACCTTCATAGGAATGAGTTGTGTAGTCAAATTAATGCTCATTTAGGCTTCAGGAGGTCAACCTGAACTAAATACACGTTGAAATGTGTGCATAAGTCCTTTGGTTTAGGCGTGACACTCATTTTGAGTTTTTATTGCTTTAAATGCACTTTCAGTCCGAGTTGAGCCCGTTTTTTTACTTTGAATGTATCTTCATAGGAATAAGTTGTGTAGTCAAATTAATGCTCATTTAGGCTTCAGTTGGTCAACCTGAACTAAATACATGTTGAAATGTGTGCATAAGGCCTTTGGTTTAGGCGTGACACACATTTTGAGTTTTTATTGCTTTAAATGCATTTTCAGGCCGAGTAGAGCACGTTTTTTTACTTTGAATGTATCTTCATAGGAATAAGTTGTGTAGTCAAATTAATGCTCATTTAGGCTTCAGGACGTCAACCTGAACTAAATACATGTTGAAATGTGTGCATAAGTCCTTTGGTTTAGGCGTGACACTCATTTTCATTTTTTATTGCTTTAAATGCACTTTCAGTCCAAGTTGAGCCCGTTTTTTTACTTTGAATGTATCTTCATAGGAATAAGTTGTGTAGTCAAATTAATGGTGATTTAGGCTTCAGGAGGTCAACCTGAACTAAATACATGTTGAAATGTGTGCATAAGTCCTTTGGTTTAGGCGTGACACTCATTTTGAGTTTTTATTGCTTTAAATGCACTTTCAGGCCTAGTTGAGCACGTTTTGTGACTTTGAATGTACCTTGATAGGAATGAGGTGTGTAGTCAAATTAATGCTCATTTAGGCTTCAGGAGGTCAACCTGAACTAAATACATGTTGAAATGTGTGCATAAGTCCTTTGGTTTAGGCGTGACACTCATTTTCAGTTTTTATTGCTTTAAATGCACTTTCAGTCCGAGTTGAGCCCGTTTTTTTACTTTGAATGTATCTTCATAGGAATAAGTTGTGTAGTCAAATTAATGCTCATTTAGGCTTCAGAATGTCAACCTGAACTAAATACATGTTGAAATGTGTGCATAAGTCCTTTGGTTTAGGCGTGACACTCATTTTGAGTTTTTATTGCTTTAAATGCACTTTCAGGTCTAGTTGAGCACGTTTTGTGACTTTGAATGTACCTTCATAGGAATGAGTTGTGTAGTCAAATTAATGCTCATTTAGGCTTCAGGAGGTCAACCTGAACTAAATACATGTTGAAATGTGTGCATAAGTCCTTTGGTTTAGGCGTGACACTCATTTTCAGTTTTTATTGCTTTAACTGTACTTTCAGTCCGAGTTGAGCCCGTTTTTTTACTTTGAATGTTCCTTCATAGGAATGAGTTGTGTAGTCAAATTAATGCTCATTTAGGCTTCAGGAGGTCCACCTGAACTAAATACATGTTGAAATGTGTGCATAAGTCCGTTGGTTTAGGCGTGACACTCATTTTGAGTTTTTATTGCTTTAAATGCACTTTCAGTCCGAGTTGAGCCCGTTTTTTTACTTTGAATGTTCCTTCATAGGAATGAGTTGTGTAGTCAAATTAATGCTCATTTAGGCTTCAGGAGGTCAACCTGAACTAAATACATCTTGAAACGTGTGCATAAGTCCTTTGGTTTAGGCGTGACACTCATTTTCAGTTTTTATTGCTTTAAATGCACTTTCAGTCCGAGTTGAGCCCGTTTTTTTACTTTGAATGTATCTTCATAGGAATAAGTTGTGTAGTCAAATTAATGGTGATTTAGGCTTCAGGAGGTCAACCTGAACTAAATACATGTTAAAATGTGTGCATAAGTCCTTTGGTTTAGGCGTGACACTCATTTTCAGTTTTTATTGCTTTAAATGCACTTTCAGTCCGAGTTGAGCCTGTTTTTTTACTTTGAATGTATCTTCATAGGAATAAGTTGTGTAGTAAAATTAATGCTCATTTAGGCTTCAGAATGTCAACCTGAACTAAATACATGTTGAAATGTGTGCATAAGTCCTTTGGTTTAGGCGTGACACTCATTTTGAGTTTTTATTGCTTTATATGCACTTTCAGGCCTACTTGAGCACGTTTTGTGACTTTGAATGTACCTTCATAGGAATGAGTTGTGTAGTCAAATAAATGCTCATTTAGGCTTCAGGAGGTCAACCTGAACTAAATACATGTTGAATTGTGTGCATAACTCCTTTGGTTTAGGTGTGACACTCAATTTGAGTTTTTATTGCTTTAAATGCATTTTCAGGCCGAGTAGAGCACGTTTTTTGACTTTGAATGTATCTTCATAGCAATAAGTTGTGTAGTCAAATTAATGCTCATTTAGGCTTCAGAATGTCAACCTGAACTAAATACATGTTGAAATGTGTACATAAGTCCTTTGGTTTAGGTGTGACACCCAATTTGAGTTTTTATTGCTTTAAATGCATTTTCAGGCCGAGTAGAGCACGTTTTTGACTTTGAATGTATCTTCATAGGAATAAGTTGTGTAGTCAAATTAATGCTCATTTAGGCTTCAGAATGTCAACCTGAACTGAATACATGTTGAAATGTGTGCATAAGTCCTTTGGTTTAGGCGTGACACTCATTTTGAGTTTTTATTGCTTTAAATGCATTTTCAGGCCGAGTAGAGCACGTTTCTGAGTTTGAATGTATCTTCATAGGAATGAGTTGTGTGATCAAATTAATGGTGATTTAGGCTGCAGGAGGTCAACCTGATTAAATACATGTTGAAATGTGTGCATAAGTCCTTTGGTTTAGATTTGACACTCAATTTGAGTTTTTATTTCTTTAAATGCACTTTCAGGCCGAGTTGAGCCCGTTTTTTGACTTTGAATGTACCTTCATAGGAATTAGTTGTGTAGTCAAATTAATGCTCATTTAGGCTTCAGGAGGTCAACCTGAACTAAATACATGTTGAAATGTGTGCATAAGTCCTTTGGTTTAGGCGTGACACTCATTTTCAGTTTTTATTGCTTTAAATGCACTTTCAGTCCGAGTTGAGACCGTTTTTTTACTTTGAATGTTCCTTCATAGGAATGATTTGTGTAGTCAAATTAATGCTCATTTAGGCTTCAGGAGGTCAACCTGAACTAAATACATGTTGAAATGTGTGCATAAGTCCTTTGGTTTAGGCGTGACACTCATTTTCAGTTTTTATTGCTTTAAATGCACTTTCAGTCCGAGTTGAGCCCGTTTTTTTACTTTGAATGTATCTTCATAGGAATAAGTTGTGTAGTCAAATTAATGGTGATTTAGGCTTCAGGAGGTCAACCTGAACTAAATACATGTTGAAATGTGTGCATAAGTCCTTTGGTTTAGGCGTGACACTCATTTTCAGTTTTTATTGCTTTAAATGCACTTTCAGTCCGAGTTGAGCCCGTTTTTTTACTTTGAATGTTCCTTCATAAGAATGAGTTGTGTAGTCAAATTAATGCTCATTTAGGCTTCAGGACGTCAACCTGAACTAAATACATGTTGAAATGTGTGCATAAGTCCTTTGGTTTAGGCGTGACACTCATTTTGAGTTTTTATTGCTTTAAATGCACTTTCAGGCCTAGTTGAGCACGTTTTGTGACTTTGAATGTACCTTCATAGGAATGAGTTGTGTAGTCAAATTAATGCTCATTTAGGCTTCAGGAGGTCAACCTGAACTAAATACATGTTGAAATGTGTGCATAAGTCCTTTGGTTTAGGCGTGACACTCATTTTCAGTTTTTATTGCTTTAAATGCACTTTCAGTCCGAGTTGAGCCCGTTTTTTTACTTTGAATGTTCCTTCATAGGAATGAGTTGTGTAGTCAAATTAATGCTCATTTAGGCTTCAGGAGGTCAACCTGAACTAAATACATGTTGAAATGTGTGCATAAGTCCTTTGGTTTAGGCGTGACACTCATTTTGAGTTTTTATTGCTTTAAATGCACTTTCAGGCCTAGTTGAGCACGTTTTGTGACTTTGAATGTACCTTCATAGGAATGAGTTGTGTAGTCAAATTAATGCTCATTTAGGCTTCAGGAGGTCAACCTGAACTAAATACATGTTGAAATGTGTGCATAAGTCCTTTGGTTTAGGCGTGACACTCATTTTCACTTTTTATTGCTTTAAATGCACTTTCAGTCCGAGTTGAGCCCGTTTTTTTACTTTGAATGTTCCTTCATAGGAATGAGTTGTGTAGTCAAATTAATGCTCATTTAGGCTTCAGGAGGTCAACCTGAACTAAATACATGTTGAAATGTGTGCATAAGTCCTTTGGTTTAGGCGTGACACTCATTTTGAGTTTTTATTGCTTTAAATGCACTTTCAGGCCTAGTTGAGCACGTTTTGTGACTTTGAATGTACCTTCATAGGAATGAGTTGTGTAGTCAAATTAATGCTCATTTAGGCTTCAGGAGGTCAACCTGAACTAAATACATGTTGAAATGTGTGCATAAGTCCTTTGGTTTAGGCGTGACACTCATTTTCAGTTTTTATTGCTTTAAATGCACTTTCAGTCCGAGTTGAGCCCGTTTTTTTACTTTGAATGTATCTTCATAGGAATAAGTTGTGTAGTCAAATTAATGCTCATTTAGGCTTCAGAATGTCAACCTGAACTAAATACATGTTGAAATGTGTGCATAAGTCCTTTGGTTTAGGCGTGACACTCATTTTGAGTTTTTATTGCTTTAAATGCACTTTCAGGTCTAGTTGAGCACGTTTTGTGACTTTGAATGTACCTTCATAGGAATGAGTTGTGTAGTCAAATTAATGCTCATTTAGGCTTCAGGAGGTCAACCTGAACTAAATACATGTTGAAATGTGTGCATAAGTCCTTTGGTTTAGGCGTGACACTCATTTTGAGTTTTTATTGCTTTAAATGCACTTTCAGTCCGAGTTGAGCCCGTTTTTTTACTTTGAATGTTCCTTCATAGGAATGAGTTGTGTAGTCAAATTAATGCTCATTTAGGCTTCAGGAGGTCAACCTGAACTAAATACATGTTGAAATGTGTGCATAAGTCCTTTGGTTTAGGCGTGACACTCATTTTCAGTTTTTATTGCTTTAAATGCACTTTCAGTCCGAGTTGAGCCCGTTTTTTTACTTTGAATGTATCTTCATAGGAATAAGTTGTGTAGTCAAATTAATGCTCATTTAGGCTTCAGAATGTCAACCTGAACTAAATACATGTTGAAATGTGTGCATAAGTCCTTTGGTTTAGGCGTGACACTCATTTTCAGTTTTTATTGCTTTAAATGCACTTTCAGGCCTAGTTGAGCACGTTTTGTGACTTTGAATGTACCTTCATAGGAATGAGTTGTGTAGTCAAATTAATGCTCATTTAGGCTTCAGGAGGTCAACCTGAACTAAATACATGTTGAAATGTGTGCATAAGTCCTTTGGTTTAGGCGTGACACTCATTTTCAGTTTTTATTGCTTTAAATGTACTTTCAGTCCGAGTTGAGCCCGTTTTTTTACTTTGAATGTTCCTTCATAGGAATGAGTTGTGTAGTCAAATTAATGCTCATTTAGGCTTCAGGAGGTCAACCTGAACTAAATACATGTTGAAATGTGTGCATAAGTCCTTTGGTTTAGGCGTGACACTCATTTTCACTTTTTATTGCTTTAAATGCACTTTCAGTCCGAGTTGAGCCCGTTTTTTTACTTTGAATGTTCCTTCATAGGAATGAGTTGTGTAGTCAAATTAATGCTCATTTAGGCTTCAGGAGGTCAACCTGAACTAAATACATGTTGAAATGTGTGCATAAGTCCTTTGGTTTAGGCGTGACACTCATTTTGAGTTTTTATTGCTTTAAATGCACTTTCAGGCCTAGTTGAGCACGTTTTGTGACTTTGAATGTACCTTCATAGGAATGAGTTGTGTAGTCAAATTAATGCTCATTTAGGCTTCAGGAGGTCAACCTGAACTAAATACATGTTGAAATGTGTGCATAAGTCCTTTGGTTTAGGCGTGACACTCATTTTCAGTTTTTATTGCTTTAAATGCACTTTCAGTCCGAGTTGAGCCCGTTTTTTTACTTTGAATGTATCTTCATAGGAATAAGTTGTGTAGTCAAATTAATGCTCATTTAGGCTTCAGAATGTCAACCTGAACTAAATACATGTTGAAATGTGTGCATAAGTCCTTTGGTTTAGGCGTGACACTCATTTTGAGTTTTTATTGCTTTAAATGCACTTTCAGGTCTAGTTGAGCACGTTTTGTGACTTTGAATGTACCTTCATAGGAATGAGTTGTGTAGTCAAATTAATGCTCATTTAGGCTTCAGGAGGTCAACCTGAACTAAATACATGTTGAAATGTGTGCATAAGTCCTTTGGTTTAGGCGTGACACTCATTTTGAGTTTTTATTGCTTTAAATGCACTTTCAGTCCGAGTTGAGCCCGTTTTTTTACTTTGAATGTTCCTTCATAGGAATGAGTTGTGTAGTCAAATTAATGCTCATTTAGGCTTCAGGAGGTCAACCTGAACTAAATACATGTTGAAATGTGTGCATAAGTCCTTTGGTTTAGGCGTGACACTCATTTTCAGTTTTTATTGCTTTAAATGCACTTTCAGTCCGAGTTGAGCCCGTTTTTTTACTTTGAATGTATCTTCATAGGAATAAGTTGTGTAGTCAAATTAATGCTCATTTAGGCTTCAGAATGTCAACCTGAACTAAATACATGTTGAAATGTGTGCATAAGTCCTTTGGTTTAGGCGTGACACTCATTTTCAGTTTTTATTGCTTTAAATGCACTTTCAGGCCTAGTTGAGCACGTTTTGTGACTTTGAATGTACCTTCATAGGAATGAGTTGTGTAGTCAAATTAATGCTCATTTAGGCTTCAGGAGGTCAACCTGAACTAAATACATGTTGAAATGTGTGCATAAGTCCTTTGGTTTAGGCGTGACACTCATTTTCAGTTTTTATTGCTTTAAATGTACTTTCAGTCCGAGTTGAGCCCGTTTTTTTACTTTGAATGTTCCTTCATAGGAATGAGTTGTGTAGTCAAATTAATGCTCATTTAGGCTTCAGGAGGTCAACCTGAACTAAATACATGTTGAAATGTGTGCATAAGTCCTTTGGTTTAGGCGTGACACTCATTTTGAGTTTTTATTGCTTTAAATGCACTTTCAGTCCGAGTTGAGCCCGTTTTTTTACTTTGAATGTTCCTTCATAGGAATGAGTTGTGTAGTCAAATTAATGCTCATTTAGGCTTCAGGAGGTCAACCTGAACTAAATACATGTTGAAATGTGTGCATAAGTCCTTTGGTTTAGGCGTGACACTCATTTTCAGTTTTTATTGCTTTAAATGCACTTTCAGTCCGAGTTGAGCCCGTTTTTTTACTTTGAATGTATCTTCATAGGAATAAGTTGTGTAGTCAAATTAATGCTCATTTAGGCTTCAGGAGGTCAACCTGAACTAAATACATGTTGAAATGTGTGCATAAGTCCTTCGGTTTAGGTGTGACACCCAATTTGAGTTTTTATTGCTTTAAATGCATTTTCAGGCCGAGTAGAGCACGTTTTTGACTTTGAATGTATCTTCATAGGAATAAGTTGTGTAGTCAAATTAATGCTCATTTAGGCTTCAGAATGTCAACCTGAACTGAATACATGTTGAAATGTGTGCATAAGTCCTTTGGTTTAGGCGTGACACTCATTTTGAGTTTTTATTGCTTTAAATGCATTTTCAGGCCGAGTAGAGCACGTTTCTGAGTTTGAATGTATCTTCATAGGAATGAGTTGTGTGATCAAATTAATGGTGATTTAGGCTTCAGGAGGTCAACCTGATTAAATACATGTTGAAATGTGTGCATAAGTCCTTTGGTTTAAATTTGACACTCAATTTGAGTTTTTATTTCTTTAAATGCACTTTCAGGCCGAGTTGAGCCCGTTTTTTGACTTTGAATGTACCTTCATAGGAATGAGTTGTGTAGTCAAATTAATGCTCATTTAGGCTTCAGGAGGTCAACCTGAACTAAATACATGTTGAAATGTGTGCATAAGTCTTTTGGTTTAGGCGTGACACTCATTTTGAGTTTTTATTGCTTTAAATGCACTTTCAGTCCGACTTGAGCCCGTTTTTTTACTTTGAATGTATCTTCATAGGAATAAGTTGTGTAGTCAAATTAATGCTCATTTAGGCTTCAGTTGGTCAACCTGAACTAAATACATGTTGAAATGTGTGCATAAGGCCTTTGGTTTAGGCGTGACACACATTTTGAGTTTTTATTGCTTTAAATGCATTTTCAGGCCGAGTAGAGCACGTTTTTTTACTTTGAATGTATCTTCATAGGAATAAGTTGTGTAGTCAAATTAATTCTCATTTAGGCTTCAGGACGTCAACCTGAACTAAATACATGTTGAAATGTGTGCATAAGTCCTTTGGTTTAGGCGTGACACTCATTTTCAGTTTTTATTGCTTTAAATGCACTTTCAGTCCGAGTTGAGCCCGTTTTTTTACTTTGAATGTATCTTCATAGGAATAAGTTGTGTAGTCAAATTAATGGTGATTTAGGCTTCAGGAGGTCAACCTGAACTAAATACATGTTGAAATGTGTGCATAAGTCCTTTGGTTTAGGCGTGACACTCATTTTGAGTTTTTATTGCTTTAAATGCACTTTCAGGCCTAGTTGAGCACGTTTTGTGACTTTGAATGTACCTTCATAGGAATGAGTTGTGTAGTCAAATTAATGCTCATTTAGGCTTCAGGAGGTCAACCTGAACTAAATACATGTTGAAATGTGTGCATAAGTCCTTTGGTTTAGGCGTGACACTCATTTTCAGTTTTTATTGCTTTAAATGCACTTTCAGTCCGAGTTGAGCCCGTTTTTTTACTTTGAATGTATCTTCATAGGAATAAGTTGTGTAGTCAGATTAATGCTCATTTAGGCTTCAGAATGTCAACCTGAACTAAATACATGTTGAAATGTGTGCATAAGTCCTTTGGTTTAGGCGTGACACTCATTTTGAATTTTTATTGCTTTAAATGCACTTTCAGGTCTAGTTGAGCACGTTTTGTGACTTTGAATGTACCTTCATAGGAATGAGTTGTGTAGTCAAATTAATGCTCATTTAGGCTTCAGGAGGTCAACCTGAACTAAATACATGTTGAAATGTGTGCATAAGTCCTTTGGTTTAGGCGTGACACTCATTTTCAGTTTTTATTGCTTTAAATGTAGTTTCAGTCCGAGTTGAGCCCGTTTTTTTACTTTGAATGTTCCTTCATAGGAATGAGTTGTGTAGTCAAATTAATGCTCATTTAGGCTTCAGGAGGTAAACCTGAACTAAATACACGTTGAAATGTGTGCATAAGTCCTTTGGTTTAGGCGTGACACTCATTTTGAGTTTTTATTGCTTTAAATGCACTTTCAGTCCGAGTTGAGCCCGTTTTTTTACTTTGAATGTTCCTTCATAGGAATGAGTTGTGTAGTCAAATTAATGCTCATTTAGGCTTCAGGAGGTCAACCTGAACTAAATACATGTTGAAATGTGTGCATAAGTCCTTTGGTTTAGGCGTGACACTCATTTTCAGTTTTTATTGCTTTAAATGCACTTTCAGTCCGAGTTGAGCCCGTTTTTTTACTTTGAATGTATCTTCATAGGAATAAGTTGTGTAGTCAAATTAATGGTGATTTAGGCTTCAGGAGGTCAACCTGAACTAAATACATGTTAAAATGTGTGCATAAGTCCTTTGGTTTAGGCGTGACACTCATTTTCAGTTTTTATTGCTTTAAATGCACTTTCAGTCCGAGTTGAGCCCGTTTTTTTACTTTGAATGTATCTTCATAGGAATAAGTTGTGTAGTAAAATTAATGCTCATTTAGGCTTCAGAATGTCAACCTGAACTAAATACATGTTGAAATGTGTGCATAAGTCCTTTGGTTTAGGCGTGACACTCATTTTGAGTTTTTATTGCTTTAAATGCATTTTCAGGCCGAGGAGAGCACGTTTCTGAGTTTGAATGTATCTTCATAGGAATGAGTTGTGTGATCAAATTAATGGGGATTTAGGCTTCAGGAGGTCAACCTGAACTAAATACATGTTGAAATGTGTGCATAAGTCCTTTGGTTTAGGCGTGACACTCATTTTGAGTTTTTATTGCTTTATATGCACTTTCAGGCCTAGTTGAGCACGTTTTGTGACTTTGAATGTACCTTCATAGGAATGAGTTGTGTAGTCAAATAAATGCTCATTTAGGCTTCAGGAGGTCAACCTGAACTAAATACATGTTGAATTGTGTGCATAAGTCCTTTGGTTTAGGTGTGACACTCAATTTGAGTTTTTATTGCTTTAAATGCATTTCAGGCCGAGTAGAGCACGTTTTTTGACTTTGAATGTATCTTCATAGCAATAAGTTGTGTAGTCAAATTAATGCTCATTTAGGCTTCAGAATGTCAACCTGAACTAAATACATGTTGAAATGTGTGCATAAGTCCTTTGCTTTAGGCGTGACACTCATTTTGAGTTTTTATTGCTTTAAATGCATTTTCAGGCCGAGTAGAGCACGTTTCTGAGTTTGAATGTATCTTCATAGGAATGAGTTGTGTGATCAAATTAATGTTGATTTAGGCTTCAGGAGGTCAACCTGAACTAAATACATGTTGAAATGTGTGCATAAGTCCTTCGGTTTAGGCGTGACACTCATTTTGAGTTTTTATTGCTTTAAATGCACTTTCAGGCCTAGTTGAGCACGTTTTGTGACTTTGAATGTACCTTCATAGGAATGAGTTGTGTAGTCAAATAAATGCTCATTTAGGCTTCAGGAGGTCAACCTGAACTAAATACATGTTGAAATGTGTACATAAGTCCTTTGGTTTAGGTGTGACACCCAATTTGAGTTTTTATTGCTTTAAATGCATTTTCAGGCCGAGTAGAGCACGTTTTTGACTTTGAATGTATCTTCATAGGAATAAGTTGTGTAGTCAAATTAATGCTCATTTAGGCTTCAGAATGTCAACCTGAACTGAATACATGTTGAAATGTGTGCATAAGTCCTTTGGTTTAGGCGTGACACTCATTTAGAGTTTTTTTACTTTAAATGCATTTTCAGGCCGAGTAGAGCACGTTTCTGAGTTTGAATGTATCTTCATAGGAATGAGTTGTGTGATCAAATTAATGGTGATTTAGGCTTCAGGAGGTCAACCTGATTAAATACATGTTGAAATGTGTGCATAAGTCCTTTGGCTTAGATTTGACACTCAATTTGAGTTTTTATTTCTTTAAATGCACTTTCAGGCCGAGTTGAGCCCGTTTTTTGACTTTGAATGTACCTTCATAGGAATGAGTTGTGTAGTCAAATTAATGCTCATTTAGGCTACAGGAGGTCAACCTGAACTAAATACATGTTGAAATGTGTGCATAAGTCCTTTGGTTTAGGCGTGACACTCATTTTCAGTTTTTATTGCTTTAAATGCACTTTCAGTCCGAGTTGAGCCCGTTTTTTTACTTTGAATGTTCCTTCATAGGAATGATTTGTTTAGTCAAATTAATGCTCATTTAGGCTTCAGGAGGTCAACCTGAACTAAATACATGTTGAAATGTGTGCATAAGTCCTTTGGTTTAGGCGTGACACTCATTTTCAGTTTTTATTGCTTTAAATGCACTTTCAGTCCGAGTTGAGCCCGTTTTTTTACTTTGAATGTATCTTCATAGGAATAAGTTGTGTAGTCAAATTAATGGTGATTTAGGCTTCAGGAGGTCAACCTGAACTAAATACATGTTGAAATGTGTGCATAAGTCCTTTGGTTTAGGCGTGACACTCATTTTGAGTTTTTATTGCTTTAAATGCACTTTCAGTCCGAGTTGAGCCCGTTTTTTTACTTTGAATGTATCTTCATAGGAATAAGTTGTGTAGTCAAATTAATGCTCATTTAGGCTTCAGAATGTCAACCTGAACTAAATACACGTTGAAATGTGTGCATAAGTCCTTTGGTTTAGGCGTGACACTCATTTTCAGTTTTTATTGCTTTAAATGCACTTTCAGGCCTAGTTGAGCACGTTTTGTGACTTTGAATGTACCTTCATAGGAATGAGTTGTGTAGTCAAATTAATGCTCATTTAGGCTTCAGGAGGTCAACCTGAACTAAATACATGTTGAAATGTGTGCATAAGTCCTTTGGTTTAGGCGTGACACTCATTTTCAGTTTTTATTGCTTTAAATGTACTTTCAGTCCGAGTTGAGCCCGTTTTTTTACTTTGAATGTTCCTTCATAGGAATGAGTTGTGTAGTCAAATTAATGCTCATTTAGGCTTCAGGAGGTCAACCTGAACTAAATACATGTTGAAATGTGTGCATAAGGCCTTTGGTTTAGGCGTGACACTCATTTTGAGTTTTTATTGCTTTAAATGCATTTTCAGGCCGAGTAGAGCACGATTTTTTACTTTGAATGTATCTTCATAGGAATAAGTTGTGTAGTCAAATTAATGCTCATTTAGGCTTCAGGACGTCAACCTGAACTAAATACATGTTGAAATGTGTGCATAAGTCCTTTGGTTTAGGCGTGACACTCATTTTCAGTTTTTATTGCTTTAAATGCACTTTCAGTCCGAGTTGAGCCCGTTTTTTTACTTTGAATGTATCTTCATAGGAATAAGTTGTGTAGTCAAATTAATGGTGATTTAGGCTTCAGGAGGTCAACCTGAACTAAATACATGTTGAAATGTGTGCATAAGTCCTTTGGTTTAGGCGTGACACTCATTTTGAGTTTTTATTGCTTTAAATGCACTTTCAGTCCGAGTTGAGCCCGTTTTTTTACTTTGAATGTATCTTCATAGGAATAAGTTGTGTAGTCAAATTAATGGTCATTTAGGCTTCAGGAGGTCAACCTGAACTAAATACATGTTGAAATGTGTGCATAAGTCCTTTGGTTTTGGTGTGACACTCAATTTGAGTGTTTATTGCTTTAAATGCACTTTCAGGCCTAGTTGAGCACGTTTTGTGACTTTGAATGTACCTTCATAGGAATGAGTTGTGTAGTCAAATAAATGCTCATTTAGGCTTCAGGAGGTCAACCTGAACTAAATACATGTTGAAATGTGTGCATAAGTCCTTTGGTTTAGGCGTGACACTCATTTTGAGTTTTTATTGCTTTAAATGCACTTTCAGGCCTAGTTGAGCACGTTTTGTGACTTTGAATGTACCTTCATAGGAATGAGTTGTGTAGTCAAATTAATGCTCATTTAGGCTTCAGGAGGTCAACCTGAACTAAATACATGTTGAAATGTGTGCATAAGTCCTTTGGTTTAGGCGTGACACTCATTTTCAGTTTTTATTGCTTTAAATGCACTTTCAGTCCGAGTTGAGCCCGTTTTTTTACTTTGAATGTATCTTCATAGGAATAAGTTGTGTAGTCAAATTAATGGTGATTTAGGCTTCAGGAGGTCAACCTGAACTAAATACATGTTAAAATGTGTGCATAAGTCCTTTGGTTTAGGCGTGACACTCATTTTCAGTTTTTATTGCTTTAAATGCACTTTCAGTCCGAGTTGAGCCCGTTTTTTTACTTTGAATGTATCTTCATAGGAATAAGTTGTGTAGTAAAATTAATGCTCATTTAGGCTTCAGAATGTCAACCTGAACTAAATACATGTTGAAATGTGTGCATAAGTCCTTTGGTTTAGGCGTGACACTCATTTTGAGTTTTTATTGCTTTAAATGCATTTTCAGGCCGAGGAGAGCACGTTTCTGAGTTTGAATGTATCTTCATAGGAATGAGTTGTGTGATCAAATTAATGGGGATTTACGCTTCAGGAGGTCAACCTGAACTAAATACATGTTGAAATGTGTGCATAAGTCCTTTGGTTTAGGCGTGACACTCATTTTGAGTTTTTATTGCTTTATATGCACTTTCAGGCCTAGTTGAGCACGTTTTGTGACTTTGAATGTACCTTCATAGGAATGAGTTGTGTAGTCAAATAAATGCTCATTTAGGCTTCAGGAGGTCAACCTGAACTAAATACATGTTGAATTGTGTGCATAAGTCCTTTGGTTTAGGTGTGACACTCAATTTGAGTTTTTATTGCTTTAAATGCATTTTCAGGCCGAGTAGAGCACGTTTTTTGACTTTGAATGTATCTTCATAGCAATAAGTTGTGTAGTCAAATTAATGCTCATTTAGGCTTCAGAATGTCAACCTGAACTAAATACATGTTGAAATGTGTGCATAAGTCCTTTGGTTTAGGCGTGACACTCATTTTGAGTTTTTATTGCTTTAAATGCATTTTCAGGCCGAGTAGAACACGTTTCTGAGTTTGAATGTATCTTCATAGGAATGAGTTGTGTGATCAAATTAATGTTGATTTAGGCTTCAGGAGGTCAACCTGAACTAAATACATGTTGAAATGTGTGCATAAGTCCTTCGGTTTAGGCGTGACACTCATTTTGAGTTTTTATTGCTTTAAATGCACTTTCAGGCCTAGTTGAGCACGTTTTGTGACTTTGAATGTACCTTCATAGGAATGAGTTGTGTAGTCAAATAAATGCTCATTTAGGCTTCAGGAGGTCAACCTGAACTAAATACATGTTGAAATGTGTACATAAGTCCTTTGGTTTAGGTGTGACACCCAATTTGAGTTTTTATTGCTTTAAATGCATTTTCAGGCCGAGTAGAGCACGTTTTTGACTTTGAATGTATCTTCATAGGAATAAGTTGTGTAGTCAAATTAATGCTCATTTAGGCTTCAGAATGTCAACCTGAACTGAATACATGTTGAAATGTGTGCATAAGTCCTTTGGTTTAGGCGTGACACTCATTTTGAGTTTTTATTGCTTTAAATGCATTTTCAGGCCGAGTAGAGCACGTTTCTGAGTTTGAATGTATCTTCATAGGAATGAGTTGTGTGATCAAATTAATGGTGATTTAGGCTTCAGGAGGTCAACCTGATTAAATACATGTTGAAATGTGTGCATAAGTCCTTTGGTTTAGATTTGACACTCAATTTGAGTTTTTATTTCTTTAAATGCACTTTCAGGCCGAGTTGAGCCCGTTTTTTGACTTTGAATGTACCTTCATAGGAATGAGTTGTGTAGTCAAATTAATGCTCATTTAGGCTTCAGGAGGTCAACCTGAACTAAATACATGTTGAAATGTGTGCATAAGTCCTTTGGTTTAGGCGTGACACTCATTTTCAGTTTTTATTGCTTTAAATGCACTTTCAGTCCGAGTTGAGCCCGTTTTTTTACTTTGAATGTTCCTTCATAGGAATGATTTGTGTAGTCAAATTAATGCTCATTTAGGCTTCAGGAGGTCAACCTGAACTAAATACATGTTGAAATGTGTGCATAAGTCCTTTGGTTTAGGCGTGACACTCATTTTCAGTTTTTATTGCTTTAAATGCACTTTCAGTCCGAGTTGAGCCCGTTTTTTTACTTTGAATGTATCTTCATAGGAATAAGTTGTGTAGTCAAATTAATGGTGATTTAGGCTTCAGGAGGTCAACCTGAACTAAATACATGTTGAAATGTGTGCATAAGTCCTTTGGTTTAGGCGTGACACTCATTTTGAGTTTTTATTGCTTTAAATGCACTTTCAGTCCGAGTTGAGCCCGTTTTTTTACTTTGAATGTTCCTTCATAGGAATGAGTTGTGTAGTCAAATTAATGCTCATTTAGGCTTCAGGAGGTCAACCTGAACTAAATACATGTTGAAATGTGTGCATAAGTCCTTTGGTTTAGGCGTGACACTCATTTTCAGTTTTTATTGCTTTAAATGCACTTTCAGTCCGAGTTGAGCCCGTTTTTTTACTTTGAATGTATCTTCATAGGAATAAGTTGTGTAGTCAAATTAATGCTCATTTAGGCTTCAGGAGGTCAACCTGAACTAAATACATGTTGAAATGTGTGCATAAGTCCTTCGGTTTAGGCGTGACACTCATTTTGAGTTTTTATTGCTTTAAATGCACTTTCAGGCCTAGTTGAGCACGTTTTGTGACTTTGAATGTACCTTCATAGGAATGAGTTGTGTAGTCAAATAAATGCTCATTTAGGCTTCAGGAGGTCAACCTGAACTAAATACATGTTGAAATGTGTACATAAGTCCTTTGGTTTAGGTGTGACACCCAATTTGAGTTTTTATTGCTTTAAATGCATTTTCAGGCCAGGTAGAGCACGTTTTTGACTTTGAATGTATCTTCATAGGAATAAGTTGTGTCGTCAAATTAATGCTCATTTAGGCTTCAGAATGTCAACCTGAACTGAATACATGTTGAAATGTGTGCATAAGTCCTTTGGTTTAGGCGTGACACTCATTTTGAGTTTTTATTGCTTTAAATGCATTTTCAGGCCGAGTAGAGCACGTTTCTGAATTTGAATGTATCTTCATAGGAATGAGTTGTGTGATCAAATTAATGGTGATTTAGGCTTCAGGAGGTCAACCTGATTAAATACATGTTGAAATGTGTGCATAAGTCCTTTGGTTTAGATTTGACACTCAATTTGAGTTTTTATTTCTTTAAATGCACTTTCAGGCCGAGTTGAGCCCGTTTTTTGACTTTGAATGTACCTTCATAGGAATGAGTTGTGTAGTCAAATTAATGCTCATTTAGGCTTCAGGAGGTCAACCTGAACTAAATACATGTTGAAATGTGTGCATAAGTCCTTTGGTTTAGGCGTGACACTCATTTTCAGTTTTTATTGCTTTAAATGCACTTTCAGTCCGAGTTGAGCCCGTTTTTTTACTTTGAATGTATCTTCATAGGAATGATTTGTGTAGTCAAATTAATGCTCATTTAGGCTTCAGGAGGTCAACCTGAACTAAATACATGTTGAAATGTGTGCATAAGTCCTTTGGTTTAGGCGTGACACTCATTTTCAGTTTTTATTGCTTTAAATGCACTTTCAGTCCGAGTTGAGCCCGTTTTTTTACTTTGAATGTATCTTCATAGGAATAAGTTGTGTAGTCAAATTAATGGTGATTTAGGCTTCAGGAGGTCAACCTGAACTAAATACATGTTGAAATGTGTGCATAAGTCCTTTGGTTTAGGCGTGACACTCATTTTGAGTTTTTATTGCTTTAAATGCACTTTCAGTCCGAGTTGAGCCCGTTTTTTTACTTTGAATGTTCCTTCATAGGAATGAGTTGTGTAGTCAAATTATTGCTCATTTAGGCTTCAGGAGGTCAACCTGAACTAAATACATGTTGAAATGTGTGCATAAGTCCTTTGGTTTAGGCGTGACACTCATTTTCAGTTTTTATTGCTTTAAATGCACTTTCAGTCCGAGTTGAGCCCGTTTTTTTACTTTGAATGTTCCTTCATAGGAATGATTTGTTTAGTCAAATTAATGCTCATTTAGGCTTCAGGAGGTCAACCTGAACTAAATACATGTTGAAATGTGTGCATAAGTCCTTTGGTTTAGGCGTGACACTCATTTTCAATTTTTATTGCTTTAAATGCACTTTCAGTCCGAGTTGAGCCCGTTTTTTTACTTTGAATGTATCTTCATAGGAATAAGTTGTGTAGTCAAATTAATGGTGATTTAGGCTTCAGGAGGTCAACCTGAACTAAATACATGTTGAAATGTGTGCATAAGTCCTTTGGTTTAGGCGTGACACTCATTTTGAGTTTTTATTGCTTTAAATGCACTTTCAGTCCGAGTTGAGCCCGTTTTTTTACTTTGAATGTATCTTCATAGGAATAAGTTGTGTAGTCAAATTAATGCTCATTTAGGCTTCAGAATGTCAACCTGAACTAAATACATGTTGAAATGTGTGCATAAGTCCTTTGGTTTAGGCGTGACACTCATTTTCAGTTTTTATTGCTTTAAATGCACTTTCAGGCCTAGTTGAGCACGTTTTGTGACTTTGAATGTACCTTCATAGGAATGAGTTGTGTAGTCAAATTAATGCTCATTTAGGCTTCAGGAGGTCAACCTGAACTAAATACATGTTGAAATGTGTGCATAAGTCCTTTGGTTTAGGCGTGACACTCATTTTCAGTTTTTATTGCTTTAAATGTACTTTCAGTCCGAGTTGAGCCCGTTTTTTTACTTTGAATGTTCCTTCATAGGAATGAGTTGTGTAGTCAAATTAATGCTCATTTAGGCTTCAGGAGGTCAACCTGAACTAAATACATGTTGAAATGTGTGCATAAGGCCTTTGGTTTAGGCGTGACACTCATTTTGAGTTTTTATTGCTTTAAATGCATTTTCAGGCCGAGTAGAGCACGTTTTTTTACTTTGAATGTATCTTCATAGGAATAAGTTGTGTAGTCAAATTAATGCTCATTTAGGCTTCAGGACGTCAACCTGAACTAAATACATGTTGAAATGTGTGCATAAGTCCTTTGGTTTAGGCGTGACACTCATTTTCAGTTTTTATTGCTTTAAATGCACTTTCAGTCCGAGTTGAGCCCGTTTTTTTACTTTGAATGTATCTTCATAGGAATAAGTTGTGTAGTCAAATTAATGGTGATTTAGGCTTCAGGAGGTCAACCTGAACTAAATACATGTTGAAATGTGTGCATAAGTCCTTTGGTTTAGGCGTGACACTCATTTTGAGTTTTTATTGCTTTAAATGCACTTTCAGTCCGAGTTGAGCCCGTTTTTTTTACTTTGAATGTATCTTCATAGGAATAAGTTGTGTAGTCAAATTAATGGTCATTTAGGCTTCAGGAGGTCAACCTGAACTAAATACATGTTGAAATGTGTGCATAAGTCCTTTGGTTTTGGTGTGACACTCAATTTGAGTGTTTATTGCTTTAAATGCATTTTCAGGCCGAGCCGAGCACGCTTTCTGAGTTTGAATATATCTTCATAGGAATGAGTTGTGTGGTCAAATTTAACGCTCATTTAGGCTTCAGGAGGTCAACCTGAACTAAATAAATGTTGAAATGTGTGCATAAGTCATTTGGTCTAGGCGTGACACTCATTATGAACCATTGATGAAAATAAGTTTTATTTTTAAAAAAGCCAAAAAATGTGAAAGGGACGAAATTACAAATGTCCTGTGTGTTTCACATAGAGTCCCGCTCCCTCTCTTTCTCTGTGACACACACGCTTCCGAGCGCGCCAGCACGCAGCAAGCACACACACAAACGCACGCACACACACTCACACAAAAGTACGCACAGACGAGCACGTATCGTAAACAACACACCAACGATGATTTAGATCAAAGAAACACTCACACATGTATGGGCAAACGATCACGCGCGCGCAAACACACACACAAACTCATGAGAGGCACACACATCCGCACACGCTACGCATGTAAACAACATTTGGACACTGATTGAAGATCAAAGACTAACCCACGTGGAAGACTGAAAGATGCACAGCCAATCACCTAGGCTTTGAATGTTCCTTCATAGGAATGAGTTGTGTAGTCAAATTAATGCTCATTTGGGCTTCAGGAGGTCAACCTGAACTAAATACATGTTGAAATGTGTGCATAAGTCCTTTGGTTTAGGCGTGACACTCATTTTCAGTTTTTATTGCTTTAAATGCACTTTCAGTCCGAGTTGAGCCCGTTTTTTTACTTTGAATGTATCTTCATAGGAATAAGTTGTGTAGTCAAATTAATGGTGATTTAGGCTTCAGGAGGTCAACCTGAACTAAATACATGTTTAAATGTGTGCATAAGTCCTTTGGTTTAGGCGTGACACTCATTTTGAGTTTTTATTGCTTTAAATGCACTTTCAGGCCTAGTTGAGCACGTTTTGTGACTTTGAATGTACCTTCATAGGAATGAGTTGTGTAGTCAAATTAATGCTCATTTAGGCTTCAGGAGGTCAACCTGAACTAAATACATGTTGAAATGTGTGCATAAGTCCTTTGGTTTAGGCGTGACACTCATTTTCAGTTTTTATTGCTTTAAATGCACTTTCAGTCCGAGTTGAGCCCGTTTTGTGACTTTGAATGTCCCTTCATAGGAATGAGTTGTGTAGTCAAATTAATGCTCATTTAGGCTTCAGGAGGTCAACCTGAACTAAATACATGTTGAAATGTGTGCATAAGTCCTTTGGTTTAGGCGTGACACTCATTTTCAGTTTTTATTGCTTTAAATGCACTTTCAGTCCGAGTTGAGCCCGTTTTTTTACTTTGAATGTATCTTCATAGGAATAAGTTGTGTAGTCAAATTAATGCTCATTTAGGCTTCAGAATGTCAACCTGAACTAAATACATGTTGAAATGTGTGCATAAGTCCTTTGGTTTTAGGCGTGACACTCATTTTGAGTTTTTATTGCTTTAAATGCACTTTCAGGCCTAGTTGAGCACGTTTTGTGACTTTGAATGTACCTTCATAGGAATGAGTTGTGTAGTCAAATTAATGCTCATTTAGGCTTCAGGAGGTCAACCTGAACTAAATACATGTTGAAATGTGTGCATAAGTCCTTTGGTTTAGGCGTGACACTCATTTTCAGTTTTTATTGCTTTAAATGTACTTTCAGTCCGAGTTGAGCCCGTTTTTTTACTTTGAATGTTCCTTCATAGGAATGAGTTGTGTAGTCAAATTAATGCTCATTTAGGCTTCAGGAGGTCAACCTGAACTAAATACATGTTGAAATGTGTGCATAAGGCCTTTGGTTTAGGCGTGACACTCATTTTGAGTTTTTATTGCTTTAAATGCATTTTCAGGCCGAGTAGAGCACGTTTTTTTACTTTGAATGTATCTTCATAGGAATAAGTTGTGTAGTCAAATTAATGCTCATTTAGGCTTCAGGACGTCAACCTGAACTAAATACATGTTGAAATGTGTGCATAAGTCCTTTGGTTTAGGCGTGACACTCATTTTCAGTTTTTATTGCTTTAAATGCACTTTCAGTCCGAGTTGAGCCCGTTTTTTTACTTTGAATGTATCTTCATAGGAATAAGTTGTGTAGTCAAATTAATGGTGATTTAGGCTTCAGGAGGTCAACCTGAACTAAATACATGTTGAAATGTGTGCATAAGTCCTTTGGTTTAGGCGTGACACTCATTTTGAGTTTTTATTGCTTTAAATGTACTTTCAGTCCGAGTTGAGCCCGTTTTTTTACTTTGAATGTTCCTTCATAGGAATGAGTTGTGTAGTCAAATTAATGGTCATTTAGGCTTCAGGAGGTCAACCTGAACTAAATACATGTTGAAATGTGTGCATAAGTCCTTTGGTTTTGGTGTGACACTCAATTTGAGTGTTTATTGCTTTAAATGCATTTTCAGGCCGAGCTGAGCACGCTTTCTGAGTTTGAATATATCTTCATAGGAATGAGTTGTGTGGTCAAATTTAACGCTCATTTAGGCTTCAGGAGGTCAACCTGAACTAAATAAATGTTGAAATGTGTGCATAAGTCATTTGGTCTAGGCGTGACACTCATTATGAACCATTGATGAAAATAAGTTTTATTTTTAAAAAAGCCAAAAAATGTGAAAGGGACGAAATTACAAATGTCCTGTGTGTTTCACATAGAGTCCCGCTCCCTCTCTTTCTCTGTGACACACACGCTTCCGAGCGCGCCAGCACGCAGCAAGCACGCACACACACTCACACAAAAGTACGCACAGACGAGCACGTATCGTAAACAACACACCAACGATGATTTAGATCAAAGAAACACTCACACATGTATGGGCAAACGATCACGCGCGCGCAAACACACACACAAACTCATGAGAGGCACACACATCCGCACACGCTACGCATGTAAACAACATTTGGACACTGATTGAAGATCAAAGACTAACCCACGTGGAAGACTGAAAGATGCACAGCCAATCACCTAGGCTTTGCATCTTTTCACCTCCCCCTGCTCTCACACCACGTGGGCTAGATCCACTCGGGCTGTCATTGGTGGACGTCGTCGGTGTCAGAACAAATCAAGTGCAAGCAAAAGTTAAAACCTCTGAGTAATTCGTCATTTTTATCCGAATACAGTACTTTTTTTGGGGGGGGGTGCGCACAACACACACACGCACACACACACACGCGCACGCACCCACACAAACACACGCACACACCTACACACTCTCACACACGCACGCACACATACACTAGCACGCATCGGAAACAACACTTTAGACGTTGAAATGTGTGCAGACGTCCTTTGGTTTAGGCATGACACTCAATTTTAGTTTTTATTGATTCAAATGCATTTTCAGACAGAGCAGGGCACTTACTGACTTTGAATGTATCTTCATGGGAATGAGTTGTGTGATCAAATTAATGCTCATTTAGGCTTCAGGAGATCAACCTAAACTAAATACATGTTGAAATGTGTGCATAAGTCCTTTGATTTAGGCGTGAAACTCATTTTGAGATTTTATTGCTTTAAATGCACTTTCAGGCCTAGTTGAGCACGTTTTGTGACTTTGAATGTACCTTCATAGGAATGAGTTGTATAGACAAAATAATGCTCATTTAGGCTTCAGAATGTCAACCTGAACTAAATACATGTTGAAATGTGTGTATAAATCCTTTGGTTTAGGCGTGACACTCATTTTCAGTTTTTATTGCTTTAAATGCACTTTCAGTCCGAGTTGAGCCCGTTTTTTTACTTTGAATGTATCTTCATAGGAATAAGTTGTGAAGTCAAATGAATGCTCATTTAGGCTTCAGGACGTCAACCTGAACTAAATACATGTTGAAATGTGTGCATAAGTCCTTTGGTTTAGGCGTGACACTCATTTTGAGATTTTATTGCTTTAAATGCACTTTCAGTCCGAGTTGAGCCCGTTTTTTTACTTTGAATGTATCTTCATAGGAATAAGTTGTGTAGTCAAATTAATGGTGATTTAGGCTTCAGGAGGTCAACCTGAACTAAATACATGTTGAAATGTGTGCATAAGTCCTTTGGTTTAGGCGTGACACTCATTTTGAGTTTTTATTGCTTTAAATGCACTTTCAGGCCTAGTTGAGCACGTTTTGTGACTTTGAATGTACCTTCATAGGAATGAGTTGTGTAGTCAAATAAATGCTCATTTAGGCTTCAGGAGGTCAACCTGAACTAAATACATGTTGAAATGTGTACATAAGTCCTTTGGTTTAGGTGTGACACCCAATTTGAGTTTTTATTGCTTTAAATGCATTTTCAGGCCGAGTAGAGCACGTTTTTGACTTTGAATGTATCTTCATAGGAATAAGTTGTGTAGTCAAATTAATGCTCATTTAGGCTTCAGAATGTCAACCTGAACTGAATACATGTTGAAATGTGTGCATAAGTCCTTTGGTTTAGGCGTGACACTCATTTTGAGTTTTTATTGCTTTAAATGCATTTTCAGGCCGAGTAGAGCACGTTTCTGAGTTTGAATGTATCTTCATAGGAATGAGTTGTGTGATCAAATTAATGGTGATTTAGGCTTCAGGAGGTCAACCTGAACTAAATACATGTTGAAATGTGTGCATAAGTCCTTTGGTTTAGGTGTGACACTCATTTTCAGTTTTTATTGCTTTAAATGCACTTTCAGTCCGAGTTGAGCCCGTTTTTTTACTTTGAATGTTCATTCATAGGAATGATTTGTGTAGTCAAATTAATGCTCATTTAGGCTTCGGGAGGTCAACCTGAACTAAATACATGTTGAAATGTGTGCATAAGTCCTTTGGTTTAGGCGTGACACTCATTTTCAGTTTTTATTGCTTTAAATGCACTTTCAGTCCGAGTTGAGCCCGTTTTTTTACTTTGAATGTATCTTCATAGGAATAAGTTGTGTAGTCAAATTAATGGTGATTTAGGCTTCAGGAGGTCAACCTGAACTAAATACATGTTGAAATGTGTGCATAAGTCCTTTGGTCTAGGCGTGACACTCATTTTCAGTTTTTATTGCTTTAAATGCACTTTCAGTCCGAGTTGAGCCCGTTTTTTTACTTTGAATGTTCCTTCATAGGAATAAGTTGTGTAGTCAAATTAATGGTGATTTAGGCTTCAGGAGGTCAACCTGAACTAAATACATGTTAAAATGTGTGCATAAGTCCTTTGGTTTAGGCGTGACACTCATTTTCAGTTTTTATTGCTTTAAATGCACTTTCAGTCCGAGTTGAGCCCGTTTTTTTACTTTGAATGTATCTTCATAGGAATAAGTTGTGTAGTAAAATTAATGCTCATTTAGGCTTCAGAATGTCAACCTGAACTAAATACATGTTGAAATGTGTGCATAAGTCCTTTGGTTTAGGCGTGACACTCATTTTGAGTTTTTATTGCTTTAAATGCATTTTCAGGCCGAGGAGAGCACGTTTCTGAGTTTGAATGTATCTTCATAGGAATGAGTTGTGTGATCAAATTAATGGGGATTTACGCTTCAGGAGGTCAACCTGAACTAAATACATGTTGAAATGTGTGCATAAGTCCTTTGGTTTAGGCGTGACACTCATTTTGAGTTTTTATTGCTTTATATGCACTTTCAGGCCTAGTTGAGCACGTTTTGTGACTTTGAATGTACCTTCATAGGAATGAGTTGTGTAGTCAAATAAATGCTCATTTAGGCTTCAGGAGGTCAACCTGAACTAAATACATGTTGAATTGTGTGCATAAGTCCTTTGGTTTAGGTGTGACACTCAATTTGAATTTTTATTGCTTTAAATGCATTTTCAGGCCGAGTAGAGCACGTTTTTTGACTTTGAATGTATCTTCATAGCAATAAGTTGTGTAGTCAAATTAATGCTCATTTAGGCTTCAGAATGTCAACCTGAACTAAATACATGTTGAAATGTGTGCATAAGTCCTTTGGTTTAGGCGTGACACTCATTTTGAGTTTTTATTGCTTTAAATGCATTTTCAGGCCGAGTAGAACACGTTTCTGAGTTTGAATGTATCTTCATAGGAATGAGTTGTGTGATCAAATTAATGTTGATTTAGGCTTCAGGAGGTCAACCTGAACTAAATACATGTTGAAATGTGTGCATAAGTCCTTCGGTTTAGGCGTGACACTCATTTTGAGTTTTTATTGCTTTAAATGCACTTTCAGGCCTAGTTGAGCACGTTTTGTGACTTTGAATGTACCTTCATAGGAATGAGTTGTGTAGTCAAATAAATGCTCATTTAGGCTTCAGGAGGTCAACCTGAACTAAATACATGTTGAAATGTGTACATAAGTCCTTTGGTTTAGGTGTGACACCCAATTTGAGTTTTTATTGCTTTAAATGCATTTTCAGGCCGAGTAGAGCACGTTTTTGACTTTGAATGTATCTTCATAGGAATAAGTTGTGTAGTCAAATTAATGCTCATTTAGGCTTCAGAATGTCAACCTGAACTGAATACATGTTGAAATGTGTGCATAAGTCCTTTGGTTTAGGCGTGACACTCATTTTGAGTTTTTATTGCTTTAAATGCATTTTCAGGCCGAGTAGAGCACGTTTCTGAGTTTGAATGTATCTTCATAGGAATGAGTTGTGTGATCAAATTAATGGTGATTTAGGCTTCAGGAGGTCAACCTGATTAAATACATGTTGAAATGTGTGCATAAGTCCTTTGGTTTAGATTTGACACTCAATTTGAGTTTTTATTTCTTTAAATGCACTTTCAGGCCGAGTTGAGCCCGTTTTTTGACTTTGAATGTACCTTCATAGGAATGAGTTGTGTAGTCAAATTAATGCTCATTTAGGCTTCAGGAGGTCAACCTGAACTAAATACATGTTGAAATGTGTGCATAAGTCCTTTGGTTTAGGCGTGACACTCATTTTCAGTTTTTATTGCTTTAAATGCACTTTCAGTCCGAGTTGAGCCCGTTTTTTTACTTTGAATGTTCCTTCATAGGAATGATTTGTGTAGTCAAATTAATGCTCATTTAGGCTTCAGGAGGTCAACCTGAACTAAATACATGTTGAAATGTGTGCATAAGTCCTTTGGTTTAGGCGTGACACTCATTTTCAGTTTTTATTGCTTTAAATGCACTTTCAGTCCGAGTTGAGCCCGTTTTTTTACTTTGAATGTATCTTCATAGGAATAAGTTGTGTAGTCAAATTAATGGTGATTTAGGCTTCAGGAGGTCAACCTGAACTAAATACATGTTGAAATGTGTGCATAAGTCCTTTGGTTTAGGCGTGACACTCATTTTGAGTTTTTATTGCTTTAAATGCACTTTCAGTCCGAGTTGAGCCCGTTTTTTTACTTTGAATGTTCCTTCATAGGAATGAGTTGTGTAGTCAAATTAATGCTCATTTAGGCTTCAGGAGGTCAACCTGAACTAAATACATGTTGAAATGTGTGCATAAGTCCTTTGGTTTAGGCGTGACACTCATTTTCAGTTTTTATTGCTTTAAATGCACTTTCAGTCCGAGTTGAGCCCGTTTTTTTACTTTGAATGTATCTTCATAGGAATAAGTTGTGTAGTCAAATTAATGCTCATTTAGGCTTCAGGAGGTCAACCTGAACTAAATACATGTTGAAATGTGTGCATAAGTCCTTCGGTTTAGGCGTGACACTCATTTTGAGTTTTTATTGCTTTAAATGCACTTTCAGGCCTAGTTGAGCACGTTTTGTGACTTTGAATGTACCTTCATAGGAATGAGTTGTGTAGTCAAATAAATGCTCATTTAGGCTTCAGGAGGTCAACCTGAACTAAATACATGTTGAAATGTGTACATAAGTCCTTTGGTTTAGGTGTGACACCCAATTTGAGTTTTTATTGCTTTAAATGCATTTTCAGGCCAGGTAGAGCACGTTTTTGACTTTGAATGTATCTTCATAGGAATAAGTTGTGTCGTCAAATTAATGCTCATTTAGGCTTCAGAATGTCAACCTGAACTGAATACATGTTGAAATGTGTGCATAAGTCCTTTGGTTTAGGCGTGACACTCATTTTGAGTTTTTATTGCTTTAAATGCATTTTCAGGCCGAGTAGAGCACGTTTCTGAATTTGAATGTATCTTCATAGGAATGAGTTGTGTGATCAAATTAATGGTGATTTAGGCTTCAGGAGGTCAACCTGATTAAATACATGTTGAAATGTGTGCATAAGTCCTTTGGTTTAGATTTGACACTCAATTTGAGTTTTTATTTCTTTAAATGCACTTTCAGGCCGAGTTGAGCCCGTTTTTTGACTTTGAATGTACCTTCATAGGAATGAGTTGTGTAGTCAAATTAATGCTCATTTAGGCTTCAGGAGGTCAACCTGAACTAAATACATGTTGAAATGTGTGCATAAGTCCTTTGGTTTAGGCGTGACACTCATTTTCAGTTTTTATTGCTTTAAATGCACTTTCAGTCCGAGTTGAGCCCGTTTTTTTACTTTGAATGTTCCTTCATAGGAATGATTTGTGTAGTCAAATTAATGCTCATTTAGGCTTCAGGAGGTCAACCTGAACTAAATACATGTTGAAATGTGTGCATAAGTCCTTTGGTTTAGGCGTGACACTCATTTTCAGTTTTCATTGCTTTAAATGCACTTTCAGTCCGAGTTGAGCCCGTTTTTTTACTTTAAATGTATCTTCATAGGAATAAGTTGTGTAGTCAAATTAATGGTGATTTAGGCTTCAGGAGGTCAACCTGAACTAAATACATGTTGAAATGTGTGCATAAGTCCTTTGGTTTAGGCGTGACACTCATTTTCAGTTTTTATTGCTTTAAATGCACTTTCAGTCCGAGTTGAGCCCGTTTTTTTACTTTGAATGTTCCTTCATAGGAATGAGTTGTGTAGTCAAATTAATGCTCATTTAGGCTTCAGGAGGTCAACCTGAACTAAATACATGTTGAAATGTGTGCATAAGTCCTTTGGTTTATGCGTGACACTCATTTTCAGTTTTTATTGCTTTAAATGCACTTTCAGTCCGAGTTGAGCCCGTTTTTTTACTTTGAATGTATCTTCATAGGAATAAGTTGTGTAGTCAAATTAATGCTCATTTAGGCTTCAGAATGTCAACCTGAACTAAATACATGTTGAAATGTGTGCATAAGTCCTTTGGTTTAGGCGTGACACTCATTTTGAGTTTTTATTGCTTTAAATGCACTTTCAGGCCTAGTTGAGCACGTTTTGTGACTTTGAATGTACCTTCATAGGAATGAGTTGTGTAGTCAAATTAATGCTCATTTAGGCTTCAGGAGGTCAACCTGAACTAAATACATGTTGAAATGTGTGCATAAGTCCTTTGGTTTAGGCGTGACACTCATTTTCAGTTTTTATTGCTTTAAATGCACTTTCAGTCCGAGTTGAGCCCGTTTTTTTACTTTGAATGTATCTTCATAGGAATAAGTTGTGTAGTCAAATTAATGCTCATTTAGGCTTCAGAATGTCAACCTGAACTAAATACATGTTGAAATGTGTGCATAAGTCCTTTGGTTTAGGCGTGACACTCATTTTGAGTTTTTATTGCTTTAAATGCACTTTCAGGCCTAGTTGAGCACGTTTTGTGACTTTGAATGTACCTTCATAGGAATGAGTTGTGTAGTCAAATTAATGCTCATTTAGGCTTCAGGAGGTCAACCTGAACTAAATACATGTTGAAATGTGTGCATAAGTCCTTTGGTTTAGGCGTGACACTCATTTTCAGTTTTTATTGCTTTAAATGTACTTTCAGTCCGAGTTGAGCCCGTTTTTTTACTTTGAATGTTCCTTCATAGGAATGAGTTGTGTAGTCAAATTAATGCTCATTTAGGCTTCAGGAGGTCAACCTGAACTAAATACATGTTGAAATGTGTGCATAAGTCCTTTGGTTTAGGCGTGACACTCATTTTCAGTTTTTATTGCTTTAAATGCACTTTCAGTCCGAGTTGAGCCCGTTTTTTTACTTTGAATGTATCTTCATAGGAATAAGTTGTGTAGTCAAATTAATGCTCATTTAGGCTTCAGAATGTCAACCTGAACTAAATACATGTTGAAATGTGTGCATAAGTCCTTTGGTTTAGGCGTGACACTCATTTTGAGTTTTTATTGCTTTAAATGCACTTTCAGGCCTAGTTGAGCACGTTTTGTGACTTTGAATGTACCTTCATAGGAATGAGTTGTGTAGTCAAATTAATGCTCATTTAGGCTTCAGGAGGTCAACCTGAACTAAATACATGTTGAAATGTGTGCATAAGTCCTTTGGTTTAGGCGTGACACTCATTTTCAGTTTTTATTGCTTTAAATGCACTTTCAGTCCGAGTTGAGCCCGTTTTGTGACTTTGAATGTACCTTCATAGGAATGAGTTGTGTAGTCAAATTAATGCTCATTTAGGCTTCAGGAGGTCAACCTGAACTAAATACATGTTGAAATGTGTGCATAAGTCCTTTGGTTTAGGCGTGACACTCATTTTCAGTTTTTATTGCTTTAAATGCACTTTCAGTCCGAGTTGAGCCCGTTTTTTTACTTTGAATGTATCTTCATAGGAATAAGTTGTGTAGTCAAATTAATGCTCATTTAGGCTTCAGAATGTCAACCTGAACTAAATACATGTTGAAATGTGTGCATAAGTCCTTTGGTTTAGGCGTGACACTCATTTTGAGTTTTTATTGCTTTAAATGCACTTTTAGGCCTAGTTGAGCACGTTTTGTGACTTTGAATGTACCTTCATAGGAATGAGTTGTGTAGTCAAATTAATGCTCATTTAGGCTTCAGGAGGTCAACCTGAACTAAATACATGTTGAAATGTGTGCATAAGTCCTTTGGTTTAGGCGTGACACTCATTTTCAGTTTTTATTGCTTTAAATGTACTTTCAGTCCGAGTTGAGCACGTTTTTTTACTTTGAATGTTCCTTCATAGGAATGAGTTGTGTAGTCAAATTAATGCTCATTTAGGCTTCAGGAGGTCAACCTGAACTAAATACATGTTGAAATGTGTGCATAAGTCCTTTGGTTTAGGCGTGACACTCATTTTGAGTTTTTATTGCTTTAAATGCACTTTCAGGCCTAGTTGAGCACGTTTTGTGACTTTGAATGTACCTTCATAGGAATGAGTTGTGTAGTCAAATTAATGCTCATTTAGGCTTCAGGAGGTCAACCTGAACTAAATACATGTTGAAATGTGTGCATAAGTCCTTTGGTTTAGGCGTGACACTCATTTTCAGTTTTTATTGCTTTAAATGTACTTTCAGTCCGAGTTGAGCCCGTTTTTTTACTTTGAATGTTCCTTCATAGGAATGAGTTGTGTAGTCAAATTAATGCTCATTTAGGCTTCAGGAGGTCAACCTGAACTAAATACATGTTGAAATGTGTGCATAAGGCCTTTGGTTTAGGCGTGACACTCATTTTGAGTTTTTATTGCTTTAAATGCATTTTCAGGCCGAGTAGAGCACGTTTTTTTACTTTGAATGTATCTTCATAGGAATAAGTTGTGTAGTCAAATTAATTCTCAATTAGGCTTCAGGACGTAAACCTGAACTAAATACATGTTGAAATGTGTGCATAAGTCCTTTGGTTTAGGCGTGACACTCATTTTCAGTTTTTATTGCTTTAAATGCACTTTCAGTCCGAGTTGAGCCCGTTTTTTTACTTTGAATGTATCTTCATAGGAATAAGTTGTGTAGTCAAATTAATGGCGATTTAGGCTTCAGGAGGTCAACCTGAACTAAATACATGTTGAAATGTGTGCATAAGTCCTTTGGTTTAGGCGTGACACTCATTTTGAGTTTTTATTGCTTTAAATGCACTTTCAGGCCTAGTTGAGCACGTTTTGTGACTTTGAATGTACCTTCATAGGAATGAGTTGTGTAGTCAAATTAATGCTCATTTAGGCTTCAGGAGGTCAACCTGAACTAAATACATGTTGAAATGTGTGCATAAGTCCTTTGGTTTAGGCGTGACACTCATTTTCAGTTTTTATTGCTTTAAATGCACTTTCAGTCCGAGTTGAGCCCGTTTTTTTACTTTGAATGTATCTTCATAGGAATAAGTTGTGTAGTCAAATTAATGCTCATTTAGGCTTCAGAATGTCAACCTGAACTAAATACATGTTGAAATGTGTGCATAAGTCCTTTGGTTTAGGCGTGACACTCATTTTGAGTTTTTATTGCTTTAAATGCACTTTCAGGCCTAGTTGAGCACGTTTTGTGACTTTGAATGTACCTTCATAGGAATGAGTTGTGTAGTCAAATTAATGCTCATTTAGGCTTCAGGAGGTCAACCTGAACTAAATACATGTTGAAATGTGTGCATAAGTCCTTTGGTTTAGGCGTGACACTCATTTTCAGTTTTTATTGCTTTAAATGTACTTTCAGTCCGAGTTGAGCCCGTTTTTTTACTTTGAATGTTCCTTCATAGGAATGAGTTGTGTAGTCAAATTAATGCTCATTTAGGCTTCAGGAGGTCAACCTGAACTAAATAAATGTTGAAATGTGTGCATAAGGCCTTTGGTTTAGGCGTGACACTCATTTTCAGTTTTTATTGCTTTAAATGCACTTTCAGTCCGAGTTGAGCCCGTTTTTTTACTTTGAATGTATCTTCATAGGAATAAGTTGTGTAGTCAAATTAATGCTCATTTAGGCTTCAGAATGTCAACCTGAACTAAATACATGTTGAAATGTGTGCATAAGTCCTTTGGTTTAGGCGTGACACTCATTTTGAGTTTTTATTGCTTTAAATGCACTTTCAGGCCTAGTTGAGCACGTTTTGTGACTTTGAATGTACCTTCATAGGAATGAGTTGTGTAGTCAAATTAATGCTCATTTAGGCTTCAGGAGGTCAACCTGAACTAAATACATGTTGAAATGTGTGCATAAGTCCTTTGGTTTAGGCGTGACACTCATTTTCAGTTTTTATTGCTTTAAATGCACTTTCAGTCCGAGTTGAGCCCGTTTTTTTACTTTGAATGTATCTTCATAGGAATAAGTTGTGTAGTCAAATTAATGCTCATTTAGGCTTCAGAATGTCAACCTGAACTAAATACATGTTGAAATGTGTGCATAAGTCCTTTGGTTTAGGCGTGACACTCATTTTGAGTTTTTATTGCTTTAAATGCACTTTCAGGCCTAGTTGAGCACTTTTTGTGACTTTGAATGTACCTTCATAGGAATGAGTTGTGTAGTCAAATTAATGCTCATTTAGGCTTCAGGAGGTCAACCTGAACTAAATACATGTTGAAATGTGTGCATAAGTCCTTTGGTTTAGGCGTGACACTCATTTTCAGTTTTTATTGCTTTAAATGTACTTTCAGTCCGAGTTGAGCCCGTTTTTTTACTTTGAATGTTCCTTCATAGGAATGAGTTGTGTAGTCAAATTAATGCTCATTTAGGCTTCAGGAGGTCAACCTGAACTAAATACATGTTGAAATGTGTGCATAAGTCCTTTGGTTTAGGCGTGACACTCATTTTCAGTTTTTATTGCTTTAAATGCACTTTCAGTCCGAGTTGAGCCCGTTTTTTTACTTTGAATGTATCTTCATAGGAATAAGTTGTGTAGTCAAATTAATGCTCATTTAGGCTTCAGAATGTCAACCTGAACTAAATACATGTTGAAATGTGTGCATAAGTCCTTTGGTTTAGGCGTGACACTCATTTTGAGTTTTTATTGCTTTAAATGCACTTTCAGGCCTAGTTGAGCACGTTTTGTGACTTTGAATGTACCTTCATAGGAATGAGTTGTGTAGTCAAATTAATGCTCATTTAGGCTTCAGGAGGTCAACCCGAACTAAATACATGTTGAAATGTGTGCATAAGTCCTTTGGTTTAGGCGTGACACTCATTTTCAGTTTTTATTGCTTTAAATGTACTTTCAGTCCGAGTTGAGCCCGTTTTTTTACTTTGAATGTTCCTTCATAGGAATGAGTTGTGTAGTCAAATTAATGCTCATTTAGGCTTCAGGAGGTCAACCTGAACTAAATACATGTTGAAATGTGTGCATAAGGCCTTTGGTTTAGGCGTGACACTCATTTTGAGTTTTTATTGCTTTAAATGCATTTTCAGGCCGAGTAGAGCACGTTTTTTTACTTTGAATGTATCTTCATAGGAATAAGTTGTGTAGTCAAATTAATGCTCATTTAGGCTTCAGGACGTCAACCTGAACTAAATACATGTTGAAATGTGTGCATAAGTCCTTTGGTTTAGGCGTGAGACTCATTTTCAGTTTTTATTGCTTTAAATGCACTTTCAGTCCGAGTTGAGCCCGTTTTTTTACTTTGAATGTATCTTCATAGAAATAAGTTGTGTAGTCAAATTAATGGTGATTTAGGCTTCAGGAGGTCAACCTGAACTAAATACATGTTGAAATGTGTGCATAAGTCCTTTGGTTTAGGCGTGACACTCATTTTGAGTTTTTATTGCTTTAAATGCACTTTCAGGCCTAGTTGAGCACGTTTTGTGACTTTGAATGTACCTTCATAGGAATGAGTTGTGTAGTCAAATTAATGCTCATTTAGGCTTCAGGAGGTCAACCTGAACTAAATACATGTTGAAATGTGTGCATAAGTCCTTTGGTTTAGGCGTGACACTCATTTTCAGTTTTTATTGCTTTAAATGCACTTTCAGTCCGAGTTGAGCCCGTTTTGTGACTTTGAATGTACCTTCATAGGAATGAGTTGTGTAGTCAAATTAATGCTCATTTAGGCTTCAGGAGGTCAACCTGAACTAAATACATGTTGAAATGTGTGCATAAGTCCTTTGGTTTAGGCGTGACACTCATTTTCAGTTTTTATTGCTTTAAATGCACTTTCAGTCCGAGTTGAGCCCGTTTTTTTACTTTGAATGTATCTTCATAGGAATAAGTTGTGTAGTCAAATTAATGCTCATTTAGGCTTCAGAATGTCAACCTGAACTAAATACATGTTGAAATGTGTGCATATGTCCTTTGGTTTAGGCGTGACACTCATTTTGAGTTTTTATTGCTTTAAATGCACTTTCAGGCCTAGTTGAGCACGTTTTGTGACTTTGAATGTACCTTCATAGGAATGAGTTGTGTAGTCAAATTAATGCTCATTTAGGCTTCAGGAGGTCAACCTGAACTAAATACATGTTGAAATGTGTGCATAAGTCTTTGGTTTAGGCGTGCCACTCATTTTCAGTTTTTATTGCTTTAAATGTACTTTCAGTCCGAGTTGAGCACGTTTTTTTACTTTGAATGTTCCTTCATAGGAATGAGTTGTGTAGTCAAATTAATGCTCATTTAGGCTTCAGGAGGTCAACCTGAACTAAATACATGTAGAAATGTGTGCATAAGTCCTTTGGTTTAGGCGTGACACTCATTTTGAGTTTTTATTGCTTTAAATGCACTTTCAGGCCTAGTTGAGCACGTTTTGTGACTTTGAATGTACCTTCATAGGAATGAGTTGTGTAGTCAAATTAATGCTCATTTAGGCTTCAGGAGGTCAACCTGAACTAAATACATGTTGAAATGTGTGCATAAGTCCTTTGGTTTAGGCGTGACACTCATTTTCAGTTTTTATTGCTTTAAATGTACTTTCAGTCCGAGTTGAGCCCGTTTTTTTACTTTGAATGTTCCTTCATAGGAATGAGTTGTGTAGTCAAATTAATGCTCATTTAGGCTTCAGGAGGTCAACCTGAACTAAATACATGTTGAAATGTGTGCATAAGGCCTTTGGTTTAGGCGTGACACTCATTTTGAGTTTTTATTGCTTTAAATGCATTTTCAGGCCGAGTAGAGCACGTTTTTTTACTTTGAATGTATCTTCATAGGAATAAGTTGTGTAGTCAAATTAATGCTCAATTAGGCTTCAGGACGTCAACCTGAACTAAATACATGTTGAAATGTGTGCATAAGTCCTTTGGTTTAGGCGTGACACTCATTTTCAGTTTTTATTGCTTTAAATGCACTTTCAGTCCGAGTTGAGCCCGTTTTTTTACTTTGAATGTATCTTCATAGGAATAAGTTGTGTAGTCAAATTAATGGTGATTTAGGCTTCAGGAGGTCAACCTGAACTAAATACATGTTGAAATGTGTGCATAAGTCCTTTGGTTTAGGCGTGACACTCATTTTGAGTTTTTATTGCTTTAAATGCACTTTCAGGCCTAGTTGAGCACGTTTTGTGACTTTGAATGTACCTTCATAGGAATGAGTTGTGTAGTCAAATTAATGCTCATTTAGGCTTCAGGAGGTCAACCTGAACTAAATACATGTTGAAATGTGTGCATAAGTCCTTTGGTTTTGGTGTGACACTCAATTTGAGTGTTTATTGCTTTAAATGCATTTTCAGGCCGAGCCGAGCACGCTTTCTGAGTTTGAATATATCTTCATAGGAATGAGTTGTGTGGTCAAATTTAACGCTCATTTAGGCTTCAGGAGGTCAACCTGAACTAAATAAATGTTGAAATGTGTGCATAAGTCATTTGGTCTAGGCGTGACACTCATTATGAACCATTGATGAAAATAAGTTTTATTTTTAAAAAAGCCAAAAAATGTGAAAGGGACGAAATTACAAATGTCCTGTGTGTTTCACATAGAGTCCCGCTCCCTCTCTTTCTCTGTGACACACACGCTTCCGAGCGCGCCAGCACGCAGCAAGCAGACACACAAACGCACGCACACACACTCACACAAAAGTACGCACAGACGAGCACGTATCGTAAACAACACACCAACGATGATTTAGATCAAAGAAACACTCACACATGTATGGGCACACGATCACGCGCGCGCAAACACACACACAAACTCATGAGAGGCACACACATCCGCACACGCTACGCATGTAAACAACATTTGGACACTGATTGAAGATCAAAGACTAACCCACGTGGAAGACTGAAAGATGCACAGCCAATCACCTAGGCTTTGCATCTTTTCACCTCCCCCTGCTCTCACACCACGTGGGCTAGATCCACTCGGGCTGTCATTGGTGGACGTCGTCGGTGTCAGAACAAATCAAGTGCAAGCAAAAGTTAAAACCTCTGAGTAATTCGTCATTTTTATCCGAATACAGTACTTTTTTTGGGGGGGGGGTGCGCACAACACACACACGCACACACACACGCGCACGCACCCACACAAACACACGCACACACCTACACACTCTCACACACGCACGCACACATACCCTAGCACGCATCGGAAACAACACTTTAGACGTTGAAATGTGTGCAGACGTCCTTTGGTTTAGGCATGACACTCAATTTTAGTTTTTATTGATTCAAATGCATTTTCAGACAGAGCAGGGCACTTACTGACTTTGAATGTATCTTCATGGGAATGAGTTGTGTGATCAAATTAATGCTCATTTAGGCTTCAGGAGATCAACCTAAACTAAATACATGTTGAAATGTGTGCATAAGTCCTTTGATTTAGGCGTGAAACTCATTTTGAGATTTTATTGCTTTAAATGCACTTTCAGGCCTAGTTGAGCACGTTTTGTGACTTTGAATGTACCTTCATAGGAATGAGTTGTATAGACAAAATAATGCTCATTTAGGCTTCAGAATGTCAACCTGAACTAAATACATGTTGAAATGTGTGTATAAATCCTTTGGTTTAGGCGTGACACTCATTTTCAGTTTTTATTGCTTTAAATGTACTTTCAGTCCGAGTTGAGCCCGTTTTTTTACTTTGAATGTTCCTTCATAGGAATGAGTTGTGTAGTCAAATTAATGCTCATTTAGGCTTCAGGAGGTCAACCTGAACTAAATACATGTTGAAATGTGTGCATAAGTCCTTTGGTTTAGGCGTGACACTCATTTTCAGTTTTTATTGCTTTAAATGCACTTTCAGTCCGAGTTGAGCCCGTTTTGTGACTTTGAATGTACCTTCATAGGAATGAGTTGTGTAGTCAAATTAATGCTCATTTAGGCTTCAGAATGTCAACCTGAACTAAATACATGTTGAAATGTGTGCATAAGTCCTTTGGTTTAGGCGTGACACTCATTTTCAGTTTTTATTGCTTTAAATGTACTTTCAGTCCGAGTTGAGCCCGTTTTTTTACTTTGAATGTTCCTTCATAGGAATGAGTTGTGTAGTCAAATTAATGCTCATTTAGGCTTCAGGAGGTCAACCTGAACTAAATACATGTTGAAATGTGTGCATAAGGCCTTTGGTTTAGGCGTGACACTCATTTTGAGTTTTTATTGCTTTAAATGCATTTTCAGGCCGAGTAGAGCACGTTTTTTTACTTTGAATGTATCTTCATAGGAATAAGTTGTGTAGTCAAATTAATGCTCAATTAGGCTTCAGGACGTCAACCTGAACTAAATACATGTTGAAATGTGTGCATAAGTCCTTTGGTTTAGGCGTGACACTCATTTTCAGTTTTTATTGCTTTAAATGCACTTTCAGTCCGAGTTGAGCCCGTTTTTTTACTTTGAATGTATCTTCATAGGAATAAGTTGTGTAGTCAAATTAATGGTGATTTAGGCTTCAGGAGGTCAACCTGAACTAAATACATGTTGAAATGTGTGCATAAGTCCTTTGGTTTAGGCGTGACACTCATTTTGAGTTTTTATTGCTTTAAATGCACTTTCAGGCCTAGTTGAGCACGTTTTGTGACTTTGAATGTACCTTCATAGGAATGAGTTGTGTAGTCAAATTAATGCTCATTTAGGCTTCAGGAGGTCAACCTGAACTAAATACATGTTGAAATGTGTGCATAAGTCCTTTGGTTTTGGTGTGACACTCAATTTGAGTGTTTATTGCTTTAAATGCATTTTCAGGCCGAGCCGAGCACCCTTTCTGAGTTTGAATATATCTTCATAGGAATGAGTTGTGTGGTCAAATTTAACGCTCATTTAGGCTTCAGGAGGTCAACCTGAACTAAATAAATGTTGAAATGTGTGCATAAGTCATTTGGTCTAGGCGTGACACTCATTATGAACCATTGATGAAAATAAGTTTTATTTTTAAAAAAGCCAAAAAATGTGAAAGGGACGAAATTACAAATGTCCTGTGTGTTTCACATAGAGTCCCGCTCCCTCTCTTTCTCTGTGACACACACGCTTCCGAGCGCGCCAGCACGCAGCAAGCACACACACAAACGCACGCACACACACTCACACAAAAGTACGCACAGACGAGCACGTATCGTAAACAACACACCAACGATGATTTAGATCAAAGAAACACTCACACATGTATGGGCACACGATCACGCGCGCGCAAACACACACACAAACTCATGAGAGGCACACACATCCGCACACGCTACGCATGTAAACAACATTTGGACACTGATTGAAGATCAAAGACTAACCCACGTGGAAGACTGAAAGATGCACAGCCAATCACCTAGGCTTTGCATCTTTTCACCTCCCCCTGCTCTCACACCACGTGGGCTAGATCCACTCGGGCTGTCATTGGTGGACGTCGTCGGTGTCAGAACAAATCAAGTGCAAGCAAAAGTTAAAACCTCTGAGTAATTCGTCATTTTTATCCGAATACAGTACTTTTTTTGGGGGGGGGTGCGCACAACACACACACGCACACCCACACGCGCACGCACCCACACAAACACACGCACACACCTACACACTCTCACACACGCACGCACACATACACTAGCACGCATCGGAAACAACACTTTAGACGTTGAAATGTGTGCAGACGTCCTTTGGTTTAGGCACGACACTCAATTTTAGTTTTTATTGATTCAAATGCATTTTCAGACAGAGCAGGGCACTTACTGACTTTGAATGTATCTTCATGGGAATGAGTTGTGTGATCAAATTAATGCTCATTTAGGCTTCAGGAGATCAACCTAAACTAAATACATGTTGAAATGTGTGCATAAGTCCTTTGATTTAGGCGTGAAACTCATTTTGAGATTTTATTGCTTTAAATGCACTTTCAGGCCTAGTTGAGCACGTTTTGTGACTTTGAATGTACCTTCATAGGAATGAGTTGTATAGACAAAATAATGCTCATTTAGGCTTCAGAATGTCAACCTGAACTAAATACATGTTGAAATGTGTGTATAAATCCTTTGGTTTAGGCGTGACACTCATTTTCAGTTTTTATTGCTTTAAATGTACTTTCAGTCCGAGTTGAGCCCGTTTTTTTACTTTGAATGTTCCTTCATAGGAATGAGTTGTGTAGTCAAATTAATGCTCATTTAGGCTTCAGGAGGTCAACCTGAACTAAATACATGTTGAAATGTGTGCATAAGTCCTTTGGTTTAGGCGTGACACTCATTTTCAGTTTTTATTGCTTTAAATGTACTTTCAGTCCGAGTTGAGCCCGTTTTTTTACTTTGAATGTATCTTCATAGAAATAAGTTGTGTAGTCAAATTAATGGTGATTTAGGCTTCAGGAGGTCAACCTGAACTAAATACATGTTGAAATGTGTGCATAAGTCCTTTGGTTTAGGCGTGACACTCATTTTGAGTTTTTATTGCTTTAAATGCACTTTCAGGCCTAGTTGAGCACGTTTTGTGACTTTGAATGTACCTTCATAGGAATGAGTTGTGTAGTCAAATTAATGCTCATTTAGGCTTCAGGAGGTCAACCTGAACTAAATACATGTTGAAATGTGTGCATAAGTCCTTTGGTTTAGGCGTGACACTCATTTTCAGTTTTTATTGCTTTAAATGCACTTTCAGTCCGAGTTGAGCCCGTTTTGTGACTTTGAATGTACCTTCATAGGAATGAGTTGTGTAGTCAAATTAATGCTCATTTAGGCTTCAGGAGGTCAACCTGAACTAAATACATGTTGAAATGTGTGCATAAGTCCTTTGGTTTAGGCGTGACACTCATTTTCAGTTTTTATTGCTTTAAATGCACTTTCAGTCCGAGTTGAGCCCGTTTTTTTACTTTGAATGTATCTTCATAGGAATAAGTTGTGTAGTCAAATTAATGCTCATTTAGGCTTCAGAATGTCAACCTGAACTAAATACATGTTGAAATGTGTGCATATGTCCTTTGGTTTAGGCGTGACACTCATTTTGAGTTTTTATTGCTTTAAATGCACTTTCAGGCCTAGTTGAGCACGTTTTGTGACTTTGAATGTACCTTCATAGGAATGAGTTGTGTAGTCAAATTAATGCTCATTTAGGCTTCAGGAGGTCAACCTGAACTAAATACATGTTGAAATGTGTGCATAAGTCCTTTGGTTTAGGCGTGACACTCATTTTCAGTTTTTATTGCTTTAAATGTACTTTCAGTCCGAGTTGAGCACGTTTTTTTACTTTGAATGTTCCTTCATAGGAATGAGTTGTGTAGTCAAATTAATGCTCATTTAGGCTTCAGGAGGTCAACCTGAACTAAATACATGTAGAAATGTGTGCATAAGTCCTTTGGTTTAGGCGTGACACTCATTTTGAGTTTTTATTGCTTTAAATGCACTTTCAGGCCTAGTTGAGCACGTTTTGTGACTTTGAATGTACCTTCATAGGAATGAGTTGTGTAGTCAAATTAATGCTCATTTAGGCTTCAGGAGGTCAACCTGAACTAAATACATGTTGAAATGTGTGCATAAGTCCTTTGGTTTAGGCGTGACACTCATTTTCAGTTTTTATTGCTTTAAATGTACTTTCAGTCCGAGTTGAGCCCGTTTTTTTACTTTGAATGTTCCTTCATAGGAATGAGTTGTGTAGTCAAATTAATGCTCATTTAGGCTTCAGGAGGTCAACCTGAACTAAATACATGTTGAAATGTGTGCATAAGGCCTTTGGTTTAGGCGTGACACTCATTTTGAGTTTTTATTGCTTTAAATGCATTTTCAGGCCGAGTAGAGCACGTTTTTTTACTTTGAATGTATCTTCATAGGAATAAGTTGTGTAGTCAAATTAATGCTCAATTAGGCTTCAGGACGTCAACCTGAACTAAATACATGTTGAAATGTGTGCATAAGTCCTTTGGTTTAGGCGTGACACTCATTTTGAGTTTTTATTGCTTTAAATGCACTTTCAGGCCTAGTTGAGCACGTTTTGTGACTTTGAATGTACCTTCATAGGAATGAGTTGTGTAGTCAAATTAATGCTCATTTAGGCTTCAGGAGGTCAACCTGAACTAAATACATGTTGAAATGTGTGCATAAGTCCTTTGGTTTAGGCGTGACACTCATTTTCAGTTTTTATTGCTTTAAATGTACTTTCAGTCCGAGTTGAGCCCGTTTTTTTACTTTGAATGTATCTTCATAGAAATAAGTTGTGTAGTCAAATTAATGGTGATTTAGGCTTCAGGAGGTCAACCTGAACTAAATACATGTTGAAATGTGTGCATAAGTCCTTTGGTTTAGGCGTGACACTCATTTTGAGTTTTTATTGCTTTAAATGCACTTTCAGGCCTAGTTGAGCACGTTTTGTGACTTTGAATGTACCTTCATAGGAATGAGTTGTGTAGTCAAATTAATGCTCATTTAGGCTTCAGGAGGTCAACCTGAACTAAATACATGTTGAAATGTGTGCATAAGTCCTTTGGTTTAGGCGTGACACTCATTTTCAGTTTTTATTGCTTTAAATGCACTTTCAGTCCGAGTTGAGCCCGTTTTGTGACTTTGAATGTACCTTCATAGGAATGAGTTGTGTAGTCAAATTAATGCTCATTTAGGCTTCAGGAGGTCAACCTGAACTAAATACATGTTGAAATGTGTGCATAAGTCCTTTGGTTTAGGCGTGACACTCATTTTCAGTTTTTATTGCTTTAAATGCACTTTCAGTCCGAGTTGAGCCCGTTTTTTTACTTTGAATGTATCTTCATAGGAATAAGTTGTGTAGTCAAATTAATGCTCATTTAGGCTTCAGAATGTCAACCTGAACTAAATACATGTTGAAATGTGTGCATATGTCCTTTGGTTTAGGCGTGACACTCATTTTGAGTTTTTATTGCTTTAAATGCACTTTCAGGCCTAGTTGAGCACGTTTTGTGACTTTGAATGTACCTTCATAGGAATGAGTTGTGTAGTCAAATTAATGCTCATTTAGGCTTCAGGAGGTCAACCTGAACTAAATACATGTTGAAATGTGTGCATAAGTCCTTTGGTTTAGGCGTGACACTCATTTTCAGTTTTTATTGCTTTAAATGTACTTTCAGTCCGAGTTGAGCACGTTTTTTTACTTTGAATGTTCCTTCATAGGAATGAGTTGTGTAGTCAAATTAATGCTCATTTAGGCTTCAGGAGGTCAACCTGAACTAAATACATGTAGAAATGTGTGCATAAGTCCTTTGGTTTAGGCGTGACACTCATTTTGAGTTTTTATTGCTTTAAATGCACTTTCAGGCCTAGTTGAGCACGTTTTGTGACTTTGAATGTACCTTCATAGGAATGAGTTGTGTAGTCAAATTAATGCTCATTTAGGCTTCAGGAGGTCAACCTGAACTAAATACATGTTGAAATGTGTGCATAAGTCCTTTGGTTTAGGCGTGACACTCATTTTCAGTTTTTATTGCTTTAAATGTACTTTCAGTCCGAGTTGAGCCCGTTTTTTTACTTTGAATGTTCCTTCATAGGAATGAGTTGTGTAGTCAAATTAATGCTCATTTAGGCTTCAGGAGGTCAACCTGAACTAAATACATGTTGAAATGTGTGCATAAGGCCTTTGGTTTAGGCGTGACACTCATTTTGAGTTTTTATTGCTTTAAATGCATTTTCAGGCCGAGTAGAGCACGTTTTTTTACTTTGAATGTATCTTCATAGGAATAAGTTGTGTAGTCAAATTAATGCTCAATTAGGCTTCAGGACGTCAACCTGAACTAAATACATGTTGAAATGTGTGCATAAGTCCTTTGGTTTAGGCGTGACACTCATTTTGAGTTTTTATTGCTTTAAATGCACTTTCAGGCCTAGTTGAGCACGTTTTGTGACTTTGAATGTACCTTCATAGGAATGAGTTGTGTAGTCAAATTAATGCTCATTTAGGCTTCAGGAGGTCAACCTGAACTAAATACATGTTGAAATGTGTGCATAAGTCCTTTGGTTTAGGCGTGACACTCATTTTCAGTTTTTATTGCTTTAAATGTACTTTCAGTCCGAGTTGAGCCCGTTTTTTTACTTTGAATGTTCCTTCATAGGAATGAGTTGTGTAGTCAAATTAATGCTCATTTAGGCTTCAGGAGGTCAACCTGAACTAAATACATGTTGAAATGTGTGCATAAGGCCTTTGGTTTAGGCGTGACACTCATTTTCAGTTTTTATTGCTTTAAATGCACTTTCAGTCCGAGTTGAGCCCGTTTTTTTACTTTGAATGTATCTTCATAGGAATAAGTTGTGTAGTCAAATTAATGCTCATTTAGGCTTCAGAATGTCAACCTGAACTAAATACATGTTGAAATGTGTGCATAAGTCCTTTGGTTTAGGCGTGACACTCATTTTGAGTTTTTATTGCTTTAAATGCACTTTCAGGCCTAGTTGAGCACGTTTTGTGACTTTGAATGTACCTTCATAGGAATGAGTTGTGTAGTCAAATTAATGCTCATTTAGGCTTCAGGAGGTCAACCTGAACTAAATACATGTTGAAATGTGTGCATAAGTCCTTTGGTTTAGGCGTGACACTCATTTTCAGTTTTTATTGCTTTAAATGTACTTTCAGTCCGAGTTGAGCACGTTTTTTTACTTTTAATGTTCCTTCATAGGAATGAGTTGTGTAGTCAAATTAATGCTCATTTAGGCTTCAGGAGGTCAACCTGAACTAAATACATGTTGAAATGTGTGCATAAGTCCTTTGGTTTTAGGCGTGACACTCATTTTTTGTTTTTATTGCTTTAAATGCACTTTCAGGCCAAGTTGAGCACGTTTTGTGACTTTGAATGTACCTTCATAGGAATGAGTTGTGTAGTCAAATTAATGCTCATTTAGGCTTCAGGAGGTCAACCTGAACTAAATACATGTTGAAATGTGTGCATAAGTCCTTTGGTTTAGGCGTGACACTCATTTTCAGTTTTTATTGCTTTGAATGTACTTTCAGTCCGAGTTGAGCCCGTTTTTTTACTTTGAATGTTCCTTCATAGGAATGAGTTGTGTAGTCAAATTAATGCTCATTTAGGCTTCAGGAGGTCAACCTGAACTAAATACATGTTGAAATGTGTGCATAAGGCCTTTGGTTTAGGCGTGACACTCATTTTGAGTTTTTATTGCTTTAAATGCATTTTCAGGCCGAGTAGAGCACGTTTTTTTACTTTGAATGTATCTTCATAGGAATAAGTTGTGTAGTCAAATTAATGCTCATTTAGGCTTCAGGACGTCAACCTGAACTAAATACATGTTGAAATGTGTGCATAAGTCCTTTGGTTTAGGCGTGACACTCATTTTCAGTTTTTATTGCTTTAAATGCACTTTCAGTCCGAGTTGAGCCCGTTTTTTTACTTTGAATGTATTTTCATAGGAATAAGTTGTGTAGTCAAATTAATGGTGATTTAGGCTTCAGGAGGTCAACCTGAACTAAATACATGTTGAAATGTGTGCATAAGTCCTTTGGTTTAGGCGTGACACTCATTTTGAGTTTTTATTGCTTTAAATGCACTTTCAGGCCTAGTTGAGCACGTTTTGTGACTTTGAATGTACCTTCATAGGAATGAGTTGTGTAGTCAAATTAATGCTCATTTAGGCTTCAGGAGGTCAACCTGAACTAAATACATGTTGAAATGTGTGCATAAGTCCTTTGGTTTTGGTGTGACACTCAATTTGAGTGTTTATTGCTTTAAATGCATTTTCAGGCCGAGCCGAGCACGCTTTCTGAGTTTGAATATATCTTCATAGGAATGAGTTGTGTGGTCAAATTAACGCTCATTTAGGCTTCAGGAGGTCAACCTGAACTAAATAAATGTTGAAATGTGTGCATAAGTCATTTGGTCTAGGCGTGACACTCATTATGAACCATTGATGAAAATAAGTTTTATTTTTAAAAAAGCCAAAAAATGTGAAAGGGACGAAATTACAAATGTCCTGTGTGTTTCACATAGAGTCCCGCTCCCTCTCTTTCTTTGTGACACACACGCTTCCGAGCGCGCCAGCACGCAGCAAGCACACACACAAACGCACGCACACACACTCACACAAAAGTACGCACAGACGAGCACGTACCGTAAACAACACACCAACGATGATTTAGATCAAAGAAACACTCACACGTGTATGGGCACACGATCACGCGCGCGCAAACACACACACAAACTCATGAGAGGCACACACATCCGCACACGCTACGCATGTAAACAACATTTGGACACTGATTGAAGATCAAAGACTAACCCACGTGGAAGACTGAAAGATGCACAGCCAATCACCTAGGCTTTGCATCTTTTCACCTCCCCCTGCTCTCACACCACGTGGGCTAGATCCACTCGGGCTGTCATTGGTGGACGTCGTCGGTGTCAGAACAAATCAAGTGCAAGCAAAAGTTAAAACCTCCGAGTAATTCGTCATTTTTATCCGAATACAGTACTTTTTTGGGGGGGGTGCGCACAACACACACGCACACACACACGCACGCACCCACACAAACACACACAAACACACGAACACACCTACATACTCTCACACACGCACGCACACATACACTAGCACGCATCGGAAACAACACTTTAGACGTTGAAATGTGTGCAGACGTCCTTTGGTTTAGGCATGACACTCAATTTTAGTTTGTATTGATCCAAATGCATTTTCAGACAGAGCAGGGCACTTACTGACTTTGAATGTATCTTCATGGGAATGAGTTGTGTGATCAAATTAATGCTCATTTAGGCTTCAGGAGATCAACCTAAACTAAATACATGTTGAAATGTGTGCATAAGTCCTTTGATTTAGGCGTGAAACTCATTTTGAGATTTTATTGCTTTAAATGCACTTTCAGGCCTAGTTGAGCACGTTTTGTGACTTTGAATGTACCTTCATAGGAATGAGTTGTATAGACAAAATAATGCTCATTTAGGCTTCAGAATGTCAACCTGAACTAAATACATGTTGAAATGTGTGTATAAATCCTTTGGTTTAGGCGTGACACTCAACTTGAGTTTTTATTGCTTTAAATGCATTTTCAGGCCGAGTAGAGCACGTTTTTTTACTTTAAATGTAGGTTTAGGTGTGACACTCATTTTGATTTTTTCTTGCTTTAATTGCATTTTCAGGCCGAGTAGAGCACGTTTTTTTACTTTGAATGTATCTTCATAGGAATGAGTTGTGTAGTCAAATTAATGCTCATTTATGCTTCAGGAGGTCAACCCGAACTAAATACATGTTGAAATGTGTGCATAAGTCCTTTGGTTAAGGCGTGACACTCATTTTGAGTTTTTATTGCTTTAAATGCACTTTCAGGCCTAGTTGAGCACGTTTTGTGACTTTCAATGTACCTTCATAGGAATGAGTTGTATAGACGAAATAATGCTCATTTAGGCTTCAGGAGATCAACCTGAACTAAATACAAGTTGAAATGTGTGCCTAAGTCCTTTGGTTTAGGCGTGACACCCAATTTGAGTTTTTATTGCTTTAAATGCATTTTCAGGCCGAGTAGAGCACGTTTCTGAGTTTGAATGTATCTTCATAGGAATGAGTTGTGTGATCAAATTAATGGTGATTTAGGCTTCAGGAGGTCAACCTGAACTAAATACATGTTGAAATGTGTGCATAAGTCCTTTGGTTTAGGCGTGACACTCATTTTGAGTTTTTATTGCTTTAAATGTACTTTCAGGCCTAGTTGAGCACGTTTTGTGACTTTGAATGTACCTTCATAGGAATGAGTTGTGTAGTCAAATAAATCCTCATTTAGGCTTCAGGAGGTCAACCTGAACTAAATAGTTGTTGAAATGTGTGCATAAGTCCTTTGGTTTAGGTGTGACACTCAATTTGAGTTTTTATTGCTTTAAATGCATTTTCAGGCCGAGTAGAGCACGTTTTTTACTTTATGTGGAGGTTTAGGTGTGACACTCATTTTGATTTTTTCTTGCTTTAAATGCATTTTCAGGCCGAGTAGAGCACGTTTTTTTACTTTGAATGTATCTTCATAGGAATGAGTTGTGTAGTCAAATTAATGCTCATTTAGACTTCAGGAGGTCAACCTGAACTAAATACATGTTGAAATGTGTGCATAAGTCCTTTGGTTTAGGCGTGACACTCATTTTGAGTTTTTATTGCTTTAAATGCACTTTCAGGCCTAGTTGAGCACGTTTTGTGACTTTGAATGTACCTTCATAGGAATGAGTTGTGTAGTCAAATTAATGCTCATTTAGGCTTCAGGAGGTCAACCTGAACTAAATACATGTTGAAATGTGTGCATAAGTCCTTTGGTTTAGGCGTGACACTCATTTTCAGTTTTTATTGCTTTAAATGCACTTTCAGTCCGAGTTGAGCCCGTTTTTTTACTTTGAATGTTCCTTCATAGGAATGAGTTGTGTAGTCAAATTAATGCTCATTTAGGCTTCAGGAGGTCAACCTGAACTAAATACATGTTGAAATGTGTGCATAAGTCCTTTGGTTTAGGCGTGACACTATTTTGAGTTTTTATTGCTTTAAATGCATTTTCAGGCCGAGTAGAGCACGTTTCTGAGTTTGAATGTATCTTCATAGGAATGAGTTGTTTGATCAAATTAATGCTCATTTAGGCTTCAGAATGTCAACCTGAACTAAATACATGTTGAAATGTGTGCATAAGTCCTTTGGTTTAGGCGTGACACTCATTTTGAGTTTTTATTGCTTTAAATGCACTTTCAGGCCTAGTTGAGCACGTTTTGTGACTTTGAATGTACCTTCATAGGAATGAGTTGTGTAGTCAAATTAATGCTCATTTAGGCTTCAGGAGGTCAACCTGAACTGAATACATGTTGAAATGTGTGCATAAGTCCTTTGGTTTAGGCGTGACACTCATTTTCAGTTTTTATTGCTTTAAATGCACTTTCAGTCCGAGTTGAGCCCGTTTTTTTACTTTGAATGTTCCTTCATAGGAATGAGTTGTGTAGTCAAATTAATGCTCATTTAGGCTTCAGTTGGTCAACCTGAACTAAATACATGTTGAAATGTGTGCATAAGGCCTTTGGTTTAGGCGTGACACACATTTTGAGTTTTTATTGCTTTAAATGCACTTTCAGTCCGAGTTGAGCCCGTTTTTTTACTTTTAATGTATCTTCATAGGAATAAGTTGTGTAGTCAAATTAATGGTGATTTAGGCTTCAGGAGGTCAACCTGAACTAAATACATGTTGAAATGTGTGCATAAGTCCTTTGGTTTAGGCGTGACACTCATTTTGAGTTTTTATTGCTTTAAATGCACTTTCAGGCCTAGTTGAGCCCGTTTTTTTACTTTGAATGTTCCTTCATAGGAATGAGTTGTGTAGTCAAATTAATGCTCATTTAGGCTTCAGAATGTCGACCTGAACTAAATACATGTTGAAATGTGTGCATAAGTCCTTTGGTTTAGGCGTGACACTCATTTTCAGTTTTTATTGCTTTAAATGTACTTTCAGTCCGAGTTGAGCCCGTTTTTTTACTTTGAATGTTCCTTCATAGGAATGAGTTGTGTAGTCAAATTAATGCTCATTTAGGCTTCAGGAGGTCAACCTGAACTAAATACATGTTGAAATGTGTGCATAAGTCCTTTGGTTTAGGCGTGACACTCATTTTGAGTTTTTATTGCTTTAAATGCACTTTCAGTCCGAGTTGAGCCCGTTTTTTTACTTTGAATGTTCCTTCATAGGAATGAGTTGTGTGATCAAATTAATGCTCATTTAGGCTTCAGAATGTCGACCTGAACTAAATACATGTTGAAATGTGTGCATAAGTCCTTTGGTTTAGGCTTGACACTCATTTTGAGTTTTTATTGCTTTAAATGCACTTTCAGGCCTAGTTGAGCACGTTTTGTGACTTTGAATGTACCTTCATAGGAATGAGTTGTGTAGTCAAATTAATGCTCATTTAGGCTTCAGGAGGTCAACCTGAACTAAATACATGTTGAAATGTGTGCATAAGTCCTTTGGTTTAGGCGTGACACTCATTTTCAGTTTTTATTGCTTTAAATGCACTTTCAGTCCGAGTTGAGCCCGTTTTTTTACTTTGAATGTATCTTCATAGGAATAAGTTGTGTAGTCAAATTAATGCTCATTTAGGCTTCAGAATGTCAACCTGAACTAAATACATGTTGAAATGTGTGCATAAGTCCTTTGGTTTAGGCGTGACACTAATTTTGAGTTTTTATTGCTTTAAATGCACTTTCAGTGCGAGTTGAGCCCGTTTTTTTACTTTGAATGTATCTTCATAGGAATGAGTTGTGTGATCAAATTAATGCTCATTTAGGCTTCAGAATGTCGACCTGAACTAAATACATGTTGAAATGTGTGCATAAGTCCTTTGGTTTAGGTGTGACACTCAATTTGAGTTTTTATTGCTTTAAATGCATTTTCAGGCCGAGTAGAGCACGTTTTTTACTTTATGTGGAGGTTTAGGTGTGACACTCATTTTGATTTTTTCTTGCTTTAAATGCATTTTCAGGCCGAGTAGAGCACGTTTTTTTACTTTGAATGTATCTTCATAGGAATGAGTTGTGTAGTCAAATTAATGCTCATTTAGACTTCAGGAGGTCAACCTGAACTAAATACATGTTGAAATGTGTGCATAAGTCCTTTGGTTTAGGCGTGACACTCATTTTGAGTTTTTATTGCTTTAAATGCACTTTCAGGCCTCGTTGAGCACGTTTTGTGACTTTGAATGTACCTTCATAGGAATGAGTTGTGTAGTCAAATAAATGCTCATTTAGGCTTCAGGTCAACCTGAACTAAATACATGTTGAAATGTGTGCATAAGTCCTTTGGTTTAGGCGTGACACTATTTTGAGTTTTTATTGCTTTAAATGCATTTTCAAACCGAGTAGAGCACGTTTCTGAGTTTGAATGTATCTTCATAGGAATGAGTTGTGTGATCAAATTAATGCTCATTTAGGCTTCAGAATGTCGACCTGAACTAAATACATGTTGAAATGTGTGCATAAGTCCTTTGGTTTAGGCGTGACACTCATTTTGAGTTTTTATTGCTTTAAATGCACTTTCAGGCCTAGTTGAGCACGTTTTGTGACTTTGAATGTACCGTATTTTCACGACTATTCGACGCATCGTACTAATGGCCGCAGTCTCATTAATGCGTGACATTTCTGTATTTTACACATACACAGGACGCATCGTACGAATAGCCGCAGTTTTACAGTGGTAAAACATACGCCAGCTTAAACATACGGCATGCATGCGCGCACTCTAACACGTTAGCTTGAAGCATACGGTAGCATGCCAAGACATACAGATAAGATAAAAACACGTTTTTAAAAAGGCAACGAAAGCAGAACTGAGTTCGGGTGTATTTTATTTAGCCATCGTACAATGTTCTCACGTTTTCGATCAATCATCACCCAGAAATCCATCAAAGTCCTCATCCTCTGTATCAGAAGCAGAGGACTGCACATCTCAGTTGTCATTGAATGCATCACATGCTAGTGTGAGTTGCTACGCATTGCCGAGCGGAAAGGAGTAGCAACAGCAAAGTCAACATTTCTCTCGTGTGAAGCTTTCCCATATTTGAAAGTAAAGAACAGAGCGAAACATGGTGGCAGCGCGTGTGTGTGTAGAAAGAATTGAACAATTGTGCAAGTACCGTAATCCATCAAAAACGCCGCGTTCCCTCTCGTTGTTGCGTATTGTGGCGTAACTCGCCATGCGCTGCCTCTCACTCTTTGTAAAGTTGTGTTTGCCATCGATCATTGTTCCCATGCTGTTCGCAACTTTACTTTGAACGCCCGGTTGATGCCAATGTCCAGCGGTTGGAGTTCTTTAGTCAAGCCTCCGGGAATAACGGCAAGCTCAGAGTTCATTTGCTTGACTTGATTTTTCACCGCTGCTGTGAGATGGTCACGCATGCCAAAAGCATAACCGGTGGCTTTAAGTTTTAACTGAGCTTCGTAGGCATGTCTCTTTGTCGAATTTATTTTCAGGGGTTCTTAGAAACCAAAACCGGAGTTGTTTTGCAACAATGTACATGGCCACACGCTATACAAGTGTTGGTACTGGCTTGAGGCGTCCACTTACACGCCCACCCTTCACCATTGGCGGACTAGCTTGTCTGTCCTCTCTCTCCCTCTCTCTCTCTCTCTCCCTCTCCATATATGTATATATACACGCCCACCCTTCCCTGATTGGCCGACTTCTTTCACAGTCACTTTTGCCTTTTCTCTATATAAACAGCGTGTCGGCTGTCAGTCAGATTTTGGAACTCGGCGCATATAAAGGACGCTCCGCACCATAAGGCGTCCTGTCCATTTTGGAGAAAATTTAAGACTTTTAATGGCGCCTTATAGTCGTGAAAATACGGTACCTTCATAGGAATGAGTTGTGTAGTCAAATTAATGCTCATTTAGGCTTCAGGAGGTCAACCTGAACTAAATACATGTTGAAATGTGTGCATAAGTCCTTTGGTTTAGGCGTGACACTCATTTTCAGTTTTTATTGCTTTAAATGCACTTTCAGTCCGAGTTGAGCCCGTTTTTTTACTTTGAATGTTCCTTCATAGGAATGATTTGTGTAGTCAAATTAATGCTCATTTAGGCTTCAGGAGGTCAACCTGAACTAAATACATGTTGAAATGTGTGCATAAGTCCTTTGGTTTAGGCGTGACACTCATTTTGAGTTTTTATTGCTTTAAATGCACTTTCAGGCCTAGTTGAGCACGTTTTGTGACTTTGAATGTACCTTCATAGGAATAAGTTGTGTAGTCAAATTAATGGTGATTTAGGCTTCAGGATGTCAACCTGAACTAAATACATGTTGAAATGTGTGCATAAGTCCTTTGGTTTAGGCGTGACACTCATTTTGAGTTTTTATTGCTTTAAATGCACTTTCAGGCCTAGTTGAGCACGTTTTGTGACTTTGAATGTACCTTCATAGGAATGAGTTGTGTAGTCAAATTAATGCTCATTTAGGCTTCAGGAGGTCAACCTGAACTAAATACATGTTGAAATGTGTGCATAAGTCCTTTGGTTTAGGCGTGACACTCATTTTCAGTTTTTATTGCTTTAAATGCACTTTCAGTCCGAGTTGAGCCCGTTTTTTTACTTTGAATGTATCTTCATAGGACTAAGTTGTGTAGTCAAATTAATGCTCATTTAGGCTTCAGAATGTCAACCTGAACTAAATACATGTTGAAATGTGTGCATAAGTCCTTTGGTTTAGGCGTGACACTCATTTTGAATTTTTATTGCTTTAAATGCACTTTCAGGCCTAGTTGAGCACGTTTTGTGACTTTGAATGTACCTTCATAGGAATGAGTTGTGTAGTCAAATTAATGCTCATTTAGGCTTCAGGAGGTCAACCTGAACTAAATACATGTTGAAATGTGTGCATAAGTCCTTTGGTTTAGGCGTGACACTCATTTTCAGTTTTTATTGCTTTAAATGTACTTTCAGTCCGAGTTGAGCCCGTTTTTTTACTTTGAATGTTCCTTCATAGGAATGAGTTGTGTAGTCAAATTAATGCTCATTTAGGCTTCAGGAGGTCAACCTGAACTAAATACATGTTGAAATGTGTGCATAAGGCCTTTGGTTTAGGCGTGACACTCATTTTGAGTTTTTATTGCTTTAAATGCATTTTCAGGCCGAGTAGAGCACGTTTTTTTACTTTGAATGTATCTTCATAGGAATAAGTTGTGTAGTCAAATTAATGCTCATTTAGGCTTCAGGACGTCAACCTGAACTAAATACATGTTGAAATGTGTGCATAAGTCCTTTGGTTTAGGCGTGACACTCATTTTCAGTTTTTATTGCTTTAAATGCACTTTCAGTCCGAGTTGAGCCCGTTTTTTTACTTTGAATGTATCTTCATAGGAATAAGTTGTGTAGTCAAATTAATGGTGATTTAGGCTTCAGGAGGTCAACCTGAACTAAATACATGTTGAAATGTGTGCTTAAGTCCTTTGGTTTAGGCGTGACACTCATTTTGAGTTTTTATTGCTTTAAATGCACTTTCAGGCCTAGTTGAGCACGTTTTGTGACTTTGAATGTACCTTCATAGGAATGAGTTATGTAGTCAAATTAATGCTCATTTAGGCTTCAGGAGGTCAACCTGAACTAAATACATGTTGAAATGTGTGCATAAGTCCTTTGGTTTAGGCGTGACACTCATTTTCAGTTTTTATTGCTTTAAATGCACTTTCAGGCCTAGTTGAGCACGTTTTGTGACTTTGAATGTACCTTCATAGGAATGAGTTGTGTAGTCAAATTAATGCTCATTTAGGCTTCAGGAGGTCAACCTGAACTAAATACATGTTGAAATGTGTGCATAAGTCCTTTGGTTTAGGCGTGACACTCATTTTCAGTTTTTATTGGTTTAAATGCATTTTCAGGCCGAGTAGAGCACGTTTTTTTACTTTGAATGTATCTTCATAGGAATAAGTTGTGTAGTCAAATTAATGCTCATTTAGGCTTCAGGACGTCAACCTGAACTAAATACATGTTGAAATGTGTGCATAAGTCCTTTGGTTTAGGCGTGACACTCATTTTCAGTTTTTATTGCTTTAAATGCACTTTCAGTCCGAGTTGAGCCCGTTTTTTTACTTTGAATGTATCTTCATAGGAATAAGTTGTGTAGTCAAATTAATGGTGATTTAGGCTTCAGGAGGTCAACCTGAACTAAATAAATGTTGAAATGTGTGCATAAGTCATTTGGTCTAGGCGTGACACTCATTATGAACCATTGATGAAAATAAGTTTTATTTTTAAAAAAGCCAAAAAATGTGAAAGGGACGAAATTACAAATGTCCTGTGTGTTTCACATAGAGTACATACAGGCCAGCGATCCCGCTCCCTCTCTTTCTCTGTGACACACACGCTTCCGAGCGCGCCAGCACGCAGCAAGCACACACACTCACACAAAAGTACGCACAGACGAGCACGTATCGTAAACAACACACTAACGATGATTTAGATCAAAGAAACACTCACACATGTATGGGCACACGATCACGCGCGCGCAAACACACACACAAACTCATGAGAGGCACACACATCCGCACACGCTACGCATGTAAACAACATTTGGACACTGATTGAAGATCAAAGACTAACCCACGTGGAAGACTGAAAGATGCACAGCCAATCACCTAGGCTTTGCATCTTTTCACCTCCCCCTGCTCTCACACCACGTGGGCTAGATCCACTCGGGCTGTCATTGGTGGACGTCGTCGGTGTCAGAACAAATCAAGTGCAAGCAAAAGTTAAAACCTCCGAGTAATTCGTCATTTTTATCCGAATACAGTACTTTTTTGGGGGGGGGGGTGCGCACAACACACACACGCACACACACACACGCACGCACCCACACAAACACACACAAACACACGAACACACCTACACACTCTCACACACGCACGCACACATACACTAGCACGCATCGGAAACAACACTTTAGACGTTGAAATGTGTGCAGACGTCCTTTGGTTTAGGCATGACACTCAATTTTAGTTTGTATTGATTCAAATGCATTTTCAGACAGAGCAGGGCACTTACTGACTTTGAATGTATCTTCATGGGAATGAGTTGTGTGATCAAATTAATGCTCATTTAGGCTTCAGGAGATCAACCTAAACTAAATACATGTTGAAATGTGTGCATAAGTCCTTTGATTTAGGCGTGAAACTCATTTTGAGATTTTATTGCTTTAAATGCACTTTCAGGCCTAGTTGAGCACGTTTTGTGACTTTGAATGTACCTTCATAGGAATGAGTTGTATAGACAAAATAATGCTCATTTAGGCTTCAGAATGTCAACCTGAACTAAATACATGTTGAAATGTGTGTATAAATCCTTTGGTTTAGGCGTGACACTCAACTTGAGTTTTTATTGCTTTAAATGCACTTTCAGTCCGAGTTGAGCCCGTTTTTTTACTTTGAATGTATCTTCATAGGAATAAATTGTGAAGTCAAATTAATGCTCATTTAGGCTTCAGGACGTCAACCTGAACTAAATACATGTTGAAATGTGTGCATAAGTCCTTTGGTTTAGGCGTGACACTCATTTTGAGATTTTATTGCTTTAAATGCACTTTCAGTCCGAGTTGAGCCCGTTTTTTTACTTTGAATGTTCCTTCATAGGAATGAGTTGTGTAGTCAAATTAATGCTCATTTAGGCTTCAGGAGGTCAACCTGAACTAAATACATGTTGAAATGTGTGCATAAGTCCTTTGGTTTAGGCGTGACACTCATTTTCAGTTTTTATTGCTTTAAATGCACTTTCAGTCCGAGTTGAGCCCGTTTTGTGACTTTGAATGTACCTTCATAGGAATGAGTTGTGTAGTCAAATTAATGCTCATTTAGACTTCAGGAGGTCAACCTGAACTAAATACATGTTGAAATGTGTGCATAAGTCCTTTGGTTTAGGCGTGACACTCATTTTCAGTTTTTATTGCTTTAAATGCACTTTCAGTCCGAGTTGAGCCCGTTTTGTGACTTTGAATGTACCTTCATAGGAATGAGTTGTGTAGTCAAATTAATGCTCATTTAGGCTTCAGGAGGTCAACCTGAACTAAATACATGTTGAAATGTGTGCATAAGTCCTTTGGTTTAGGCGTGACACTCATTTTCAGTTTTTATTGCTTTAAGTGCACTTTCAGTCCGAGTTGAGCCCGTTTTGTGACTTTGAATGTACCTTCATAGGAATGAGTTGTGTAGTCAAATTAATGCTCATTTAGGCTTCAGGAGGTCAACCTGAACTAAATACATGTTGAAATGTGTGCATAAGTCCTTTGATTTAGGCGTGAAACTCATTTTGAGATTTTATTGCTTTAAATGCACTTTCAGGCCTAGTTGAGCACGTTTTGTGACTTTGAATGTACCTTCATAGGAATGAGTTGTATAGACAAAATAATGCTCATTTAGGCTTCAGAATGTCAACCTGAACTAAATACATGTTGAAATGTGTGTATAAATCCTTTGGTTTAGGCGTGACACTCATTTTCAGTTTTTATTGCTTTAAATGCACTTTCAGTCCGAGTTGAGCCCGTTTTTTTACTTTGAATGTATCTTCATAGGAATAAGTTGTGAAGTCAAATTAATGCTCATTTAGGCTTCAGGACGTCAACCTGAACTAAATACATGTTGAAATGTGTGCATAAGTCCTTTGATTTAGGCGTGACACTCATTTTGAGTTTTTATTGCTTTAAATGCACTTTCAGTCCGAGTTGAGCCCGTTTTTTTACTTTGAATGTATCTTCATAGGAATAAGTTGTGAAGTCAAATTAATGCTCATTTAGGCTTCAGGAGGTCAACCTGAACTAAATACATGTTGAAATGTGTGCATAAGTCCTTTGGTTTAGGCGTGACACTCATTTTGAGTTTTTATTGCTTTAAATGCACTTTCAGTCCGAGTTGAGCCCGTTTTTTTACTTTGAATGTTCCTTCATAGGAATGAGTTGTGTAGTCAAATTAATGCTCATTTAGGCTTCAGGAGGTCAACCTGAACTAAATACATGTTGAAATGTGTGCATAAGTCCTTTGGTTTAGGCGTGACACTCATTTTCAGTTTTTATTGCTTTAAATGCACTTTCAGTCCGAGTTGAGCCCGTTTTTTTACTTTGAATGTATCTTCATAGGAATAAGTTGTGTAGTCAAATTAATGCTCATTTAGGCTTCAGAATGTCAACCTGAACTAAATACATGTTGAAATGTGTGCATAAGTCCTTTGGTTTAGGCGTGACACTCATTTTCAGTTTTTATTGCTTTAAATGTACTTTCAGTCCGAGTTGAGCCCGTTTTTTTACTTTGAATGTTCCTTCATAGGAATGAGTTGTGTAGTCAAATTAATGCTCATTTAGGCTTCAGGAGGTCAACCTGAACTAAATACATGTTGAAATGTGTGCATAAGGCCTTTGGTTTAGGCGTGACACTCATTTTGAGTTTTTATTGCTTTAAATGCGTTTTCAGGCCGAGTAGAGCACGTTTTTTTTACTTTGAATGTATCTTCATAGGAATAAGTTGTGTAGTCAAATTAATGCTCATTTAGGCCTCAGGACATCAACCTGAACTAAATACATGTTGAAATGTGTGCATAAGTCCTTTGGTTTAGGCGTGACACTCATTTTCAGTTTTTATTGCTTTAAATGTACTTTCAGTCCGAGTTGAGCCCGTTTTTTTACTTTGAATGTTCCTTCATAGGAATGAGTTGTGTAGTCAAATTAATGCTCATTTAGGCTTCAGGAGGTCAACCTGAACTAAATACATGTTGAAATGTGTGCATAAGGCCTTTGGTTTAGGCGTGACACTCATTTTGAGTTTTTATTGCTTTAAATGCGTTTTCAGGCCGAGTAGAGCACGTTTTTTTACTTTGAATGTATCTTCATAGGAATAAGTTGTGTAGTCAAATTAATGCTCATTTAGGCTTCAGGATGTCAACCTGAACTGAATACATGTTGAAATGTGTGCATAAGTCCTTTGGTTTAGGCGTGACACTCATTTTCAGTTTTTATTGCTTTAAATGCACTTTCAGGCCGAGTTGAGCCCGTTTTTTGACTTTGAATGTACCTTCATAGGAATGAGTTGTGTAGTCAAATTAATGCTCATTTAGGCTTCAGGAGGTCAACCTGAACTAAATACATGTTGAAATGTGTGCATAAGTCCTTTGGTTTAGGCGTGACACTCATTTTCAGTTTTTATTGCTTTAAATGGACTTTCAGTCCGAGTTGAGCCCGTTTTTTTACTTTGAATGTTCCTTCATAGGAATGATTTGTGTAGTCAAATTAATGCTCATTTAGGCTTCAGGAGGTCAACCTGAACTAAATACATGTTGAAATGTGTGCATAAGTCCTTTGGTTTAGGCGTGACACTCATTTTGAGTTTTTATTGCTTTAAATGCACTTTCAGGCCTAGTTGAGCACGTTTTGTGACTTTGAATGTACCTTCATAGGAATGAGTTGTGTAGTAAAATTAATGCTCATTTAGGCTTCAGGAGGTCAACCTGAACTGAATACATGTTGAAATGTGTGCATAAGTCCTTTGGTTTAGGCGTGACACTCATTTTCAGTTTTTATTGCTTTAAATGCACTTTCAGTCCGAGTTGAGCCCGTTTTTTTACTTTGAATGTATCTTCATAGGAATAAGTTGTGTAGTCAAATTAATTCTCATTTAGGCTTCAGGAGGTCAACCTGAACTAAATACATGTTGAAATGTGTGCTTAAGTCCTTTGGTTTAGGCATGACACTCAATTTTAGTTTTTATTGATTCAAATGCATTTTCAGACAGAGCAGGGCACTTACTGACTTTGAATGTATCTTCATGGGAATGAGTTGTGTGATCAAATTAATGCTCATTTAGGCTTCAGGAGGTCAACCTGAACTAAATACATGTTGAAATGTGTGCATAAGTCCTTTGGTTTAGGCGTGACACTCATTTTCAGTTTTTATTGCTTTAAATGCACTTTCAGTCCGAGTTGAGCCCGTTTTGTGACATGAATGTACCTTCATAGGAATGAGTTGTGTCGTAAAATTAATGCTCATTTAGGCTTCAGGAGGTCAACCTGAACTAAATACATGTTGAAATGTGTGCATAAGTCCTTTGGTTTAGGCGTGACACTCATTTTGAGTTTTTATTGCTTTAAATGCACTTTCAGGCCTAGTTGAGCACGTTTTGTGACTTTGAATGTTCCTTCATAGGAATGAGTTGTGTAGTCAAATTAATGCTCATTTAGGCTTCAGGAGGTCAACCTGAACTAAATACATGTTGAAATGTGTGCATAAGTCCTTTGGTTTAGGCGTGACACTCATTTTGAGTTTTTATTGCTTTAAATGCACTTTCAGTCCGAGTTGAGCCCGTTTTTTTACTTTGAATGTTCCTTCATAGGAATGAGTTGTGTGATCAAATTAATGCTCATTTAGGCTTCAGAATGTCGACCTGAACTAAATACATGTTGAAATGTGTGCATAAGTCCTTTGGTTTAGGCGTGACACTCATTTTGAGTTTTTATTGCTTTAAATGCACTTTCAGGCCTAGTTGAGCACGTTTTGTGACTTTGAATGTACCTTCATAGGAATGAGTTGTGTAGTCAAATTAATGCTCATTTAGGCTTCAGGAGGTCAACCTGAACTAAATACATGTTGAAATGTGTGCATAAGTCCTTTGGTTTAGGCGTGACACTCATTTTGAGTTTTTATTGCTTTAAATGCACTTTCAGTCCGAGTTGAGCCCGTTTTTTTACTTTGAATGTTCCTTCATAGGAATGAGTTGTGTGATCAAATTAATGCTCATTTGGGCTTCAGAATGTCGACCTGAACTAAATACATGTTGAAATGTGTGCATAAGTCCTTTGGTTTAGGCGTGACACTCATTTTGAGTTTTTATTGCTTTAAATGCACTTTCAGGCCTAGTTGAGCACGTTTTGTGACTTTGAATGTACCTTCATAGGAATGAGTTGTGTAGTCAAATTAATGCTCATTTAGGCTTCAGGAGGTCAACCTGAACTAAATACATGTTGAAATGTGTGCATAAGTCCTTTGGTTTAGGCGTGACACTCATTTTCAGTTTTTATTGCTTTAAATGCACTTTCAGTCCGAGTTGAGCCCGTTTTTTTACTTTGAATGTATCTTCATAGGAATAAGTTGTGTAGTCAAATTAATGCTCATTTAGGCTTCAGAATGTCAACCTGAACTAAATACATGTTGAAATGTGTGCATAAGTCCTTTGGTTTAGGCGTGACACTAATTTTGAGTTTTTATTGCTTTAAATGCACTTTCAGTGCGAGTTGAGCCCGTTTTTTTACTTTGAATGTATCTTCATAGGAATGAGTTGTGTGATCAAATTAATGCTCATTTAGGCTTCAGAATGTCGACCTGAACTAAATACATGTTGAAATGTGTGCATAAGTCCTTTGGTTTAGGTGTGACACTCAATTTGAGTTTTTATTGCTTTAAATGCATTTTCAGGCCGAGTAGAGCACGTTTTTTACTTTATGTGGAGGTTTAGGTGTGACACTCATTTTGATTTTTTCTTGCTTTAAATGCATTTTCAGGCCGAGTAGAGCACGTTTTTTTACTTTGAATGTATCTTCATAGGAATGAGTTGTGTAGTCAAATTAATGCTCATTTAGACTTCAGGAGGTCAACCTGAACTAAATACATGTTGAAATGTGTGCATAAGTCCTTTGGTTTAGGCGTGACACTCATTTTGAGTTTTTATTGCTTTAAATGCATTTTCAGGCCCAGTAGAGCACGTTTTTTTACTTTGAATGTATCTTCATAGGAATAAGTTGTCTAGTCAAATTAATGCTCATTTAGGCTTCAGGACGTCAACCTGAACTAAATACATGTTGAAATGTGTGCATAAGTCCTTTGGTTTAGGCGTGACACTCATTTTCAGTTTTTATTGCTTTAAATGCACTTTCAGTCCGAGTTGAGCCCGTTTTTTTACTTTGAATGTATCTTCATAGGAATAAGTTGTGTAGTCAAATTAATGGTGATTTAGGCTTCAGGAGGTCAACCTGAACTAAATACATGTTGAAATGTGTGCATAAGTCCTTTGGTTTAGGCGTGACACTCATTTTGAGTTTTTATTGCTTTAAATGCACTTTCAGGCCTAGTTGAGCACGTTTTGTGACTTTGAATGTACCTTCATAGGAATGAGTTGTGTAGTCAAATTAATGCTCATTTAGGCTTCAGGAGGTCAACCTGAACTAAATACATGTTGAAATGTGTGCATAAGTCCTTTGGTTTAGGCGTGACACTCATTTTCAGTTTTTATTGCTTTAAATGCACTTTCAGTCCGAGTTGAATCCGTTTTGTGACTTTGAATGTACCTTCATAGGAATGAGTTGTGTAGTCAAATTAATGCTCATTTAGGCTTCAGGAGGTCAACCTGAACTAAATACATGTTGAAATGTGTGCATAAGTCCTTTGGTTTAGGCGTGACACTCATTTTCAGTTTTTATTGCTTTAAATGCACTTTCAGTCCGAGTTGAGCCCGTTTTTTTACTTTGAATGTATCTTCATAGGAATAAGTTGTGTAGTCAAATTAATGGTGATTTAGGCTTCAGGAGGTCAACCTGAACTAAATACATGTTGAAATGTGTGCATAAGTACTTTGGTTTAGGCGTGACACTCATTTTGAGTTTTTATTGCTTTAAATGCACTTTCAGGCCTCGTTGAGCACGTTTTGTGACTTTGAATGTACCTTCATAGGAATGAGTTGTGTAGTCAAATTAATGCTCATTTAGGCTTCAGGAGGCCAACCTGAACTAAATACATGTTGAAATGTGTGCATAAGTCCTTTGGTTTAGGCGTGACACTCATTTTCAGTTTTTATTGCTTTAAATGCACTTTCAGTCCGAGTTGAGCCCGTTTTTTTACTTTGAATGTATCTTCATAGGAATAAGTTGTGTAGTCAAATTAATGCTCATTTAGGCTTCAGAATGTCAACCTGAACTAAATACATGTTGAAATGTGTGCATAAGTCCTTTGGTTTAGGCGTGACACTCATTTTGAGTTTTTATTGCTTTAAATGCACTTTCAGGCCTAGTTGAGCACGTTTTGTGACTTTGAATGTACCTTCATAGGAATGATTTGTGTAGTCAAATTAATGCTCATTTAGGCTTCAGGAGGTCAACCTGAACTAAATACATGTTGAAATGTGTGCATAAGTCCTTTGGTTTAGGTGTGACACTCAATTTGAGTTTTTCTTGCTTTAAATGCATTTTCAGGCCGAGTAGAGCACGTTTTTTTAATTTGAATGTATCTTCATAGGAATGAGTTGTGTAGTCAAATTAATGCTCATTTAGACTTCAGGACGTCAACCTGAACTAAATACATGTTGAAATGTGTGCATAAGTCCTTTGGTTTAGGCGTGACACTCATTTTGAGTTTTTATTGCTTTAAATGCACTTTCAGGCCTAGTTGAGCACGTTTTGTGACTTTGAATGTACCTTCATAGGAATGAGTTGTGTAGTCAAATTAATGCTCATTTCGGCTTCAGGAGGTCAACCTGAACTAAATACATGTTGAAATGTGTGCATAAGTCCTTTGGTTTAGGCGTGACACTCATTTTCAGTTTTTATTGCTTTAAATGCACTTTCAGTCCGAGTTGAGCCCGTTTTTTTACTTTGAATGTTCCTTCATAGGAATGAGTTGTGTAGTCAAATTAATGCTCATTTAGGCTTCAGGAGGTCAACCTGAACTAAATACATGTTGAAATGTGTGCATAAGTCCTTTGGTTTAGGCGTGACACTATTTTGAGTTTTTATTGCTTTAAATGCATTTTCAGGCCGAGTAGAGCACGTTTCTGAGTTTGAATGTATCTTCATAGGAATGAGTTGTGTGATCAAATTAATGCTCATTTAGGCTTCAGAATGTCAACCTGAACTAAATACATGTTGAAATGTGTGCATAAGTCCTTTGGTTTAGGCGTGACACTCATTTTGAGTTTTTATTGCTTTAAATGCACTTTCAGGCCTAGTTGAGCACGTTTTGTGACTTTGAATGTACCTTCATAGGAATGAGTTGTGTAGTCAAATTAATGCTCATTTAGGCTTCAGGAGGTCAACCTGAACTGAATACATGTTGAAATGTCTACACTGTAGACATTTAGTTCAGGCCAACCTGAACTAAATACATGTTGAAATGTGTGCATAAGTCCTTTGGTTTAGGCGTGACACTCATTTTCAGTTTTTATTGCTTTAAATGCACTTTCAGTCCGAGTTGAGCCCGTTTTTTTACTTTGAATGTATCTTCATAGGAATAAGTTGTGTAGTCAAATTAATGCTCATTTAGGCTTCAGAATGTCAACCTGAACTAAATACATGTTGAAATGTGTGCATAAGTCCTTTGGTTTAGGCGTGACACTCATTTTGAGTTTTTATTGCTTTAAATGCACTTTCAGGCCTAGTTGAGCACGTTTTGTGACTTTGAATGTACCTTCATAGGAATGAGTTGTGTAGTCAAATTAATGCTCATTTAGGCTTCAGGACGTCAACCTGAACTAAATACATGTTGAAATGTGTGCATAAGTCCTTTGGTTTAGGTGTGACACTCAATTTGAGTTTTTCTTGCTTTAAATGCATTTTCAGGCCGAGTAGAGCACGTTTTTTTACTTTGAATGTATCTTCATAGGAATGAGTTGTGTAGTCAAATTAATGCTCATTTAGACTTCAGGAGGTCAACCTGAACTAAATACATGTTGAAATGTGTGCATAAGTCCTTTGGTTTAGGCGTGACACTCATTTTGAGTTTTTATTGCTTTAAATGCACTTTCAGGCCTAGTTGAGCACGTTTTGTGACTTTGAATGTACCTTCATAGGAATGAGTTGTGTAGTCAAATTAATGCTCATTTAGGCTTCAGTTGGTCAACCTGAACTAAATACATGTTGAAATGTGTGCATAAGGCCTTTGGTTTAGGCGTGACACACATTTTCAGTTTTTATTGCTTTAAATGCACTTTCAGTCCGAGTTGAGCCCGTTTTGTGACTTTGAATGTACCTTCATAGGAATGAGTTGTGTAGTCAAATTAATGCTCATTTAGGCTTCAGGAGGTCAACCTGAACTAAATACATGTTGAAATGTGTGCATAAGTCCTTTGGTTTAGGCGTGACACTCATTTTCAGTTTTTATTGCTTTAAATGCACTTTCAGGCCTAGTTGAGCACGTTTTGTGACTTTGAATGTACCTTCATAGGAATGAGTTCTGTAGTCAAATTAATGCTCATTTAGGCTTCAGGAGGCCAACCTGAACTAAATACATGTTGAAATGTGTGCATAAGTCCTTTGGTTTAGGCGTGACACTCATTTTCAGTTTTTATTGCTTTAAATGCACTTTCAGTCCGAGTTGAGCCCGTTTTGTGACTTTGAATGTACCTTCATAGGAATGAGTTGTGTAGTCAAATTAATGCTCATTTAGGCTTCAGGAGGTCAACCTGAACTAAATACATGTTGAAATGTGTGCATAAGTCCTTTGGTTTAGGCGTGACACTCATTTTCAGTTTTTATTGCTTTAAATGCACTTTCAGGCCTAGTTGAGCACGTTTTGTGACTTTGAATGTACCTTCATAGGAATGAGTTCTGTAGTCAAATTAATGCTCATTTAGGCTTCAGGAGGCCAACCTGAACTAAATACATGTTGAAATGTGTGCATAAGTCCTTTGGTTTAGGCGTGACACTCATTTTCAGTTTTTATTGCTTTAAATGCACTTTCAGTCCGAGTTGAGCCCGTTTTTTTACTTTGAATGTATCTTCATAGGAATAAGTTGTGTAGTCAAATTAATGCTCATTTAGGCTTCAGAATGTCAACCTGAACTAAATACATGTTGAAATGTGTGCATAAGTCCTTTGGTTTAGGCGTGACACTCATTTTGAGTTTTTATTGCTTTAAATGCACTTTCAGGCCTAGTTGAGCACGTTTTGTGACTTTGAATGTACCTTCATAGGAATGAGTTGTGTAGTCAAATTAATGCTCATTTAGGCTTCAGGAGGTCAACCTGAACTAAATACATGTTGAAATGTGTGCATAAGTCCTTTGGTTTAGGTGTGACACTCAATTTGAGTTTTTCTTGCTTTAAATGCATTTTCAGTCCGAGTTGAGCCCGTTTTGTGACATGAATGTACCTTCATAGGAATGAGTTGTGTAGTCAAATTAATGCTCATTTAGACTTCAGGAGGTCAACCTGAACTAAATACATGTTGAAATGTGTGCATAAGTCCTTTGGTTTAGGCGTGACACTCATTTTGAGTTTTTATTGCTTTAAATGCACTTTCAGGCCTAGTTGAGCACGTTTTGTGACTTTGAATGTACCTTCATAGGAATGAGTTGTGTAGTCAAATTAATGCTCATTTAGGCTTCAGGAGGCCAACCTGAACTAAATACATGTTGAAATGTGTGCATAAGTCCTTTGGTTTAGGCGTGACACTCATTTTCAGTTTTTATTGCTTTAAATGCACTTTCAGTCCGAGTTGAGCCCGTTTTTTTACTTTGAATGTATCTTCATAGGAATAAGTTGTGTAGTCAAATTAATGCTCATTTAGGCTTCAGAATGTCAACCTGAACTAAATACATGTTGAAATGTGTGCATAAGTCCTTTGGTTTAGGCGTGACACTCATTTTGAGTTTTTATTGCTTTAAATGCACTTTCAGGCCTAGTTGAGCACGTTTTGTGACTTTGAATGTACCTTCATAGGAATGAGTTGTGTAGTCAAATTAATGCTCATTTAGGCTTCAGGAGGTCAAACTGAACTAAATACATGTTGAAATGTGTGCATAAGTCCTTTGGTTTAGGTGTGACACTCAATTTGAGTTTTTCTTGCTTTAAATGCATTTTCAGGCCGAGTAGAGCACGTTTTTTTACTTTGAATGTATCTTCATAGGAATGAGTTGTGTAGTCAAATTAATGCTCATTTAGACTTCAGGAGGTCAACCTGAACTAAATACATGTTGAAATGTGTGCATAAGTCCTTTGGTTTAGGCGTGACACTCATTTTGAGTTTTTATTGCTTTAAATGCACTTTCAGGCCTAGTTGAGCACGTTTTGTGACTTTGAATGTACCTTCATAGGAATGAGTTGTGTAGTCAAATTAATGCTCATTTAGGCTTCAGGAGGTCAACCTGAACTAAATACATGTTGAAATGTGTGCATAAGTCCTTTGGTTTAGGCGTGACACTCATTTTCAGTTTTTATTGCTTTAAATGCACTTTCAGTCCGAGTTGAGCCCGTTTTTTTACTTTGAATGTTCCTTCATAGGAATGAGTTGTGTAGTCAAATTAATGCTCATTTAGGCTTCAGGAGGTCAACCTGAACTAAATACATGTTGAAATGTGTGCATAAGTCCTTTGGTTTAGGCGTGACACTATTTTGAGTTTTTATTGCTTTAAATGCATTTTCAGGCCGAGTAGAGCACGTTTCTGAGTTTGAATGTATCTTCATAGGAATGAGTTGTGTGATCAAATTAATGCTCATTTAGGCTTCAGAATGTCAACCTGAACTAAATACATGTTGAAATGTGTGCATAAGTCCTTTGGTTTAGGCGTGACACTCATTTTGAGTTTTTATTGCTTTAAATGCACTTTCAGGCCTAGTTGAGCACGTTTTGTGACTTTGAATGTACCTTCATAGGAATGAGTTGTGTAGTCAAATTAATGCTCATTTAGGCTTCAGGAGGTCAACCTGAACTGAATACATGTTGAAATGTGTGCATAAGTCCTTTGGTTTAGGCGTGACACTCATTTTCAGTTTTTATTGCTTTAAATGCACTTTCAGTCCGAGTTGAGCCCGTTTTTTTACTTTGAATGTTCCTTCATAGGAATGAGTTGTGTAGTCAAATTAATGCTCATTTAGGCTTCAGTTGGTCAACCTGAACTAAATACATGTTGAAATGTGTGCATAAGGCCTTTGGTTTAGGCGTGACACACATTTTGAGTTTTTATTGCTTTAAATGCACTTTCAGTCCGAGTTGAGCCCGTTTTTTTACTTTGAATGTATCTTCATAGGAATAAGTTGTGTAGTCAAATTAATGGTGATTTAAGCTTCAGGAGGTCAACCTGAACTAAATACATGTTGAAATGTGTGCATAAGTCCTTTGGTTTAGGCGTGACACTCATTTTGAGTTTTTATTGCTTTAAATGCACTTTCAGGCCTAGTTGAGCACGTTTTGTGACTTTGAATGTACCTTCATAGGAATGAGTTGTGTAGTCAAATTAATGCTCATTTAGGCTTCAGGAGGTCAACCTGAACTAAATACATGTTGAAATGTGTGCATAAGTCCTTTGGTTTAGGCGTGACACTCATTTTCAGTTTTTATTGCTTTAAATGTACTTTCAGTCCGAGTTGAGCCCGTTTTTTTACTTTGAATGTTCCTTCATAGGAATGAGTTGTGTAGTCAAATTAATGCTCATTTAGGCTTCAGGAGGTCAACCTGAACTAAATACATGTTGAAATGTGTGCATAAGTCCTTTGGTTTAGGCGTGACACTCATTTTGAGTTTTTATTGCTTTAAATGCACTTTCAGTCCGAGTTGAGCCCGTTTTTTTACTTTGAATGTTCCTTCATAGGAATGAGTTGTGTAGTCAAATTAATGCTCATTTAGGCTTCAGGAGGTCAACCTGAACTAAATACATGTTGAAATGTGTGCATAAGTCCTTTGGTTTAGGCGTGACACTCATTTTCAGTTTTTATTGCTTTAAATGCACTTTCAGGCCTAGTTGAGCACGTTTTGTGACTTTGAATGTACCTTCATAGGAATGAGTTGTGTAGTCAAATTAATGCTCATTTAGGCTTCAGGAGGTCAACCTGAACTAAATACATGTTGAAATGTGTGCATAAGTCCTTTGGTTTAGGCGTGACACTCATTTTCAGTTTTTATTGCTTTAAATGCACTTTCAGTCCGAGTTGAGCCCGTTTTTTTACTTTGAATGTATCTTCATAGGAATAAGTTGTGTAGTCAAATTAATGCTCATTTAGGCTTCAGAATGTCAACCTGAACTAAATACATGTTGAAATGTGTGCATAAGTCCTTTGGTTTAGGCGTGACACTCATTTTGAGTTTTTATTGCTTTAAATGCATTTTCAGGCCCAGTAGAGCACGTTTTTTTACTTTGAATGTATCTTCATAGGAATAAGTTGTGTAGTCAAATTAATGGTGATTTAGGCTTCAGGAGGTCAACCTGAACTAAATACATGTTGAAATGTGTGCATAAGTCCTTTGGTTTAGGCGTGACACTCATTTTGAGTTTTTATTGCTTTAAATGCACTTTCAGGCCTAGTTGAGCACGTTTTGTGACTTTGAATGTACCTTCATAGGAATGAGTTGTGTAGTCAAATTAATGCTCATTTAGGCTTCAGGAGGTCAACCTGAACTAAATACATGTTGAAAGGTGTGCATAAGTCCTTTGGTTTAGGCGTGACACTCATTTTCAGTTTTTATTGCTTTAAATGCACTTTCAGTCCGAGTTGAGCCCATTTTTTTACTTTGAATGTATCTTCATAGGAATAAGTTGTGTAGTCAAATTAATGCTCATTTAGGCTTCAGAATGTCAACCTGAACTAAATACATGTTGAAATGTGTGCATAAGTCCTTTGGTTTAGGCGTGACACTCATTTTGAGTTTTTATTGCTTTAAATGCATTTTCAGGCCCAGTAGAGCACGTTTTTTTACTTTGAATGTATCTTCATAGGAATAAGTTGTGTAGTCAAATTAATGCTCATTTAGGCTTCAGGACGTCAACCTGAACTAAATACATGTTGAAATGTGTGCATAAGTCCTTTGGTTTAGGCGTGACACTCATTTTCAGTTTTTATTGCTTTAAATGCACTTTCAGTCCGAGTTGAGCCCGTTTTTTTACTTTGAATGTATCTTCATAGGAATAAGTTGTGTAGTCAAATTAATGGTGATTTAGGCTTCAGGAGGTCAACCTGAACTAAATACATGTTGAAATGTGTGCATAAGTCCTTTGGTTTAGGCGTGACACTCATTTTGAGTTTTTATTGCTTTAAATGCACTTTCAGGCCTAGTTGAGCACGTTTTGTGACTTTGAATGTACCTTCATAGGAATGAGTTGTGTAGTCAAATTAATGCTCATTTAGGCTTCAGGAGGTCAACCTGAACTAAATACATGTTGAAATGTGTGCATAAGTCCTTTGGTTTAGGCGTGACACTCATTTTCAGTTTTTATTGCTTTAAATGCACTTTCAGTCCGAGTTGAGCCCGTTTTGTGACTTTGAATGTACCTTCATAGGAATGAGTTGTGTAGTCAAATTAATGCTCATTTAGGCTTCAGGAGGTCAACCTGAACTAAATACATGTTGAAATGTGTGCATAAGTCCTTTGGTTTAGGCGTGACACTCATTTTGAGTTTTTATTGCTTTAAATGCATTTTCAGGCCCAGTAGAGCACGTTTTTTTACTTTGAATGTATCTTCATAGGAATAAGTTGTGTAGTCAAATTAATGGTGATTTAGGCTTCAGGAGGTCAACCTGAACTAAATACATGTTGAAATGTGTGCATAAGTCCTTTGGTTTAGGCGTGACACTCATTTTGAGTTTTTATTGCTTTAAATGCACTTTCAGGCCTAGTTGAGCACGTTTTGTGACTTTGAATGTACCTTCATAGGAATGAGTTGTGTAGTCAAATTAATGCTCATTTAGGCTTCAGGAGGTCAACCTGAACTAAATACATGTTGAAAGGTGTGCATAAGTCCTTTGGTTTAGGCGTGACACTCATTTTCAGTTTTTATTGCTTTAAATGCACTTTCAGTCCGAGTTGAGCCCATTTTTTTACTTTGAATGTATCTTCATAGGAATAAGTTGTGTAGTCAAATTAATGCTCATTTAGGCTTCAGAATGTCAACCTGAACTAAATACATGTTGAAATGTGTGCATAAGTCCTTTGGTTTAGGCGTGACACTCATTTTGAGTTTTTATTGCTTTAAATGCATTTTCAGGCCCAGTAGAGCACGTTTTTTTACTTTGAATGTATCTTCATAGGAATAAGTTGTGTAGTCAAATTAATGCTCATTTAGGCTTCAGGACGTCAACCTGAACTAAATACATGTTGAAATGTGTGCATAAGTCCTTTGGTTTAGGCGTGACACTCATTTTCAGTTTTTATTGCTTTAAATGCACTTTCAGTCCGAGTTGAGCCCGTTTTTTTACTTTGAATGTATCTTCATAGGAATAAGTTGTGTAGTCAAATTAATGGTGATTTAGGCTTCAGGAGGTCAACCTGAACTAAATACATGTTGAAATGTGTGCATAAGTCCTTTGGTTTAGGCGTGACACTCATTTTGAGTTTTTATTGCTTTAAATGCACTTTCAGGCCTAGTTGAGCACGTTTTGTGACTTTGAATGTACCTTCATAGGAATGAGTTGTGTAGTCAAATTAATGCTCATTTAGGCTTCAGGAGGTCAACCTGAACTAAATACATGTTGAAATGTGTGCATAAGTCCTTTGGTTTAGGCGTGACACTCATTTTCAGTTTTTATTGCTTTAAATGCACTTTCAGTCCGAGTTGAGCCCGTTTTGTGACTTTGAATGTACCTTCATAGGAATGAGTTGTGTAGTCAAATTAATGCTCATTTAGGCTTCAGGAGGTCAACCTGAACTAAATACATGTTGAAATGTGTGCATAAGTCCTTTGGTTTAGGCGTGACACTCATTTTCAGTTTTTATTGCTTTAAATGCACTTTCAGTCCGAGTTGAGCCCGTTTTTTTTACTTTGAATGTATCTTCATAGGAATAAGTTGTGTAGTCAAATTAATGGTGATTTAGGCTTCAGGAGGTCAACCTGAACTAAATACATGTTGAAATGTGTGCATAAGTACTTTGGTTTAGGCGTGACACTCATTTTGAGTTTTTATTGCTTTAAATGCACTTTCAGGCCTAGTTGAGCACGTTTTGTGACTTTGAATGTACCTTCATAGGAATGAGTTGTGTAGTCAAATTAATGCTCATTTAGGCTTCAGGAGGCCAACCTGAACTAAATACATGTTGAAATGTGTGCATTGGTCCTTTGGTTTAGGCGTGACACTCATTTTCAGTTTTTATTGCTTTAAATGCACTTTCAGTCCGAGTTGAGCCCGTTTTTTTACTTTGAATGTATCTTCATAGGAATAAGTTGTGTAGTCAAATTAATGCTCATTTAGGCTTCAGAATGTCAACCTGAACTAAATACATGTTGAAATGTGTGCATAAGTCCTTTGGTTTAGGCGTGACACTCATTTTGAGTTTTTATTGCTTTAAATGCACTTTCAGGCCTAGTTGAGCACGTTTTGTGACTTTGAATGTACCTTCATAGGAATGAGTTGTGTAGTCAAATTAATGCTCATTTAGGCTTCAGGAGGTCAACCTGAACTAAATACATGTTGAAATGTGTGCATAAGTCCTTTGGTTTAGGTGTGACACTCAATTTGAGTTTTTCTTGCTTTAAATGCATTTTCAGGCCGAGTAGAGCACGTTTTTTTACTTTGAATGTATCTTCATAGGAATGAGTTGTGTAGTCAAATTAATGCTCATTTAGACTTCAGGAGGTCAACCTGAACTAAATACATGTTGAAATGTGTGCATAAGTCCTTTGGTTTAGGCGTGACACTCATTTTGAGTTTTTATTGCTTTAAATGCACTTTCAGGCCTAGTTGAGCACGTTTTGTGACTTTGAATGTACCTTCATAGGAATGAGTTGTGTAGTCAAATTAATGCTCATTTAGGCTTCAGGAGGTCAACCTGAACTAAATACATGTTGAAATGTGTGCATAAGTCCTTTGGTTTAGGCGTGACACTATTTTGAGTTTTTATTGCTTTAAATGCATTTTCAGGCCGAGTAGAGCACGTTTCTGAGTTTGAATGTATCTTCATAGGAATGAGTTGTGTGATCAAATTAATGCTCATTTAGGCTTCAGAATGTCAACCTGAACTAAATACATGTTGAAATGTGTGCATAAGTCCTTTGGTTTAGGTGTGACACTATTTTGAGTTTTTATTGCTTTAAATGCACTTTCAGTCCGAGTTGAGCCCGTTTTTTTACTTTGAATGTATCTTCATAGGAATAAGTTGTGTAGTCAAATTAATGCTCATTTAGGCTTCAGAATGTCAACCTGAACTAAATACATGTTGAAATGTGTGCATAAGTCCTTTGGTTTAGGCGTGACACTCATTTTGAGTTTTTATTGCTTTAAATGCATTTTCAGGCCCAGTAGAGCACGTTTTTTTACTTTGAATGTATCTTCATAGGAATAAGTTGTGTAGTCAAATTAATGCTCATTTAGGCTTCAGGACGTCAACCTGAACTAAATACATGTTGAAATGTGTGCATAAGTCCTTTGGTTTAGGCGTGACACTCATTTTCAGTTTTTATTGCTTTAAATGCACTTTCAGTCCGAGTTGAGCCCGTTTTTTTACTTTGAATGTATCTTCATAGGAATAAGTTGTGTAGTCAAATTAATGGTGATTTAGGCTTCAGGAGGTCAACCTGAACTAAATACATGTTGAAATGTGTGCATAAGTCCTTTGGTTTAGGCGTGACACTCATTTTGAGTTTTTATTGCTTTAAATGCACTTTCAGGCCTAGTTGAGCACGTTTTGTGACTTTGAATGTACCTTCATAGGAATGAGTTGTGTAGTCAAATTAATGCTCATTTAGGCTTCAGGAGGTCAACCTGAACTAAATACATGTTGAAATGTGTGCATAAGTCCTTTGGTTTAGGCGTGACACTCATTTTCAGTTTTTATTGCTTTAAATGCACTTTCAGTCCGAGTTGAGCCCGTTTTGTGACTTTGAATGTACCTTCATAGGAATGAGTTGTGTAGTCAAATTAATGCTCATTTAGGCTTCAGGAGGTCAACCTGAACTAAATACATGTTGAAATGTGTCCATAAGTCCTTTGGTTTAGGCGTGACACTCATTTTCAGTTTTTATTGCTTTAAATGCACTTTCAGTCCGAGTTGAGCCCGTTTTTTTACTTTGAATGTATCTTCATAGGAATAAGTTGTGTAGTCAAATTAATGGTGATTTAGGCTTCAGGAGGTCAACCTGAACTAAATACATGTTGAAATGTGTGCATAAGTACTTTGGTTTAGGCGTGACACTCATTTTTAGTTTTTATTGCTTTAAATGCACTTTCAGGCCTAGTTGAGCACGTTTTGTGACTTTGAATGTACCTTCATAGGAATGAGTTGTGTAGTCAAATTAATGCTCATTTAGGCTTCAGGAGGCCAACCTGAACTAAATACATGTTGAAATGTGTGCATAAGTCCTTTGGTTTAGGCGTGACACTCATTTTCAGTTTTTATTGCTTTAAATGCACTTTCAGTCCGAGTTGAGCCCGTTTTTTTACTTTGAATGTATCTTCATAGGAATAAGTTGTGTAGTCAAATTAATGCTCATTTAGGCTTCAGAATGTCAACCTGAACTAAATACATGTTGAAATGTGTGCATAAGTCCTTTGGTTTAGGCGTGACACTCATTTTGAGTTTTTATTGCTTTAAATGCACTTTCAGGCCTAGTTGAGCACGTTTTGTGACTTTGAATGTACCTTCATAGGAATGAGTTGTGTAGTCAAATTAATGCTCATTTAGGCTTCAGGAGGTCAACCTGAACTAAATACATGTTGAAATGTGTGCATAAGTCCTTTGGTTTAGGTGTGACACTCAATTTGAGTTTTTCTTGCTTTAAATGCATTTTCAGGCCGAGTAGAGCACGTTTTTTTACTTTGAATGTATCTTCATAGGAATGAGTTGTGTAGTCAAATTAATGCTCATTTAGACTTCAGGAGGTCAACCTGAACTAAATACATGTTGAAATGTGTGCATAAGTCCTTTGGTTTAGGCGTGACACTCATTTTGAGTTTTTATTGCTTTAAATGCACTTTCAGGCCTAGTTGAGCACGTTTTGTGACTTTGAATGTACCTTCATAGGAATGAGTTGTGTAGTCAAATTAATGCTCATTTAGGCTTCAGGAGGTCAACCTGAACTAAATACATGTTGAAATGTGTGCATAAGTCCTTTGGTTTAGGCGTGACACTATTTTGAGTTTTTATTGCTTTAAATGCATTTTCAGGCCGAGTAGAGCACGTTTCTGAGTTTGAATGTATCTTCATAGGAATGAGTTGTGTGATCAAATTAATGCTCATTTAGGCTTCAGAATGTCAACCTGAACTAAATACATGTTGAAATGTGTGCATAAGTCCTTTGGTTTAGGCGTGACACTCATTTTGAGTTTTTATTGCTTTAAATGCACTTTCAGGCCTAGTTGAGCACGTTTTGTGACTTTGAATGTACCTTCATAGGAATGAGTTGTGTAGTCAAATTAATGCTCATTTAGGCTTCAGGAGGTCAACCTGAACTGAATACATGTTGAAATGTCTACACTGTAGACATTTGGTTCAGGCCAACCTGAACTAAATACATGTTGAAATGTGTGCATAAGTCCTTTGGTTTAGGCGTGACACTCAACTTCAGTTTTTGATTGCTTTAAATGCACTTTCAGTCCGAGTTGAGCCCGTTTTTTTACTTTGAATGTTCCTTCATAGGAATGAGTTGTGTAGTCAAATTAATGCTCATTTAGGCTTCAGTTGGTCAACCTGAACTAAATACATGTTGAAATGTGTGCATAAGGCCTTTGGTTTAGGCGTGACACACATTTTGAGTTTTTATTGCTTTAAATGCACTTTCAGTCCGAGTTGAGCCCGTTTTTTTACTTTGAATGTATCTTCATAGGAATAAGTTGTGTAGTCAAATTAATGGTGATTTAGGCTTCAGGAGGTCAACCTGAACTAAATACATGTTGAAATGTGTGCATAAGTCCTTTGGTTTAGGCGTGACACTCATTTTGAGTTTTTATTGCTTTAAATGCACTTTCAGGCCTAGTTGAGCCCGTTTTGTGACTTTGAATGTACCTTCATAGGAATGAGTTGTGTAGTGAAATTAATGCTCATTTAGGCTTCAGGAGGTCAACCTGAACTAAATACATGTTGAAATGTGTGCATAAGTCCTTTGGTTTAGGCGTGACACTCATTTTCAGTTTTTATTGCTTTAAATGCACTTTCAGTCCGAGTTGAGCCCGTTTTTTTACTTTGAATGTTCCTTCATAGGAATGAGTTGTGTAGTCAAATTAATGCTCATTTAGGCTTCAGGAGGGCAACCTGAACTAAATACATGTTGAAATGTGTGCATAAGGCCTTTGGTTTAGGCGTGACACTCATTTTGAGTTTTTATTGCTTTAAATGCATTTTCAGGCCCAGTAGAGCACGTTTTTTTACTTTGAATGTATCTTCATAGGAATAAGTTGTGTAGTCAAATTAATGCTCATTTAGGCTTCAGGACGTATACCTGAACTAAATACATGTTGAAATGTGTGCATAAGTCCTTTGGTTTAGGCGTGACACTCATTTTCAGTTTTTATTGCTTTAAATGCACTTTCAGTCCGAGTTGAGCCCGTTTTTTTACTTTGAATGTATCTTCATAGGAATAAGTCGTGTAGTCAAATTAATGGTGATTTAGGCTTCAGGAGGTCAACCTGAACTAAATACATGTTGAAATGTGTGCATAAGTACTTTGGTTTAGGCGTGACACTCATTTTGAGTTTTTATTGCTTTAAATGCACTTTCAGGCCTAGTTGAGCACGTTTTGTGACTTTGAATGTACCTTCATAGGAATGAGTTGTGTAGTCAAATTAATGCTCATTTAGGCTTCAGGAGGCCAACCTGAACTAAATACATGTTGAAATGTGTGCATAAGTCCTTTGGTTTAGGCGTGACACTCATTTTCAGTTTTTATTGCTTTAAATGCACTTTCAGTCCGAGTTGAGCCCGTTTTTTTACTTTGAATGTATCTTCATAGGAATAAGTTGTGTAGTCAAATTAATGCTCATTTAGGCTTCAGAATGTCAACCTGAACTAAATACATGTTGAAATGTGTGCATAAGTCCTTTGGTTTAGGCGTGACACTCATTTTGAGTTTTTATTGCTTTAAATGCACTTTCAGGCCTAGTTGAGCACGTTTTGTGACTTTGAATGTACCTTCATAGGAATGAGTTGTGTAGTCAAATTAATGCTCATTTAGGCTTCAGGAGGTAAACCTGAACTAAATACATTTTGAAATGTGTGCATAAGTCCTTTGGTTTAGGTGTGACACTCAATTTGAGTTTTTCTTGCTTTAAATGCATTTTCAGGCCGAGTAGAGCACGTTTTTTTACTTTGAATGTATCTTCATAGGAATGAGTTGTGTAGTCAAATTAATGCTCATTTAGACTTCAGGAGGTCAACCTGAACTAAATACATGTTGAAATGTGTGCATAAGTCCTTTGGTTTAGGCGTGACACTCATTTTGAGTTTTAATTGCTTTAAATGCACTTTCAGGCCTAGTTGAGCACGTTTTGTGACTTTGAATGTACCTTCATAGGAATGAGTTGTGTAGTCAAATTAATGCTCATTTAGGCTTCAGGAGGCCAACCTGAACTAAATACATGTTGAAATGTGTGCATAAGTCCTTTGGTTTAGGCGTGACACTCATTTTCAGTTTTTATTGCTTTAAATGCACTTTCAGTCCGAGTTGAGCCCGTTTTTTTACTTTGAATGTATCTTCATAGGAATAAGTTGTTTAGTCAAATTAATGCTCATTTAGGCTTCAGAATGTCAACCTGAACTAAATACATGTTGAAATGTGTGCATAAGTCCTTTGGTTTAGGCGTGACACTCATTTTGAGTTTTTATTGCTTTAAATGCACTTTCAGGCCTAGTTGAGCACGTTTTGTGACTTTGAATGTACCTTCATAGGAATGAGTTGTGTAGTCAAATTAATGCTCATTTAGGCTTCAGGAGGTCAACCTGAACTAAATACTTGTTGAAATGTGTGCATAAGTCCTTTGGTTTAGGTGTGACACTCAATTTGAGTTTTTCTTGCTTTAAATGCATTTTCAGGCCGAGTAGAGCACGTTTTTTTACTTTGAATGTATCTTCATAGGAATAAGTTCCATCCATCCATTTTCTGAACCGCTTAATCCTCACTAGGGTGGCGGGGGGTGCTGGAGCCTATCCCAGCCGTCTTCGGGCAGTAGGCGGGGGACACCCTGGATCAGTTGCCAGCCAATCGCAGGGCACACAGAGACGAACAACCATCCACGCTCACAATCACACCTTGGGACAATTTAGAGCGAGGAATAAGTTGTGTAGTCAAATTAATGCTCATTTAGGCTTCAGAATGTCAACCTGAACTAAATACATGTTGAAATGTGTGCATAAGTCCTTTGGTTTAGGCGTGACACTCATTTTGAGTTTTTATTGCTTTAAATGCACTTTCAGGCCTAGTTGAGCACGTTTTGTGACTTTGAATGTACCTTCATAGGAATGAGTTGTGTAGTCAAATTAATGCTCATTTAGGCTTCAGGAGGTCAACCTGAACTAAATACATGTTGAAATGTGTGCATAAGTCCTTTGGTTTAGGTGTGACACTCAATTTGAGTTTTTCTTGCTTTAAATGCATTTTCAGGCCGAGTAGAGCACGTTTTTTTACTTTGAATGTATCTTCATAGGAATGAGTTGTGTAGTCAAATTAATGCTCATTTAGACTTCAGGAGGTCAACCTGAACTAAATACATGTTGAAATGTGTGCATAAGTCCTTTGGTTTAGGCGTGACACTCATTTTGAGTTTTTATTGCTTTAAATGCACTTTCAGGCCTAGTTGAGCACGTTTTGTGACTTTGAATGTACCTTCATAGGAATGAGTTGTGTAGTCAAATTAATGCTCATTTAGGCTTCAGGAGGTCAACCTGAACTAAATACATGTTGAAATGTGTGCATAAGTCCTTTGGTTTAGGTGTGACACTCAATTTGAGTTTTTCTTGCTTTAAATGCATTTTCAGGCCGAGTAGAGCACGTTTTTTTACTTTGAATGTATCTTCATAGGAATGAGTTGTGTAGTCAAATTAATGCTCATTTAGACTTCAGGAGGTCAACCTGAACTAAATACATGTTGAAATGTGTGCATAAGTCCTTTGGTTTAGGCGTGACACTCATTTTGAGTTTTTATTGCTTTAAATGCACTTTCAGGCCTAGTTGAGCACGTTTTGTGACTTTGAATGTACCTTCATAGGAATGAGTTGTGTAGTCAAATTAATGCTCATTTAGGCTTCAGGAGGTCAACCTGAACTAAATACATGTTGAAATGTTTGCATAAGTCCTTTGGTTTAGGCGTGACACTCATTTTCAGTTTTTATTGCTTTAAATGCACTTTCAGTCCGAGTTGAGCCCGTTTTTTTACTTTGAATGTTCCTTCATAGGAATGAGTTGTGTAGTCAAATTAATGCTCATTTAGGCTTCAGGAGGTCAACCTGAACTAAATACATGTTGAAATGTGTGCATAAGTCCTTTGGTTTAGGCGTGACACTATTTTGAGTTTTTATTGCTTTAAATGCATTTTCAGGCCGAGTAGAGCACGTTTCTGAGTTTGAATGTATCTTCATAGGAATGAGTTGTGTGATCAAATTAATGCTCATTTAGGCTTCAGAATGTCAACCTGAACTAAATACATGTTGAAATGTGTGCATAAGTCCTTTGGTTTAGGCGTGACACTCATTTTGAGTTTTTATTGCTTTAAATGCACTTTCAGGCCTAGTTGAGCACGTTTTGTGACTTTGAATGTACCTTCATAGGAATGAGTTGTGTAGTCAAATTAATGCTCATTTAGGCTTCAGGAGGTCAACCTGAACTGAATACATGTTGAAATGTGTGCATAAGTCCTTTGGTTTAGGCGTGACACTCATTTTCAGTTTTTATTGCTTTAAATGCACTTTCAGTCCGAGTTGAGCCCGTTTTTTTACTTTGAATGTTCCTTCATAGGAATGAGTTGTGTAGTCAAATTAATGCTCATTTAGGCTTCAGTTGGTCAACCTGAACTAAATACATGTTGAAATGTGTGCATAAGGCCTTTGGTTTAGGCGTGACACACATTTTGAGTTTTTATTGCTTTAAATGCACTTTCAGTCCGAGTTGAGCCCGTTTTTTTACTTTGAATGTATCTTCATAGGAATAAGTTGTGTAGTCAAATTAATGGTGATTTAGGCTTCAGGAGGTCAACCTGAACTAAATACATGTTGAAATGTGTGCATAAGTCCTTTGGTTTAGGCGTGACACTCATTTTGAGTTTTTATTGCTTTAAATGCACTTTCAGGCCTAGTTGAGCACGTTTTGTGACTTTGAATGTACCTTCATAGGAATGAGTTGTGTAGTCAAATTAATGCTCATTTAGGCTTCAGGAGGTCAACCTGAACTAAATACATGTTGAAATGTGTGCATAAGTCCTTTGGTTTAGGCGTGACACTCATTTTCAGTTTTTATTGCTTTAAATGTACTTTCAGTCCGAGTTGAGCCCGTTTTTTTACTTTGAATGTTCCTTCATAGGAATGAGTTGTGTAGTCAAATTAATGCTCATTTAGGCTTCAGGAGGTCAACCTGAACTAAATACATGTTGAAATGTGTGCATAAGTCCTTTGGTTTAGGCGTGACACTCATTTTCAGTTTTTTTTGCTTTAAATGCACTTTCAGTCCGAGTTGAGCCCGTTTTTTTACTTTGAATGTATCTTCATAGGAATAAGTTGTGTAGTCAAATTAATGGTGATTTAGGCTTCAGGAGGTCAACCTGAACTAAATACATGTTGAAATGTGTGCATAAGTCCTTTGGTTTAGGCGTGACACTCATTTTGAGTTTTTATTGCTTTAAATGCACTTTCAGGTCTAGTTGAGCACGTTTTGTGACTTTGAATGTACCTTCATAGGAATGAGTTGTGTAGTCAAATTAATGCTCATTTAGGCTTCAGGAGGTCAACCTGAACTAAATACATGTTGAAATGTGTGCATAAGTCCTTTGGTTTAGGCGTGACACTCATTTTCAGTTTTTATTGCTTTAAATGCACTTTCAGTCCGAGTTGAGCCCGTTTTTTTACTTTGAATGTATCTTCATAGGAATAAGTTGTGTAGTCAAATTAATGCTCATTTAGGCTTCAGAATGTCAACCTGAACTAAATACATGTTGAAATGTGTGCATAAGTCCTTTGGTTTAGGCGTGACACTCATTTTGAGTTTTTATTGCTTTAAATGCATTTTCAGGCCCAGTAGAGCACGTTTTTTTACTTTGAATGTATCTTCATAGGAATAAGTTGTGTAGTCAAATTAATGCTCATTTAGGCTTCAGGACGTCAACCTGAACTAAATACATGTTGAAATGTGTGCATAAGTCCTTTGGTTTAGGCGTGACACTCATTTTCAGTTTTTATTGCTTTAAATGCACTTTCAGTCCGAGTTGAGCCCGTTTTTTTACTTTGAATGTATCTTCATAGGAATAAGTTGTGTAGTCAAATTAATGGTGATTTAGGCTTCAGGAGGTCAACCTGAACTAAATACATGTTGAAATGTGTGCATAAGTCCTTTGGTTTAGGCGTGACACTCATTTTGAGTTTTTATTGCTTTAAATGCACTTTCAGGCCTAGTTGAGCACGTTTTGTGACTTTGAATGTACCTTCATAGGAATGAGTTGTGTAGTCAAATTAATGCTCATTTAGGCTTCAGGAGGTCAACCTGAACTAAATACATGTTGAAATGTGTGCATAAGTCCTTTGGTTTAGGCGTGACACTCATTTTCAGTTTTTATTGCTTTAAATGCACTTTCAGTCCGAGTTGAGCCCGTTTTGTGACTTTGAATGTACCTTCATAGGAATGAGTTGTGTAGTCAAATTAATGCTCATTTAGGCTTCAGGAGGTCAACCTGAACTAAATACATGTTGAAATGTGTGCATAAGTCCTTTGGTTTAGGCGTGACACTCATTTTCAGTTTTTATTGCTTTAAATGCACTTTCAGTCCGAGTTGAGCCCGTTTTTTTACTTTGAATGTATCTTCATAGGAATAAGTTGTGTAGTCAAATTAATGGTGATTTAGGCTTCAGGAGGTCAACCTGAACTAAATACATGTTGAAATGTGTGCATAAGTACTTTGGTTTAGGCGTGACACTCATTTTGAGTTTTTATTGCTTTAAATGCACTTTCAGGCCTAGTTGAGCACGTTTTGTGACTTTGAATGTACCTTCATAGGAATGAGTTGTGTAGTCAAATTAATGCTCATTTAGGCTTCAGGAGGTCAACCTGAACTAAATACATGTTGAAATGTGTGCATAAGTCCTTTGGTTTAGGCGTGACACTCATTTTGAGTTTTTATTGCTTTAAATGCACTTTCAGGCCTAGTTGAGCACGTTTTGTGACTTTGAATGTACCTTCATAGGAATGAGTTGTGTAGTCAAATTAATGCTCATTTAGGCTTCAGGAGGTCAACCTGAACTAAATACATGTTGAAATGTGTGCATAAGTCCTTTGGTTTAGGCGTGACACTCATTTTCAGTTTTTATTGCTTTAAATGCACTTTCAGTCCGAGTTGAGCCCGTTTTTTTACTTTGAATGTTCCTTCATAGGAATGAGTTGTGTAGTCAAATTAATGCTCATTTAGGCTTCAGGAGGTCAACCTGAACTAAATACATGTTGAAATGTGTGCATAAGTCCTTTGGTTTAGGCGTGACACTATTTTGAGTTTTTATTGCTTTAAATGCATTTTCAGGCCGAGTAGAGCACGTTTCTGAGTTTGAATGTATCTTCATAGGAATGAGTTGTGTGATCAAATTAATGCTCATTTAGGCTTCAGAATGTCAACCTGAACTAAATACATGTTGAAATGTGTGCATAAGTCCTTTGGTTTAGGCGTGACACTCATTTTGAGTTTTTATTGCTTTAAATGCACTTTCAGGCCTAGTTGAGCACGTTTTGTGACTTTGAATGTACCTTCATAGGAATGAGTTGTGTAGTCAAATTAATGCTCATTTAGGCTTCAGGAGGTCAACCTGAACTGAATACATGTTGAAATGTGTGCATAAGTCCTTTGGTTTAGGCGTGACACTCATTTTCAGTTTTTATTGCTTTAAATGAACTTTCAGACCGAGTTGAGCCCGTTTTTTTACTTTGAATGTTCCTTCATAGGAATGATTTGTGTAGTCAAATTAATGCTCATTTAGGCTTCAGAATGTCAACCTGAACTAAATACATGTTGAAATGTGTGCATAAGTCCTTTGGTTTAGGCGTGACACTAATTTTGAGTTTTTATTGCTTTAAATGCACTTTCAGTGCGAGTTGAGCCCGTTTTTTTACTTTGAATGTATCTTCATAGGAATGAGTTGTGTGATCAAATTAATGCTCATTTAGGCTTCAGAATGTCGACCTGAACTAAATACATGTTGTAATGTGTGCATAAGTCCTTTGGTTTAGGTGTGACACACAATTTGAGTTTTTATTGCTTTAAATGCATTTTCAGGCCGAGTAGAGCACGTTTTTTACTTTATGTGGAGGTTTAGGTGTGACACTCATTTTGATTTTTTCTTGCTTTAAATGCATTTTCAGGCCGAGTAGAGCACGTTTTTTTACTTTGAATGTATCTTCATAGGAATGAGTTGTGTAGTCAAATTAATGCTCATTTAGACTTCAGGAGGTCAACCTGAACTAAATACATGTTGAAATGTGTGCATAAGTCCTTTGGTTTAGGCGTGACACTCATTTTGAGTTTTTATTGCTTTAAATGCACTTTCAGGCCTAGTTGAGCACGTTTTGTGACTTTGAATGTACCTTCATAGGAATGAGTTGTGTAGTCAAATTAATGCTCATTTAGGCTTCAGGAGGTCAACCTGAACTAAATACATGTTGAAATGTGTGCATAAGTCCGTTGGTTTAGGCGTGACACTATTTTGAGTTTTTATTGCTTTAAATGCATTTTCAAACCGAGTAGAGCACGTTTCTGAGTTTGAATGTATCTTCATAGGAATGAGTTGTGTGATCAAATTAATGCTCATTTAGGCTTCAGAATGTCGACCTGAACTAAATACATGTTGAAATGTGTGCATAAGTCCTTTGGTTTAGGCGTGACACTCATTTTGAGTTTTTATTGCTTTAAATGCACTTTCAGGCCTAGTTGAGCACGTTTTGTGACTTTGAATGTACCTTCATAGGAATGAGTTGTGTAGTCAAATTAATGCTCATTTAGGCTTCAGGAGGTCAACCTGAACTAAATACACGTTGAAATGTGTGCATAAGTCCTTTGGTTTAGGCGTGACACTCATTTTCAGTTTTTATTGCTTTAAATGCACTTTCAGTCCGAATTGAGCCCGTTTTTTTACTTTGAATGTTCCTTCATAGGAATGAGTTGTGTAGTCAAATTTAATGCTCATTTAGGCTTCAGTTGGTCAACCTGAACTAAATACATGTTGAAATGTGTGCATAAGGCCTTTGGTTTAGGCGTGACACACATTTTGAGTTTTTATTGCTTTAAATGCATTTTCAGGCCGAGTAGAGCACGTTTTTTTACTTTGAATGTATCTTCATAGGAATAAGTTGTGTAGTCAAATTAATGCTCATTTAGGCTTCAGGACGTCAACCTGAACTAAATACATGTTGAAATGTGTGCATAAGTCCTTTGGTTTAGGCGTGACACTCATTTTCAGTTTTTATTGCTTTAAATGCACTTTCAGTCCGAGTTGAGCCCGTTTTTTTACTTTGAATGTATCTTCATAGGAATGAGTTGTGTGATCAAATTAATGTTGATTTAGGCTTCAGGAGGTCAACCTGATTAAATACATGTTGAAATGTGTGCATAAGTCGTTTGGTTTAGATTTGACACTCAATTTGAGTTTTTATTTCTTTAAATGCACTTTCAGGCCGAGTTGAGCCCGTTTTTTGACTTTGAATGTACCTTCATAGGAATGAGTTGTGTAGTCAAATTAATGCTCATTTAGGCTTCAGGAGGTCAACCTGAACTAAATACATGTTGAAATGTGTGCATAAGTCCTTTGGTTTAGGCGTGACACTCATTTTCAGTTTTTATTGCTTTAAATGCACTTTCAGTCCGAGTTGAGCCCGTTTTTTTACTTTGAATGTTCCTTCATAGGAATGATTTGTGTAGTCAAATTAATGCTCATTTAGGCTTCAGGAGGTCAACCTGAACTAAATACATGTTGAAATGTGTGCATAAGTCCTTTGGTTTAGGCGTGACACTCATTTTGAGTTTTTATTGCTTTAAATGCACTTTCAGGCCTAGTTGAGCACGTTTTGTGACTTTGAATGTACCTTCATAGGAATGAGGTGTGTACTAAAATTAATGCTCATTTAGGCTTCAGGAGGTCAACCTTAACTGAATACATCTTGAAGTGTGTGCATAAGTCCTTTGGTTTAGGCGTGACACTCATTTTCAGTTTTTATTGCTTTAAATGCACTTTCAGTCCGAGTTGAGCCCGTTTTTTTACTTTGAATGTTCCTTCATAGGAATGAGTTGTGTAGTCAAATTAATGCTCATTTAGGCTTCAGTTGGTCAACCTGAACTAAATACATGTTGAAATGTGTGCATAAGGCCTTTGGTTTAGGCGTGACACACATTTTGAGTTTTTATTGCTTTAAATGCACTTTCAGTCCGAGTTGAGCCCGTTTTTTTACTTTGAATGTATCTTCATAGGAATAAGTTGTGTAGTCAAATTAATGGTGATTTAGGCTTCAGGAGGTCAACCTGAACTAAATACATGTTGAAATGTGTGCATAAGTCCTTTGGTTTAGGCGTGACACTCATTTTGAGTTTTTATTGCTTTAAATGCACTTTCAGGCCTAGTTGAGCACGTTTTGTGACTTTGAATGTACCTTCATAGGAATGAGTTGTGTAGTCAAATTAATGCTCATTTAGGCTTCAGGAGGTCAACCTGAACTAAATACATGTTGAAATGTGTGCATAAGTCCTTTGGTTTAGGCGTGACACTCATTTTCAGTTTTTATTGCTTTAAATGTACTTTCAGTCCGAGTTGAGCCCGTTTTTTTACTTTGAATGTTCCTTCATAGGAATGAGTTGTGTAGTCAAATTAATGCTCATTTAGGCTTCAGGAGGTCAACCTGAACTAAATACATGTTGAAATGTGTGCATAAGTCCTTTGGTTTAGGCGTGACACTCATTTTCAGTTTTTTTTGCTTTAAATGCACTTTCAGTCCGAGTTGAGCCCGTTTTTTTACTTTGAATGTATCTTCATAGGAATAAGTTGTGTAGTCAAATTAATGGTGATTTAGGCTTCAGGAGGTCAACCTGAACTAAATACATGTTGAAATGTGTGCATAAGTCCTTTGGTTTAGGCGTGACACTCATTTTGAGTTTTTATTGCTTTAAATGCACTTTCAGGTCTAGTTGAGCACGTTTTGTGACTTTGAATGTACCTTCATAGGAATGAGTTGTGTAGTCAAATTAATGCTCATTTAGGCTTCAGGAGGTCAACCTGAACTAAATACATGTTGAAATGTGTGCATAAGTCCTTTGGTTTAGGCGTGACACTCATTTTCAGTTTTTATTGCTTTAAATGCACTTTCAGTCCGAGTTGAGCCCGTTTTTTTACTTTGAATGTATCTTCATAGGAATAAGTTGTGTAGTCAAATTAATGCTCATTTAGGCTTCAGAATGTCAACCTGAACTAAATACATGTTGAAATGTGTGCATAAGTCCTTTGGTTTAGGCGTGACACTCATTTTGAGTTTTTATTGCTTTAAATGCATTTTCAGGCCCAGTAGAGCACGTTTTTTTACTTTGAATGTATCTTCATAGGAATAAGTTGTGTAGTCAAATTAATGCTCATTTAGGCTTCAGGACGTCAACCTGAACTAAATACATGTTGAAATGTGTGCATAAGTCCTTTGGTTTAGGCGTGACACTCATTTTCAGTTTTTATTGCTTTAAATGCACTTTCAGTCCGAGTTGAGCCCGTTTTTTTACTTTGAATGTATCTTCATAGGAATAAGTTGTGTAGTCAAATTAATGGTGATTTAGGCTTCAGGAGGTCAACCTGAACTAAATACATGTTGAAATGTGTGCATAAGTCCTTTGGTTTAGGCGTGACACTCATTTTGAGTTTTTATTGCTTTAAATGCACTTTCAGGCCTAGTTGAGCACGTTTTGTGACTTTGAATGTACCTTCATAGGAATGAGTTGTGTAGTCAAATTAATGCTCATTTAGGCTTCAGGAGGTCAACCTGAACTAAATACATGTTGAAATGTGTGCATAAGTCCTTTGGTTTAGGCGTGACACTCATTTTCAGTTTTTATTGCTTTAAATGCACTTTCAGTCCGAGTTGAGCCCGTTTTGTGACTTTGAATGTACCTTCATAGGAATGAGTTGTGTAGTCAAATTAATGCTCATTTAGGCTTCAGGAGGTCAACCTGAACTAAATACATGTTGAAATGTGTGCATAAGTCCTTTGGTTTAGGCGTGACACTCATTTTCAGTTTTTATTGCTTTAAATGCACTTTCAGTCCGAGTTGAGCCCGTTTTTTTACTTTGAATGTATCTTCATAGGAATAAGTTGTGTAGTCAAATTAATGGTGATTTAGGCTTCAGGAGGTCAACCTGAACTAAATACATGTTGAAATGTGTGCATAAGTACTTTGGTTTAGGCGTGACACTCATTTTGAGTTTTTATTGCTTTAAATGCACTTTCAGGCCTAGTTGAGCACGTTTTGTGACTTTGAATGTACCTTCATAGGAATGAGTTGTGTAGTCAAATTAATGCTCATTTAGGCTTCAGGAGGTCAACCTGAACTAAATACATGTTGAAATGTGTGCATAAGTCCTTTGGTTTAGGCGTGACACTCATTTTGAGTTTTTATTGCTTTAAATGCACTTTCAGGCCTAGTTGAGCACGTTTTGTGACTTTGAATGTACCTTCATAGGAATGAGTTGTGTAGTCAAATTAATGCTCATTTAGGCTTCAGGAGGTCAACCTGAACTAAATACATGTTGAAATGTGTGCATAAGTCCTTTGGTTTAGGCGTGACACTCATTTTCAGTTTTTATTGCTTTAAATGCACTTTCAGTCCGAGTTGAGCCCGTTTTTTTACTTTGAATGTTCCTTCATAGGAATGAGTTGTGTAGTCAAATTAATGCTCATTTAGGCTTCAGGAGGTCAACCTGAACTAAATACATGTTGAAATGTGTGCATAAGTCCTTTGGTTTAGGCGTGACACTATTTTGAGTTTTTATTGCTTTAAATGCATTTTCAGGCCGAGTAGAGCACGTTTCTGAGTTTGAATGTATCTTCATAGGAATGAGTTGTGTGATCAAATTAATGCTCATTTAGGCTTCAGAATGTCAACCTGAACTAAATACATGTTGAAATGTGTGCATAAGTCCTTTGGTTTAGGCGTGACACTCATTTTGAGTTTTTATTGCTTTAAATGCACTTTCAGGCCTAGTTGAGCACGTTTTGTGACTTTGAATGTACCTTCATAGGAATGAGTTGTGTAGTCAAATTAATGCTCATTTAGGCTTCAGGAGGTCAACCTGAACTGAATACATGTTGAAATGTGTGCATAAGTCCTTTGGTTTAGGCGTGACACTCATTTTCAGTTTTTATTGCTTTAAATGCACTTTCAGACCGAGTTGAGCCCGTTTTTTTACTTTGAATGTTCCTTCATAGGAATGATTTGTGTAGTCAAATTAATGCTCATTTAGGCTTCAGAATGTCAACCTGAACTAAATACATGTTGAAATGTGTGCATAAGTCCTTTGGTTTAGGCGTGACACTAATTTTGAGTTTTTATTGCTTTAAATGCACTTTCAGTGCGAGTTGAGCCCGTTTTTTTACTTTGAATGTATCTTCATAGGAATGAGTTGTGTGATCAAATTAATGCTCATTTAGGCTTCAGAATGTCGACCTGAACTAAATACATGTTGAAATGTGTGCATAAGTCCTTTGGTTTAGGTGTGACACACAATTTGAGTTTTTATTGCTTTAAATGCATTTTCAGGCCGAGTAGAGCACGTTTTTTACTTTATGTGGAGGTTTAGGTGTGACACTCATTTTGATTTTTTCTTGCTTTAAATGCATTTTCAGGCCGAGTAGAGCACGTTTTTTTACTTTGAATGTATCTTCATAGGAATGAGTTGTGTAGTCAAATTAATGCTCATTTAGACTTCAGGAGGTCAACCTGAACTAAATACATGTTGAAATGTGTGCATAAGTCCTTTGGTTTAGGCGTGACACTCATTTTGAGTTTTTATTGCTTTAAATGCACTTTCAGGCCTAGTTGAGCACGTTTTGTGACTTTGAATGTACCTTCATAGGAATGAGTTGTGTAGTCAAATTAATGCTCATTTAGGCTTCAGGAGGTCAACCTGAACTAAATACATGTTGAAATGTGTGCATAAGTCCGTTGGTTTAGGCGTGACACTATTTTGAGTTTTTATTGCTTTAAATGCATTTTCAAACCGAGTAGAGCACGTTTCTGAGTTTGAATGTATCTTCATAGGAATGAGTTGTGTGATCAAATTAATGCTCATTTAGGCTTCAGAATGTCGACCTGAACTAAATACATGTTGAAATGTGTGCATAAGTCCTTTGGTTTAGGCGTGACACTCATTTTGAGTTTTTATTGCTTTAAATGCACTTTCAGGCCTAGTTGAGCACGTTTTGTGACTTTGAATGTACCTTCATAGGAATGAGTTGTGTAGTCAAATTAATGCTCATTTAGGCTTCAGGAGGTCAACCTGAACTAAATACACGTTGAAATGTGTGCATAAGTCGTTTGGTTTAGGCGTGACACTCATTTTCAGTTTTTATTGCTTTAAATGCACTTTTAGTCCGAATTGAGCCCGTTTTTTTACTTTGAATGTTCCTTCATAGGAATGAGTTGTGTAGTCAAATTTAATGCTCATTTAGGCTTCAGTTGGTCAACCTGAACTAAATACATGTTGAAATGTGTGCATAAGGCCTTTGGTTTAGGCGTGACACACATTTTGAGTTTTTATTGCTTTAAATGCATTTTCAGGCCGAGTAGAGCACGTTTTTTTACTTTGAATGTATCTTCATAGGAATAAGTTGTGTAGTCAAATTAATGCTCATTTAGGCTTGAGGACGTCAACCTGAACTAAATACATGTTGAAATGTGTGCATAAGTCCTTTGGTTTAGGCGTGACACTCATTTTCAGTATTTATTGCTTTAAATGCACTTTCAGTCCGAGTTGAGCCCGTTTTTTTACTTTGAATGTATCTTCATAGGAATGAGTTGTGTGATCAAATTAATGTTGATTTAGGCTTCAGGAGGTCAACCTGATTAAATACATGTTGAAATGTGTGCATAAGTCGTTTGGTTTAGATTTGACACTCAATTTGAGTTTTTATTTCTTTAAATGCACTTTCAGGCCGAGTTGAGCCCGTTTTTTGACTTTGAATGTACCTTCATAGGAATGAGTTGTGTAGTCAAATTAATGCTCATTTAGGCTTCAGGAGGTCAACCTGAACTAAATACATGTTGAAATGTGTGCATAAGTCCTTTGGTTTAGGCGTGACACTCATTTTCAGTTTTTATTGCTTTAAATGCACTTTCAGTCCGAGTTGAGCCCGTTTTTTTACTTTGAATGTTCCTTCATAGGAATGATTTGTGTAGTCAAATTAATGCTCATTTAGGCTTCAGGAGGTCAACCTGAACTAAATACATGTTGAAATGTGTGCATAAGTCCTTTGGTTTAGGCGTGACACTCATTTTGAGTTTTTATTGCTTTAAATGCACTTTCAGGCCTAGTTGAGCACGTTTTGTGACTTTGAATGTACCTTCATAGGAATGAGGTGTGTAGTAAAATTAATGCTCATTTAGGCTTCAGGAGGTCAACCTTAACTGAATACATCTTGAAGTGTGTGCATAAGTCCTTTGGTTTAGGCGTGACACTCATTTTCAGTTTTTATTGCTTTAAATGCACTTTCAGGCCGAGTTGAGCCCGTTTTTTGACTTTGAATGTACCTTCATAGGAATGAGTTGTGTAGTCAAATTAATGCTCATTTAGGCTTCAGGAGGTCAACCTGAACTAAATACATGTTGAAATGTGTGCATAAGTCCTTTGGTTTAGGCGTGACACTCATTTTCAGTTTTTATTGCTTTAAATGCACTTTCAGTCCGAGTTGAGCCCGTTTTTTTACTTTGAATGTTCCTTCATAGGAATGATTTGTGTAGTCAAATTAATGCTCATTTAGGCTTCAGGAGGTCAACCTGAACTAAATACATGTTGAAATGTGTGCATAAGTCCTTTGGTTTAGGCGTGACACTCATTTTGAGTTTTTATTGCTTTAAATGCACTTTCAGGCCTAGTTGAGCACGTTTTGTGACTTTGAATGTACCTTCATAGGAATGAGTTGTGTAGTCAAATTAATGCTCATTTAGGCTTCAGGAGGTCAACCTGAACTAAATACATGTTGAAATGTGTGCATAAGTCCTTTGGTTTAGGCGTGACACTCATTTTCAGTTTTTATTGCTTTAAATGCACTTTCAGTCCGAGTTGAGCCCGTTTTTTTACTTTGAATGTATCTTCATAGGAATAAGTTGTGTAGTCAAATTAATGGTGATTTAGGCTTCAGGAGGTCAACCTGAACTAAATACATGTTGAAATGTGTGCATTAGTCCTTTGGTTTAGGCGTGACACTCATTTTCAGTTTTTATTGCTTTAAATGCACTTTCAGTCCAAGTTGAGCCCGTTTTTTTACTTTGAATGTATCTTCATAGGAATAAGTTGTGTAGTCAAATTAATGGTGATTTAGGCTTCAGGAGGTCAACCTGAACTAAATACATGTTGAAATGTGTGCATTAGTCCTTTGGTTTAGGCGTGACACTCATTTTGAGTTTTTATTGCTTTAAATGCACTTTCAGGCCTAGTTGAGCACGTTTTGTGACTTTGAATGTACCTTCATAGGAATGAGTTGTGTAGTCAAATTAATGCTCATTTAGGCTTCAGGAGGTCAACCTGAACTAAATACATGTTGAAATGTGTGCATAAGTCCTTTGGTTTAGGCGTGACACTCATTTTCAGTTTTTATTGCTTTAAATGCACTTTCAGTCCGAGTTGAGCCCGTTTTTTTACTTTGAATGTATCTTCATAGGAATAAGTTGTGTAGTCAAATTAATGCTCATTTAGGCTTCAGAATGTCAACCTGAACTAAATACATGTTGAAATGTGTGCATAAGTCCTTTGGTTTAGGCGTGACACTCATTTTGAGTTTTTATTGCTTTAAATGCACTTTCAGGCCTAGTTGAGCACGTTTTGTGACTTTGAATGTACCTTCATAGGAATGAGTTGTGTAGTCAAATTAATGCTCATTTAGGCTTCAGGAGGTCAACCTGAACTAAATACATGTTGAAATGTGTGCATAAGTCCTTTGGTTTAGGCGTGACACTCATTTTCAGTTTTTATTGCTTTAAATGTACTTTCAGTCCGAGTTGAGCCCGTTTTTTTACTTTGAATGTTCCTTCATAGGAATGAGTTGTGTAGTCAAATTAATGCTCATTTATGCTTCAGGACGTCAACCTGAACTAAATACATGTTGAAATGTGTGCATAAGTCCTTTGGTTTAGGCGTGACACTCATTTTCAGTTTTTATTGCTTTAAATGCACTTTCAGTCCGAGTTGAGCCCGTTTTTTTACTTTGAATGTATCTTCATAGGAATAAGTTGTGTAGTCAAATTAATGGTGATTTAGGCTTCAGGAGGTCAACCTGAACTAAATACATGTTGAAATGTGTGCATAAGTCCTTTGGTTTAGGCGTGACACTCATTTTGAGTTTTTATTGCTTTAAATGCATTTTCAGGCCGAGGAGAGCACGTTTTTTTACTTTGAATGTATCTTCATAGGAATAAGTTGTGTAGTCAAATTAATGCTCATTTAGGCTTCAGGACGTCAACCTGAACTAAATACATGTTGAAATGTGTGCATAAGTCCTTTGGTTTAGGCGTGACACTCATTTTCAGTTTTTATTGCTTTAAATGCACTTTCAGTCCGAGTTGAGCCCGTTTTTTTACTTTGAATGTATCTTCATAGGAATAAGTTGTGTAGTCAAATTAATGGTGATTTAGGCTTCAGGAGGTCAACCTGAACTAAATACATGTTGAAATGTGTGCATAAGTCCTTTGGTTTAGGCGTGACACTCATTTTCAGTTTTTATTGCTTTAAATGCATTTTCAGGCCGAGTAGAGCACGTTTTTTTACTTTGAATGTATCTTCATAGGAATAAGTTGTGTAGTCAAATTAATGCTCATTTAGGCTTCAGGGCGTCAACCTGAACTAAATACATGTTGAAATGTGTGCATAAGTCCTTTGGTTTAGGCGTGACACTCATTTTCAGTTTTTATTGCTTTAAATGCACTTTCAGTCCGAGTTGAGCCCGTTTTTTTACTTTGAATGTATCTTCATAGGAATAAGTTGTGTAGTCAAATTAATGGTGATTTAGGCTTCAGGAGGTCAACCTGAACTAAATACATGTTGAAATGTGTGCATAAGTCCTTTGGTTTAGGCGTGACACTCATTTTGAGTTTTTATTGCTTTAAATGCACTTTCAGGCCTAGTTGAGCACGTTTTGTGACTTTGAATGTACCTTCATAGGAATGAGTTGTGTAGTCAAATTAATGCTCATTTAGGCTTCAGGAGGTCAACCTGAACTAAATACATGTTGAAATGTGTGCATAAGTCCTTTGGTTTTGGTGTGACACTCAATTTGAGTGTTTATTGCTTTAAATGCATTTTCAGGCCGAGCCGAGCACGCTTTCTGAGTTTGAATATATCTTCATAGGAATGAGTTGTGTGGTCAAATTTAACGCTCATTTAGGCTTCAGGAGTTCAACCTGGACTAAATAAATGTTGAAATGTGTGCATAAGTCATTTGGTATAGGCGTGACACTCATTATGAACCATTGATGAAAATAAGTTTTATTTTTAAAAAAGCCAAAAAATGTGAAAGGGACGAAATTACAAATGTCCTGTGTGTTTCACATAGAGTCCCGCTCCCTCTCTTTCTCTGTGACACACACGCTTCCGAGCGCGCCAGCACGCAGCAAGCACACACACAAACGCACGCACACACACTCACACAAAAGTACGCACAGACGAGCACGTATCGTAAACAACACACCAACGATGATTTAGATCAAAGAAACACTCACACATGTATGGGCACACGATCACGCGCGCGCAAACACACACACAAACTCATGAGAGGCACACACATCCGCACACGCTACGCATGTAAACAACATTTGGACACTGATTGAAGATCAAAGACTAACCCACGTGGAAGACTGAAAGATGCACAGCCAATCACCTAGGCTTTGCATCTTTTCACCTCCCCCTGCTCTCACACCACGTGGGCTAGATCCACTCGGGCTGTCATTGGTGGACGTCGTCGGTGTCAGAACAAATCAAGTGCAAGCAAAAGTTAAAACCTCCGAGTAATTCGTCATTTTTATCCGAATACAGTACTTTTTTGGGGGGGGGGTGCGCACAACACACACACGCACACACACACACGCACGCACCCACACAAACACACACAAACACACGAACACACCTACACACTCTCACACACGCACGCACACATACACTAGCACGCATCGGAAACAACACTTTAGACGTTGAAATGTGTGCAGACGTCCTTTGGTTTAGGCATGACACTCAATTTTAGTTTTTATTGATTCAAATGCATTTTCAGACAGAGCAGGGCACTTACTGACTTTGAATGTATCTTCATGGGAATGAGTTGTGTGATCAAATTAATGCTCATTTAGGCTTCAGGAGATCAACCTAAACTAAATACATGTTGAAATGTGTGCATAAGTCCTTTGATTTAGGCGTGAAACTCATTTTGAGATTTTATTGCTTTAAATGCACTTTCAGGCCTAGTTGAGCACGTTTTGTGACTTTGAATGTACCTTCATAGGAATGAGTTGTATAGACAAAATAATGCTCATTTAGGCTTCAGAATGTCAACCTGAACTAAATACATGTTGAAATGTGTGCATAAGTCCTTTGGTTTAGGCGTGACACTCATTTTGAGTTTTTATTGCTTTAAATGCACTTTCAGGCCTAGTTGAGCACGTTTTGTGACTTTGAATGTACCTTCATAGGAATGACTTGTGTAGTCAAATTAATGCTCATTTAGGCTTCAGGAGGTCAACCTGAACTAAATACATTTTGAAATGTGTGCATAAGTCCTTTGGTTTAGGCGTGACACTCATTTTGAGTTTTTATTGCTTTAAATGCACTTTCAGGCCTAGTTGAGCACGTTTTGTGACTTTGAATGTACCTTCATAGGAATGAGTTGTGTAGTCAAATTAATGCTCATTTAGGCTTCAGGAGGTCAACCTGAACTAAATACATGTTGAAATGTGTGCATAAGTCCTTTGGTTTAGGCGTGACACTCATTTTCAGTTTTTATTGCTTTAAATGTACTTTCAGTCCGAGTTGAGCCCGTTTTTTTACTTTGAATGTTCCTTCATAGGAATGAGTTGTGTAGTCAAATTAATGCTCATTTAGGCTTCAGGAGGTCAACCTGAACTAAATACATGTTGTAATGTGTGCATAAGTCCTTTGGTTTAGGCGTGACACTCATTTTCAGTTTTTATTGCTTTAAATGTACTTTCAGTCCGAGTTGAGCCCGTTTTTTTACTTTGAATGTTCCTTCATAGGAATGAGTTGTGTAGTCAAATTAATGCTCATTTAGGCTTCAGGACGTCAACCTGAACTAAATACATGTTGAAATGTGTGCATAAGTCCTTTGGTTTAGGCGTGACACTCATTTTCAGTTTTTATTGCTTTAAATGCACTTTCAGTCCGAGTTGAGCCCGTTTTTTTACTTTGAATATACCTTCATAGGAATGAGTTGTGTAGTCAAATTAATGCTCATTTAGGCTTCAGGAGGTCAACCTGAACTAAATACATGTTGAAATGTGTGCATAAGTCCTTTGGTTTAGGCGTGACACTCATTTTCAGTTTTTATTGCTTTAAATGCACTTTCAGTCCGAGTTGAGCCCGTTTTGTGACTTTGAATGTACCTTCATAGGAATGAGTTGTGTAGTCAAATTAATGCTCATTTAGGCTTCAGGAGGTCAACCTGAACTAAATACATGTTGAAATGTGTGCATAAGTCCTTTGGTTTAGGCGTGACACTCATTTTCAGTTTTTATTGCTTTAAATGCACTTTCAGTCCGAGTTGAGCCCGTTTTTTTACTTTGAATGTATCTTCATAGGAATAAGTTGTGTAGTCAAATTAATGGTGATTTAGGCTTCAGGAGGTCAACCTGAACTAAATACATGTTGAAATGTGTGCATAAGTCCTTTGGTTTAGGCGTGACACTCATTTTGAGTTTTTATTGCTTTAAATGCACTTTCAGGCCTAGTTGAGCACGTTTTGTGACTTTGAATGTACCTTAATAGGAATGAGTTGTGTAGTCAAATTAATGCTCATTTAGGCTTCAGGAGGTCAACCTGAACTAAATACATGTTGAAATGTGTGCATAAGTCCTTTGGTTTAGGCGTGACACTCATTTTCAGTTTTTATTGCTTTAAATGTACTTTCAGTCCGAGTTGAGCCCGTTTTTTTACTTTGAATGTATCTTCATAGGAATGAGTTGTGTAGTCAAATTAATGCTCATTTAGGATTCAGGAGGTCAACCTGAACTAAATACATGTTGAAATGTGTGCATAAGGCCTTTGGTTTAGGCGTGACACTCATTTTGAGTTTTTATTGCTTTAAATGCGTTTTCAGGCCGAGTAGAGCACATTTTTTTACTTTGAATGTATCTTCATAGGAATAAGTTGTGTAGTCAAATTAATGCTCATTTAGGCTTCAGGACGTCAACCTGAACTAAATACATGTTGAAATGTGTGCATAAGTCCTTTGGTTTAGGCGTGACACTCATTTTCAGTTTTTATTGCTTTAAATGTACTTTCAGTCCGAGTTGAGCCCGTTTTTTTACTTTGAATGTTCCTTCATAGGAATGAGTTGTGTAGTCAAATTAATGCTCATTTAGGCTTCAGGAGGTCAACCTGAACTAAATACATGTTGAAATGTGTGCATAAGGCCTTTGGTTTAGGCGTGACACTCATTTTGAGTTTTTATTGCTTTAAATGCGTTTTCAGGCCGAGTAGAGCACGTTTTTTTACTTTGAATGTATCTTCATAGGAATAAGTTGTGTAGTCAAATTAATGCTCATTTAGGCTTCAGGATGTCAACCTGAACTGAATACATGTTGAAATGTGTGCATAAGTCCTTTCGTTTAGGCGTGACACTCATTTTCAGTTTTTATTGCTTTAAATGCACTTTCAGGCCGAGTTGAGCCCGTTTTTTGACTTTGAATGTACCTTCATAGGAATGAGTTGTGTAGTCAAATTAATGCTCATTTAGGCTTCAGGAGGTCAACCTGAACTAAATACATGTTGAAATGTGTGCATAAGTCCTTTGGTTTAGGCGTGACACTCATTATGAACCATTGATGAAAATAAGTTTTATTTTTAAAAAAGCCAAAAAATGTGAAAGGGACGAAATTACAAATGTCCTGTGTGTTTCACATAGAGTACATACAGGCCAGCGATCCCGCTCCCTCTCTTTCTCTGTGACACACACGCTTCCGAGCGCGCCAGCACGCAGCAAGCACACACACAAACGCACGCACACACACTCACACAAAAGTACGCACAGACGAGCACGTATCGTAAACAACACACCAACGATGATTTAGATCAAAGAAACACTCACACATGTATGGGCACACGATCACGCGCGCGCAAACACACACACAAACTCATGAGAGGCACACACATCCGCACACGCTACGCATGTAAACAACATTTGGACACTGATTGAAGATCAAAGACTAACCCACGTGGAAGACTGAAAGATGCACAGCCAATCACCTAGGCTTTGCATCTTTTCACCTCCCCCTGCTCTCACACCACGTGGGCTAGATCCACTCGGGCTGTCATTGGTGGACGTCGTCGGTGTCAGAACAAATCAAGTGCAAGCAAAAGTTAAAACCTCCGAGTAATTCGTCATTTTTATCCGAATACAGTACTTTTTTGGGGGGGGGGGTGCGCACAACACACACACGCACACACACACACGCACGCACCCACACAAACACACACAAACACACGAACACACCTACACACTCTCACACACGCACGCACACATACACTAGCACGCATCGGAAACAACACTTTAGACGTTGAAATGTGTGCAGACGTCCTTTGGTTTAGGCATGACACTCAATTTTAGTTTTTATTGATTCAAATGCATTTTCAGACAGAGCAGGGCACTTACTGACTTTGAATGTATCTTCATGGGAATGAGTTGTGTGATCAAATTAATGCTCATTTAGGCTTCAGGAGATCAACCTAAACTAAATACATGTTGAAATGTGTGCATAAGTCCTTTGATTTAGGCGTGAAACTCATTTTGAGATTTTATTGCTTTAAATGCACTTTCAGGCCTAGTTGAGCACGTTTTGTGACTTTGAATGTACCTTCATAGGAATGAGTTGTATAGACAAAATAATGCTCATTTAGGCTTCAGAATGTCAACCTGAACTAAATACATGTTGAAATGTGTGCATAAGTCCTTTGGTTTAGGCGTGACACTCATTTTGAGTTTTTATTGCTTTAAATGCACTTTCAGGCCTAGTTGAGCACGTTTTGTGACTTTGAATGTACCTTCATAGGAATGACTTGTGTAGTCAAATTAATGCTCATTTAGGCTTCAGGAGGTCAACCTGAACTAAATACATTTTGAAATGTGTGCATAAGTCCTTTGGTTTAGGCGTGACACTCATTTTGAGTTTTTATTGCTTTAAATGCACTTTCAGGCCTAGTTGAGCACGTTTTGTGACTTTGAATGTACCTTCATAGGAATGAGTTGTGTAGTCAAATTAATGCTCATTTAGGCTTCAGGAGGTCAACCTGAACTAAATACATGTTGAAATGTGTGCATAAGTCCTTTGGTTTAGGCGTGACACTCATTTTCAGTTTTTATTGCTTTAAATGTACTTTCAGTCCGAGTTGAGCCCGTTTTTTTACTTTGAATGTTCCTTCATAGGAATGAGTTGTGTAGTCAAATTAATGCTCATTTAGGCTTCAGGAGGTCAACCTGAACTAAATACATGTTGTAATGTGTGCATAAGTCCTTTGGTTTAGGCGTGACACTCATTTTCAGTTTTTATTGCTTTAAATGTACTTTCAGTCCGAGTTGAGCCCGTTTTTTTACTTTGAATGTTCCTTCATAGGAATGAGTTGTGTAGTCAAATTAATGCTCATTTAGGCTTCAGGACGTCAACCTGAACTAAATACATGTTGAAATGTGTGCATAAGTCCTTTGGTTTAGGCGTGACACTCATTTTCAGTTTTTATTGCTTTAAATGCACTTTCAGTCCGAGTTGAGCCCGTTTTTTTACTTTGAATATACCTTCATAGGAATGAGTTGTGTAGTCAAATTAATGCTCATTTAGGCTTCAGGAGGTCAACCTGAACTAAATACATGTTGAAATGTGTGCATAAGTCCTTTGGTTTAGGCGTGACACTCATTTTCAGTTTTTATTGCTTTAAATGCACTTTCAGTCCGAGTTGAGCCCGTTTTGTGACTTTGAATGTACCTTCATAGGAATGAGTTGTGTAGTCAAATTAATGCTCATTTAGGCTTCAGGAGGTCAACCTGAACTAAATACATGTTGAAATGTGTGCATAAGTCCTTTGGTTTAGGCGTGACACTCATTTTCAGTTTTTATTGCTTTAAATGCACTTTCAGTCCGAGTTGAGCCCGTTTTTTTACTTTGAATGTATCTTCATAGGAATAAGTTGTGTAGTCAAATTAATGGTGATTTAGGCTTCAGGAGGTCAACCTGAACTAAATACATGTTGAAATGTGTGCATAAGTCCTTTGGTTTAGGCGTGACACTCATTTTGAGTTTTTATTGCTTTAAATGCACTTTCAGGCCTAGTTGAGCACGTTTTGTGACTTTGAATGTACCTTAATAGGAATGAGTTGTGTAGTCAAATTAATGCTCATTTAGGCTTCAGGAGGTCAACCTGAACTAAATACATGTTGAAATGTGTGCATAAGTCCTTTGGTTTAGGCGTGACACTCATTTTCAGTTTTTATTGCTTTAAATGTACTTTCAGTCCGAGTTGAGCCCGTTTTTTTACTTTGAATGTATCTTCATAGGAATGAGTTGTGTAGTCAAATTAATGCTCATTTAGGATTCAGGAGGTCAACCTGAACTAAATACATGTTGAAATGTGTGCATAAGGCCTTTGGTTTAGGCGTGACACTCATTTTGAGTTTTTATTGCTTTAAATGCGTTTTCAGGCCGAGTAGAGCACATTTTTTTACTTTGAATGTATCTTCATAGGAATAAGTTGTGTAGTCAAATTAATGCTCATTTAGGCTTCAGGACGTCAACCTGAACTAAATACATGTTGAAATGTGTGCATAAGTCCTTTGGTTTAGGCGTGACACTCATTTTCAGTTTTTATTGCTTTAAATGTACTTTCAGTCCGAGTTGAGCCCGTTTTTTTACTTTGAATGTTCCTTCATAGGAATGAGTTGTGTAGTCAAATTAATGCTCATTTAGGCTTCAGGAGGTCAACCTGAACTAAATACATGTTGAAATGTGTGCATAAGGCCTTTGGTTTAGGCGTGACACTCATTTTGAGTTTTTATTGCTTTAAATGCGTTTTCAGGCCGAGTAGAGCACGTTTTTTTACTTTGAATGTATCTTCATAGGAATAAGTTGTGTAGTCAAATTAATGCTCATTTAGGCTTCAGGATGTCAACCTGAACTGAATACATGTTGAAATGTGTGCATAAGTCCTTTCGTTTAGGCGTGACACTCATTTTCAGTTTTTATTGCTTTAAATGCACTTTCAGGCCGAGTTGAGCCCGTTTTTTGACTTTGAATGTACCTTCATAGGAATGAGTTGTGTAGTCAAATTAATGCTCATTTAGGCTTCAGGAGGTCAACCTGAACTAAATACATGTTGAAATGTGTGCATAAGTCCTTTGGTTTAGGCGTGACACTCATTATGAACCATTGATGAAAATAAGTTTTATTTTTAAAAAAGCCAAAAAATGTGAAAGGGACGAAATTACAAATGTCCTGTGTGTTTCACATAGAGTACATACAGGCCAGCGATCCCGCTCCCTCTCTTTCTCTGTGACACACACGCTTCCGAGCGCGCCAGCACGCAGCAAGCACACACACAAACGCACGCACACACACTCACACAAAAGTACGCACAGACGAGCACGTATCGTAAACAACACACCAACGATGATTTAGATCAAAGAAACACTCACACATGTATGGGCACACGATCACGCGCGCGCAAACACACACACAAACTCATGAGAGGCACACACATCCGCACACGCTACGCATGTAAACAACATTTGGACACTGATTGAAGATCAAAGACTAACCCACGTGGAAGACTGAAAGATGCACAGCCAATCACCTAGGCTTTGCATCTTTTCACCTCCCCCTGCTCTCACACCACGTGGGCTAGATCCACTCGGGCTGTCATTGGTGGACGTCGTCGGTGTCAGAACAAATCAAGTGCAAGCAAAAGTTAAAACCTCCGAGTAATTCGTCATTTTTATCCGAATACAGTACTTTTTTGGGGGGGGGGGGGTGCGCACAACACACACACGCACACACACACACGCACGCACCCACACAAACACACACAAACACACGAACACACCTACACACTCTCACACACGCACGCACACATACACTAGCACGCATCGGAAACAACACTTTAGACGTTGAAATGTGTGCAGACGTCCTTTGGTTTAGGCATGACACTCAATTTTAGTTTTTATTGATTCAAATGCATTTTCAGACAGAGCAGGGCACTTACTGACTTTGAATGTATCTTCATGGGAATGAGTTGTGTGATCAAATTAATGCTCATTTAGGCTTCAGGAGATCAACCTAAAATAAATACATGTTGAAATGTGTGCATAAGTCCTTTGATTTAGGCGTGAAACTCATTTTGAGATTTTATTGCTTTAAATGCACTTTCAGGCCTAGTTGAGCACGTTTTGTGACTTTGAATGTACCTTCATAGGAATGAGTTGTATAGACAAAATAATGCTCATTTAGGCTTCAGAATGTCAACCTGAACTAAATACATGTTGAAATGTGTGTATAAATCCTTTGGTTTAGGCGTGACACTCATTTTCAGTTTTTATTGCTTTAAATGCACTTTCAGTCCGAGGTGAGCCCGTTTTTTTACTTTGAATGTATCTTCATAGGAATAAGTTGTGAAGTCAAATTAATGCTCATTTAGGCTTCAGGACGTCAACCTGAACTAAATACATGTTGAAATGTGTGCATAAGTCCTTTGGTTTAGGCGTGACACTCATTTTGAGATTTTATTGCTTTAAATGCACTTTCAGTCCGAGTTGAGCCCGTTTTTTTACTTTGAATGTTCCTTCATAGGAATGAGTTGTGTAGTCAAATTAATGCTCATTTAGGCTTCAGGAGGTCAACCTGAACTAAATACATTTTGAAATGTGTGCATAAGTCCTTTGGTTTAGGCGTGACACTCATTTTCAGTTTTTATTGCTTTAAATGCACTTTCAGTCCGAGTTGAGCCCGTTTTTTTACTTTGAATGTATCTTCATAGGAATAAGTTGTGTAGTCAAATTAATGGTGATTTAGGCTTCAGGAGGTCAACCTGAACTAAATACATGTTGAAATGTGTGCATAAGTCCTTTGGTTTAGGCGTGACACTCATTTTGAGTTTTTATTGCTTTAAATGCACTTTCAGGCCTAGTTGAGCACGTTTTGTGACTTTGAATGTACCTTCATAGGAATGACTTGTGTAGTCAAATTAATGCTCATTTAGGCTTCAGGAGGTCAACCTGAACTAAATACATGTTGAAATGTGTGCATAAGTCCTTTGGTTTAGGCGTGACACTCATTTTCAGTTTTTATTGTTTTAAATGCACTTTCAGGCCTAGTTGAGCACGTTTTGTGACTTTGAATGTACCTTCATAGGAATGAGTTGTGTAGTCAAATTAATGCTCATTTAGGCTTCAGGAGGTCAACCTGAACTAAATACATTTTGAAATGTGTGCATAAGTCCTTTGGTTTAGGCGTGACACTCATTTTCAGTTTTTATTGCTTTAAATGTACTTTCAGTCCGAGTTGAGCCCGTTTTTTTACTTTGAATGTTCCTTCATAGGAATGAGTTGTGTAGTCAAATTAATGCTCATTTAGGCTTCAGGAGGTCAACCTGAACTAAATACATGTTGTAATGTGTGCATAAGTCCTTTGGTTTAGGCGTGACACTCATTTTGAGTTTTTATTGCTTTAAATGCATTTTCAGGCCGAGTAGAGCACGTTTTTTTACTTTGAATGTATCTTCATAGGAATAAGTTGTGTAGTCAAATTAATGCTCATTTAGGCTTCAGGACGTCAACCTGAACTAAATACATGTTGAAATGTGTGCATAAGTCCTTTGGTTTAGGCGTGACACTCATTTTGAGTTTTTATTGCTTTAAATGCACTTTCAGGCCTAGTTGAGCACGTTTTGTGACTTTGAATGTACCTTCATAGGAATGAGTTGTGTAGTCAAATTAATGCTCATTTAGGCTTCAGGAGGTCAACCTGAACTAAATACATGTTGAAATGTGTGCATAAGTCCTTTGGTTTAGGCGTGACACTCATTTTCAGTTTTTATTGCTTTAAATGCACTTTCAGTCCGAGTTGAGCCCGTTTTGTGACTTTGAATGTACCTTCATAGGAATGAGTTGTGTAGTCAAATTAATGCTCATTTAGGCTTCAGGAGGTCAACCTGAACTAAATACATGTTGAAATGTGTGCATAAGTCCTTTGGTTTAGGCGTGACACTCATTTTCAGTTTTTATTGCTTTAAATGCACTTTCAGTCCGAGTTGAGCCCGTTTTGTGACATGAATGTACCTTCATAGGAATGAGTTGTGTAGTCAAATTAATGCTCATTTAGGCTTCAGGAGGTCAACCTGAACTAAATACATGTTGAAATGTGTGCATAAGTCCTTTGGTTTAGGCGTGACACTCATTTTCAGTTTTTATTGCTTTAAATGCACTTTCAGTCCGAGTTGAGCCCGTTTTGTGACTTTGAATGTACCTTCATAGGAATGAGTTGTGTAGTCAAATTAATGCTCATTTAGGCTTCAGGAGGTCAACCTGAACTAAATACATGTTGAAATGTGTGCATAAGTCCTTTGGTTTAGGCGTGACACTCATTTTGAGATTTTATTGCTTTAAATGCACTTTCAGTCCGAGTTGAGCCCGTTTTTTTACTTTGAATGTTCCTTCATAGGAATGAGTTGTGTAGTCAAATTAATGCTCATTTAGGCTTCAGGAGGTCAACCTGAACTAAATACATTTTGAAATGTGTGCATAAGTCCTTTGGTTTAGGCGTGACACTCATTTTCAGTTTTTATTGCTTTAAATGCACTTTCAGTCCGAGTTGAGCCCGTTTTTTTACTTTGAATGTATCTTCATAGGAATAAGTTGTGTAGTCAAATTAATGGTGATTTAGGCTTCAGGAGGTCAACCTGAACTAAATACATGTTTAAATGTGTGCATAAGTCCTTTGGTTTAGGCGTGACACTCATTTTGAGTTTTTATTGCTTTAAATGCACTTTCAGGCCTAGTTGAGCACGTTTTGTGACTTTGAATGTACCTTCATAGGAATAAGTTGTGTAGTCAAATTAATGCTCATTTAGGCTTCAGGAGGTCAACCTGAACTAAATACATGTTGAAATGTGTGCATAAGTCCTTTGGTTTAGGCGTGACACTCATTTTCAGTTTTTATTGCTTTAAATGCACTTTCAGGCCTAGTTGAGCACGTTTTGTGACTTTGAATGTACCTTCATAGGAATGAGTTGTGTAGTCAAATTAATGCTCATTTAGGCTTCAGGAGGTCAACCTGAACTAAATACATTTTGAAATGTGTGCATAAGTCCTTTGGTTTAGGCGTGACACTCATTTTCAGTTTTTATTGCTTTAAATGTACTTTCAGTCCGAGTTGAGCCCGTTTTTTTACTTTGAATGTTCCTTCATAGGAATGAGTTGTGTAGTCAAATTAATGCTCATTTAGGCTTCAGGAGGTCAACCTGAACTAAATACATGTTGAAATGTGTGCATAAGTCCTTTGGTTTAGGCGTGACACTCATTTTGAGATTTTATTGCTTTAAATGCACTTTCAGTCCGAGTTGAGCCCGTTTTTTTACTTTGAATGTTCCTTCATAGGAATGAGTTGTGTAGTCAAATTAATGCTCATTTAGGCTTCAGGAGGTCAACCTGAACTAAATACATTTTGAAATGTGTGCATAAGTCCTTTGGTTTAGGCGTGACACTCATTTTGAGTTTTTATTGCTTTAAATGCACTTTCAGTCCGAGTTGAGCCCGTTTTTTTACTTTGAATGTATCTTCATAGGAATAAGTTGTGTAGTCAAATTAATGGTGATTTAGGCTTCAGGAGGTCAACCTGAACTAAATACATGTTGAAATGTGTGCATAAGTCCTTTGGTTTAGGCGTGACACTCATTTTGAGTTTTTATTGCTTTAAATGCACTTTCAGGCCTAGTTGAGCACGTTTTGTGACTTTGAATGTACCTTCATAGGAATGACTTGTGTAGTCAAATTAATGCTCATTTAGGCTTCAGGAGGTCAACCTGAACTAAATACATGTTGAAATGTGTGCATAAGTCCTTTGGTTTAGGCGTGACACTCATTTTCAGTTTTTATTGCTTTAAATGCACTTTCAGGCCTAGTTGAGCACGTTTTGTGACTTTGAATGTACCTTCATAGGAATGAGTTGTGTAGTCAAATTAATGCTCATTTAGGCTTCAGGAGGTCAACCTGAACTAAATACATTTTGAAATGTGTGCATAAGTCCTTTGGTTTAGGCGTGACACTCATTTTCAGTTTTTATTGCTTTAAATGTACTTTCAGTCCGAGTTGAGCCCGTTTTTTTACTTTGAATGTTCCTTCATAGGAATGAGTTGTGTAGTCAAATTAATGCTCATTTAGGCTTCAGGAGGTCAACCTGAACTAAATACATGTTGTAATGTGTGCATAAGTCCTTTGGTTTAGGCGTGACACTCATTTTGAGTTTTTATTGCTTTAAATGCATTTTCAGGCCGAGTAGAGCACGTTTTTTTACTTTGAATGTATCTTCATAGGAATAAGTTGTGTAGTCAAATTAATGCTCATTTAGGCTTCAGGACGTCAATCTGAACTAAATACATGTTGAAATGTGTGCATAAGTCCTTTGGTTTAGGCGTGACACTCATTTTGAGTTTTTATTGCTTTAAATGCACTTTCAGGCCTAGTTGAGCACGTTTTGTGACTTTGAATGTACCTTCATAGGAATGAGTTGTGTAGTCAAATTAATGCTCATTTAGGCTTCAGGAGGTCAACCTGAACTAAATACATGTTGAAATGTGTGCATAAGTCCTTTGGTTTAGGCGTGACACTCATTTTCAGTTTTTATTGCTTTAAATGCACTTTCAGTCCGAGTTGAGCCCGTTTTGTGACTTTGAATGTACCTTAATAGGAATGAGTTGTGTAGTCAAATTAATGCTCATTTAGGCTTCAGGAGGTCAACCTGAACTAAATACATGTTGAAATGTGTGCATAAGTCCTTTGGTTTAGGCGTGACACTCATTTTCAGTTTTTATTGCTTTAAATGCACTTTCAGTCCGAGTTGAGCCCGTTTTGTGACATGAATGTACCTTCATAGGAATGAGTTGTGTAGTCAAATTAATGCTCATTTAGGCTTCAGGAGGTCAACCTGAACTAAATACATGTTGAAATGTGTGCTTAAGTCCTTTGGTTTAGGCGTGACACTCATTTTGAGTTTTTATTGCTTTAAATGCACTTTCAGGCCTAGTTGAGCACGTTTTGTGACTTTGAATGTACCTTCATAGGAATTAGTTGTGTAGTCAAATTAATGCTCATTTAGGCTTCAGGAGGTCAACCTGAACTAAATACATGTTGAAATGTGTGCATAAGTCCTTTGGTTTAGGCGTGACACTCATTTTCAGTTTTTATTGCTTTAAATGCACTTTCAGGCCTAGTTGAGCACGTTTTGTGACTTTGAATGTACCTTCATAGGAATGAGTTGTGTAGTCAAATTAATGCTCATTTAGGCTTCAGGAGGTCAACCTGAACTAAATACATGTTGAAATGTGTGCATAAGTCCTTTGGTTTAGGCGTGACACTCATTTTCAGTTTTTATTGCTTTAAATGTACTTTCAGTCCGAGTTGAGCCCGTTTTTTTACTTTGAATGTTCCTTCATAGGAATGAGTTGTGTAGTCAAATTAATGCTCATTTAGGCTTCAGGAGGTCAACCTGAACTAAATACATGTTGAAATGTGTGCATAAGGCCTTTGGTTTAGGCGTGACACTCATTTTGAGTTTTTATTGGTTTAAATGCATTTTCAGGCCGAGTAGAGCACGTTTTTTTACTTTGAATGTATCTTCATAGGAATAAGTTGTGTAGTCAAATTAATGCTCATTTAGGCTTCAGGACGTCAACCTGAACTAAATACATGTTGAAATGTGTGCATAAGTCCTTTGGTTTAGGCGTGACACTCATTTTCAGTTTTTATTGCTTTAAATGCACTTTCAGTCCGAGTTGAGCCCGTTTTTTTACTTTGAATGTATCTTCATAGGAATAAGTTGTGTAGTCAAATTAATGGTGATTTAGGCTTCAGGAGGTCAACCTGAACTAAATAAATGTTGAAATGTGTGCATAAGTCATTTGGTCTAGGCGTGACACTCATTATGAACCATTGATGAAAATAAGTTTTATTTTTAAAAAAGCCAAAAAATGTGAAAGGGACGAAATTACAAATGTCCTGTGTGTTTCACATAGAGTACATACAGGCCAGCGATCCCGCTCCCTCTCTTTCTCTGTGACACACACGCTTCCGAGCGCGCCAGCACGCAGCAAGCACACACACAAACGCACGCACACACACTCACACAAAAGTACGCACAGACGAGCACGTATCGTAAACAACACACCAACGATGATTTAGATCAAAGAAACACTCACACATGTATGGGCACACGATCACGCGCGCGCAAACACACACACAAACTCATGAGAGGCACACACATCCGCACACGCTACGCATGTAAACAACATTTGGACACTGATTGAAGATCAAAGACTAACCCACGTGGAAGACTGAAAGATGCACAGCCAATCACCTATACTTTGCATCTTTTCACCTCCCCCTGCTCTCACACCACGTGGGCTAGATCCACTCGGGCTGTCATTGGTGGACGTCGTCGGTGTCAGAACATATCAAGTGCAAGCAAAAGTTAAAACCTCCGAGTAATTCGTCATTTTTATCCGAATACAGTACTTTTTTGGGGGGGGGGGGTGCGCACAACACACACACGCACACACACACGCACGCACCCACACAAACACACACAAACACACGAACACACCTACACACTCTCACACACGCACGCACACATACACTAGCACGCATCGGAAACAACACTTTAGACGTTGAAATGTGTGCAGACGTCCTTTGGTTTAGGCATGACACTCAATTTTAGTTTTTATTGATTCAAATGCATTTTCAGACAGAGCAGGGCACTTACTGACTTTGAATGTATCTTCATGGGAATGAGTTGTGTGATCAAATTAATGCTCATTTAGGCTTCAGGAGATCAACCTAAACTAAATACATGTTGAAATGTGTGCATAAGTCCTTTGATTTAGGCGTGAAACTCATTTTGAGATTTTATTGCTTTAAATGCACTTTCAGGCCTAGTTGAGCACGTTTTGTGACTTTGAATGTACCTTCATAGGAATGAGTTGTATAGACAAAATAATGCTCATTTAGGCTTCAGAATGTCAACCTGAACTAAATACATGTTGAAATGTGTGTATAAATCCTTTGGTTTAGGCGTGACACTCATTTTCAGTTTTTATTGCTTTAAATGCACTTTCAGTCCGAGTTGAGCCCGTTTTTTTACTTTGAATGTATCTTCATAGGAATAAGTTGTGAAGTCAAATTAATGCTCATTTAGGCTTCAGGACGTCAACCTGAACTAAATACATGTTGAAATGTGTGCATAAGTCCTTTGGTTTAGGCGTGACACTCATTTTGAGATTTTATTGCTTTAAATGCACTTTCAGGCCTAGTTGAGCACGTTTTGTGACTTTGAATGTACCTTCATAGGAATGAGTTGTATAGACAAAATAATGCTCATTTAGGCTTCAGAATGTCAACCTGAACTAAATACATGTTGAAATGTGTGTATAAATCCTTTGGTTTAGGCGTGACACTCATTTTCAGTTTTTATTGCTTTAAATGCACTTTCAGTCCGAGTTGAGCCCGTTTTGTGACTTTGAATGTTCCTTCATAGGAATGAGTTGTGTAGTCAAATTAATGCTCATTTAGGCTTCAGGAGGTCAACCTGAACTAAATACATTTTGAAATGTGTGCATAAGTCCTTTGGTTTAGGCGTGACACTCATTTTCAGTTTTTATTGCTTTAAATGCACTTTCAGTCCGAGTTGAGCCCGTTTTTTTACTTTGAATGTATCTTCATAGGAATAAGTTGTGTAGTCAAATTAATGGTGATTTAGGCTTCAGGAGGTCAACCTGAACTAAATACATGTTTAAATGTGTGCATAAGTCCTTTGGTTTAGGCGTGACACTCATTTTGAGTTTTTATTGCTTTAAATGCACTTTCAGGCCTAGTTGAGCACGTTTTGTGACTTTGAATGTACCTTCATAGGAATAAGTTGTGTAGTCAAATTAATGCTCATTTAGGCTTCAGGAGGTCAACCTGAACTAAATACATGTTGAAATGTGTGCATAAGTCCTTTGGTTTAGGCGTGACACTCATTTTCAGTTTTTATTGCTTTAAATGCACTTTCAGGCCTAGTTGAGCACGTTTTGTGACTTTGAATGTACCTTCATAGGAATGAGTTGTGTAGTCAAATTAATGCTCATTTAGGCTTCAGGAGGTCAACCTGAACTAAATACATTTTGAAATGTGTGCATAAGTCCTTTGGTTTAGGCGTGACACTCATTTTCAGTTTTTATTGCTTTAAATGTACTTTCAGTCCGAGTTGAGCCCGTTTTTTTACTTTGAATGTTCCTTCATAGGAATGAGTTGTGTAGTCAAATTAATGCTCATTTAGGCTTCAGGAGGTCAACCTGAACTAAATACATGTTGAAATGTGTGCATAAGTCCTTTGGTTTAGGCGTGACACTCATTTTGAGATTTTATTGCTTTAAATGCACTTTCAGTCCGAGTTGAGCCCGTTTTTTTACTTTGAATGTTCCTTCATAGGAATGAGTTGTGTAGTCAAATTAATGCTCATTTAGGCTTCAGGAGGTCAACCTGAACTAAATACATTTTGAAATGTGTGCATAAGTCCTTTGGTTTAGGCGTGACACTCATTTTGAGTTTTTATTGCTTTAAATGCACTTTCAGTCCGAGTTGAGCCCGTTTTTTTACTTTGAATGTATCTTCATAGGAATAAGTTGTGTAGTCAAATTAATGGTGATTTAGGCTTCAGGAGGTCAACCTGAACTAAATACATGTTGAAATGTGTGCATAAGTCCTTTGGTTTAGGCGTGACACTCATTTTGAGTTTTTATTGCTTTAAATGCACTTTCAGGCCTAGTTGAGCACGTTTTGTGACTTTGAATGTACCTTCATAGGAATGACTTGTGTAGTCAAATTAATGCTCATTTAGGCTTCAGGAGGTCAACCTGAACTAAATACATGTTGAAATGTGTGCATAAGTCCTTTGGTTTAGGCGTGACACTCATTTTCAGTTTTTATTGCTTTAAATGCACTTTCAGGCCTAGTTGAGCACGTTTTGTGACTTTGAATGTACCTTCATAGGAATGAGTTGTGTAGTCAAATTAATGCTCATTTAGGCTTCAGGAGGTCAACCTGAACTAAATACATTTTGAAATGTGTGCATAAGTCCTTTGGTTTAGGCGTGACACTCATTTTCAGTTTTTATTGCTTTAAATGTACTTTCAGTCCGAGTTGAGCCCGTTTTTTTACTTTGAATGTTCCTTCATAGGAATGAGTTGTGTAGTCAAATTAATGCTCATTTAGGCTTCAGGAGGTCAACCTGAACTAAATACATGTTGTAATGTGTGCATAAGTCCTTTGGTTTAGGCGTGACACTCATTTTGAGTTTTTATTGCTTTAAATGCATTTTCAGGCCGAGTAGAGCACGTTTTTTTACTTTGAATGTATCTTCATAGGAATAAGTTGTGTAGTCAAATTAATGCTCATTTAGGCTTCAGGACGTCAATCTGAACTAAATACATGTTGAAATGTGTGCATAAGTCCTTTGGTTTAGGCGTGACACTCATTTTGAGTTTTTATTGCTTTAAATGCACTTTCAGGCCTAGTTGAGCACGTTTTGTGACTTTGAATGTACCTTCATAGGAATGAGTTGTGTAGTCAAATTAATGCTCATTTAGGCTTCAGGAGGTCAACCTGAACTAAATACATGTTGAAATGTGTGCATAAGTCCTTTGGTTTAGGCGTGACACTCATTTTCAGTTTTTATTGCTTTAAATGCACTTTCAGTCCGAGTTGAGCCCGTTTTGTGACTTTGAATGTACCTTAATAGGAATGAGTTGTGTAGTCAAATTAATGCTCATTTAGGCTTCAGGAGGTCAACCTGAACTAAATACATGTTGAAATGTGTGCATAAGTCCTTTGGTTTAGGCGTGACACTCATTTTCAGTTTTTATTGCTTTAAATGCACTTTCAGTCCGAGTTGAGCCCGTTTTGTGACATGAATGTACCTTCATAGGAATGAGTTGTGTAGTCAAATTAATGCTCATTTAGGCTTCAGGAGGTCAACCTGAACTAAATACATGTTGAAATGTGTGCTTAAGTCCTTTGGTTTAGGCGTGACACTCATTTTGAGTTTTTATTGCTTTAAATGCACTTTCAGGCCTAGTTGAGCACGTTTTGTGACTTTGAATGTACCTTCATAGGAATTAGTTGTGTAGTCAAATTAATGCTCATTTAGGCTTCAGGAGGTCAACCTGAACTAAATACATGTTGAAATGTGTGCATAAGTCCTTTGGTTTAGGCGTGACACTCATTTTCAGTTTTTATTGCTTTAAATGCACTTTCAGGCCTAGTTGAGCACGTTTTGTGACTTTGAATGTACCTTCATAGGAATGAGTTGTGTAGTCAAATTAATGCTCATTTAGGCTTCAGGAGGTCAACCTGAACTAAATACATGTTGAAATGTGTGCATAAGTCCTTTGGTTTAGGCGTGACACTCATTTTCAGTTTTTATTGCTTTAAATGTACTTTCAGTCCGAGTTGAGCCCGTTTTTTTACTTTGAATGTTCCTTCATAGGAATGAGTTGTGTAGTCAAATTAATGCTCATTTAGGCTTCAGGAGGTCAACCTGAACTAAATACATGTTGAAATGTGTGCATAAGGCCTTTGGTTTAGGCGTGACACTCATTTTGAGTTTTTATTGGTTTAAATGCATTTTCAGGCCGAGTAGAGCACGTTTTTTTACTTTGAATGTATCTTCATAGGAATAAGTTGTGTAGTCAAATTAATGCTCATTTAGGCTTCAGGACGTCAACCTGAACTAAATACATGTTGAAATGTGTGCATAAGTCCTTTGGTTTAGGCGTGACACTCATTTTCAGTTTTTATTGCTTTAAATGCACTTTCAGTCCGAGTTGAGCCCGTTTTTTTACTTTGAATGTATCTTCATAGGAATAAGTTGTGTAGTCAAATTAATGGTGATTTAGGCTTCAGGAGGTCAACCTGAACTAAATAAATGTTGAAATGTGTGCATAAGTCATTTGGTCTAGGCGTGACACTCATTATGAACCATTGATGAAAATAAGTTTTATTTTTAAAAAAGCCAAAAAATGTGAAAGGGACGAAATTACAAATGTCCTGTGTGTTTCACATAGAGTACATACAGGCCAGCGATCCCGCTCCCTCTCTTTCTCTGTGACACACACGCTTCCGAGCGCGCCAGCACGCAGCAAGCACACACACAAACGCACGCACACACACTCACACAAAAGTACGCACAGACGAGCACGTATCGTAAACAACACACCAACGATGATTTAGATCAAAGAAACACTCACACATGTATGGGCACACGATCACGCGCGCGCAAACACACACACAAACTCATGAGAGGCACACACATCCGCACACGCTACGCATGTAAACAACATTTGGACACTGATTGAAGATCAAAGACTAACCCACGTGGAAGACTGAAAGATGCACAGCCAATCACCTATACTTTGCATCTTTTCACCTCCCCCTGCTCTCACACCACGTGGGCTAGATCCACTCGGGCTGTCATTGGTGGACGTCGTCGGTGTCAGAACAAATCAAGTGCAAGCAAAAGTTAAAACCTCCGAGTAATTCGTCATTTTTATCCGAATACAGTACTTTTTTGGGGGGGGGGGGTGCGCACAACACACACACGCACACACACACGCACGCACCCACACAAACACACACAAACACACGAACACACCTACACACTCTCACACACGCACGCACACATACACTAGCACGCATCGGAAACAACACTTTAGACGTTGAAATGTGTGCAGACGTCCTTTGGTTTAGGCATGACACTCAATTTTAGTTTTTATTGATTCAAATGCATTTTCAGACAGAGCAGGGCACTTACTGACTTTGAATGTATCTTCATGGGAATGAGTTGTGTGATCAAATTAATGCTCATTTAGGCTTCAGGAGATCAACCTAAACTAAATACATGTTGAAATGTGTGCATAAGTCCTTTGATTTAGGCGTGAAACTCATTTTGAGATTTTATTGCTTTAAATGCACTTTCAGGCCTAGTTGAGCACGTTTTGTGACTTTGAATGTACCTTCATAGGAATGAGTTGTATAGACAAAATAATGCTCATTTAGGCTTCAGAATGTCAACCTGAACTAAATACATGTTGAAATGTGTGTATAAATCCTTTGGTTTAGGCGTGACACTCATTTTCAGTTTTTATTGCTTTAAATGCACTTTCAGTCCGAGTTGAGCCCGTTTTTTTACTTTGAATGTATCTTCATAGGAATAAGTTGTGAAGTCAAATTAATGCTCATTTAGGCTTCAGGACGTCAACCTGAACTAAATACATGTTGAAATGTGTGCATAAGTCCTTTGGTTTAGGCGTGACACTCATTTTGAGATTTTATTGCTTTAAATGCACTTTCAGGCCTAGTTGAGCACGTTTTGTGACTTTGAATGTACCTTCATAGGAATGAGTTGTATAGACAAAATAATGCTCATTTAGGCTTCAGAATGTCAACCTGAACTAAATACATGTTGAAATGTGTGTATAAATCCTTTGGTTTAGGCGTGACACTCATTTTCAGTTTTTATTGCTTTAAATGCACTTTCAGTCCGAGTTGAGCCCGTTTTGTGACTTTGAATGTTCCTTCATAGGAATGAGTTGTGTAGTCAAATTAATGCTCATTTAGGCTTCAGGAGGTCAACCTGAACTAAATACATTTTGAAATGTGTGCATAAGTCCTTTGGTTTAGGCGTGACACTCATTTTCAGTTTTTATTGCTTTAAATGCACTTTCAGTCCGAGTTGAGCCCGTTTTTTTACTTTGAATGTATCTTCATAGGAATAAGTTGTGTAGTCAAATTAATGGTGATTTAGGCTTCAGGAGGTCAACCTGAACTAAATACATGTTGAAATGTGTGCATAAGTCCTTTGGTTTAGGCGTGACACTCATTTTGAGTTTTTATTGCTTTAAATGCACTTTCAGGCCTAGTTGAGCACGTTTTGTGACTTTGAATGTACCTTCATAGGAATGACTTGTGTAGTCAAATTAATGCTCATTTAGGCTTCAGGAGGTCAACCTGAACTAAATACATGTTGAAATGTGTGCATAAGTCCTTTGGTTTAGGCGTGACACTCATTTTCAGTTTTTATTGTTTTAAATGCACTTTCAGGCCTAGTTGAGCACGTTTTGTGACTTTGAATGTACCTTCATAGGAATGAGTTGTGTAGTCAAATTAATGCTCATTTAGGCTTCAGGAGGTCAACCTGAACTAAATACATTTTGAAATGTGTGCATAAGTCCTTTGGTTTAGGCGTGACACTCATTTTCAGTTTTTATTGCTTTAAATGCACTTTCAGTCCGAGTTGAGCCCGTTTTTTTACTTTGAATGTATCTTCATAGGAATAAGTTGTGTAGTCAAATTAATGGTGATTTAGGCTTCAGGGGGTCAACCTGAACTAAATACATGTTGAAATGTGTGCATAAGTCCTTTGGTTTAGGCGTGACACTCATTTTGAGTTTTTATTGCTTTAAATGCACTTTCAGGCCTAGTTGAGCACGTTTTGTGACTTTGAATGTACCTTCATAGGAATGACTTGTGTAGTCAAATTAATGCTCATTTAGGCTTCAGGAGGTCAACCTGAACTAAATACATGTTGAAATGTGTGCATAAGTCCTTTGGTTTAGGCGTGACACTCATTTTCAGTTTTTATTGCTTTAAATGCACTTTCAGGCCTAGTTGAGCACGTTTTGTGACTTTGAATGTACCTTCATAGGAATGAGTTGTGTAGTCAAATTAATGCTCATTTAGGCTTCAGGAGGTCAACCTGAACTAAATACATTTTGAAATGTGTGCATAAGTCCTTTGGTTTAGGCGTGACACTCATTTTCAGTTTTTATTGCTTTAAATGTACTTTCAGTCCGAGTTGAGCCCGTTTTTTTACTTTGAATGTTCCTTCATAGGAATGAGTTGTGTAGTCAAATTAATGCTCATTTAGGCTTCAGGAGGTCAACCTGAACTAAATACATGTTGAAATGTGTGCATAAGTCCTTTGGTTTAGGCGTGACACTCATTTTGAGATTTTATTGCTTTAAATAAGGAGAAACGTGGACCGAAACGGAGGAAAAAGTGCAGAAAATCTTCAAGGACCAACTGCAATTAAAGGAGACAATCGAGGTGGAAAGAGTCCACCGCACGGGGAGATACGAATCGGGAAGACCTCGACCAAGACCAGTCGTGGTGAAGTTTGAAAAATATAAGGACAAAACAATGATACAACAGAGAGCAAAATACCTAAAAGGCACCAAAATTTACATTAATGAAGATTATACAGATACTGTACGTCAAAAAAGAAAAGAATTGCTTCCAAAACTAAAAGCGGCACGTGAAAGAGGGGAAATTGCCTACTTGAGGCACGACAAACTCATCGTCCACCCCCGCACCAGTACTCCAATTCAAAGGGCTCCACTTCAACATGCTGAGAGCTGATTACCACCAGACAAAACTTAATGACTAAATACATATAGGAAACAAACAACACAAACATGGACTTTAAAATCTTTGATTACGCTGAACATAAGACATTCGATCCAGAGAACAACTTGGATCCAGACAATAATTTCTTCAATCATAATCACAGCATCACAAACTCAAAGTATTATACTGATGAACAATTCAACTCAAATGTAGAACTGAAAAATACATTTTCAGTGATAAATATAAATAGTAGAAGTTTATACAAAAATTTCACCAAAATCGAAGAATATTTAACTACATTGAATAAATTTACAATTATTGCCATATCAGAAACTTGGCTTGATGATGAAAAAACAAGTGAAATGAAAATTGATGGATATGAAATGTATGCAACTCATAGGGAAGACAAAAAAGGAGGGGGAGTTGCAATATATGTAGATAAAACACTGAAATGCTGCAAAATTGAGAGCTTGACAAACACAACTGAGAATCTAATGGAATGTCTAACTTTGGAAATACACATGAAAAATGCATCAAATGTTATTTTAAGTTGCGTTTATAGGACACCAGGATCTTGTCTAGACACATTTAATAAAAAACTGACAGATATGCTGAGTTGTTCTAATGACAAGAAAACACGAATAATATGTGGCGATTTTAACATCAACTTATTAAACCCAAATGGACACAAAAAAACAACAGATTTCATAAATACAATGTATAGCAACGGTCTATTCCCAGTCATTCTGAGACCCAGCAGAATAACAGTGGATACGGCCACATTGATAGATAACATATTTATAAATAAGATCGATCACAAAAAGGAAAGTGGACTTCTCATAAGTGATATAAGTGACCATCTACCAGTCTTTGTAGTCCTACACAATTACTTTGCTAGAAAAACAAAACCAAGAACCCATACATCAGAAATAAGACTTAGAACCCAACATTCCATTGCAGCTTTCAAGTTCGACCTAGACAAGCAAAATTGGTCTGAGGTCTACACAAATGATGATCCAAATACTGCGTTTGAAGCATTTCAGTCAACCATAACCTCCTTATACGATAAACATTTCCCAGTAATTAAAGTCACCAGAAAGTTCAATGGACAAAGTAAGCCATGGATAACAAAAGGCATAGAAAATGCATGTAAAAAGAAAAACAATCTATACAAATCGTTTCTAAAATCCAGAACTAATGAAGCTGAAACAAAATATAAGACTTATAAAAACAAATTAGTAAATATTATAAGAGCTAGTAAGAGAGACCATTTTCATGCATTATTAGAGCAAAATAAAAGCAATACTCAAGAAATCTGGAAAATCTTAAATCATGTAATTAGAAATAACTCTAATAAAGTAGATTATCCGGAGTATTTTATGAAGGACAAAAATACCATTATTGAGGAAACGGCAGAAATAGCAAATGAATTTAATGAATATTTTGTTAATATCGGCAGTAACTTAGCAAAACAAATTCCCGATCCAATAAACTCTTTAGAAATACATAAACACATAGAAAAAAATCCTTCCACAATGTTTCTTACTGCTGTGAATCAAAATGAAATATTAAATATTGTAAAAACATATCAAAGCAAAAAGTCAACCGACTGTTTTGATATTGATATGTCAATAGTAAAACATATTATAGAACTTGTAGTGCGACCCTTTACATATATATGCAACCTGTCATTTAAAGTCGGTATTTTTCCATCAAAAATGAAAACAGCTAAAGTTATTCCAATTTTTAAAAATGGTGAAAGACATTTCATAACAAATTATAGACCTATATCACTGTTACCACAATTTTCAAAAATATTAGAAAAATTATTTTCTCGTAGACTCGATAACTTCATTGATAAACACATGGTATTAAGTGAAAATCAATATGGCTTCAGAGAAAAACGGACCACCTTATTGGCAGCAATGGAGTTTGTGGAAGCAATAGCCACTAATATAGATAATAAAGAATACACGGTCGGGATTTTTCTAGATCTAAAAAAAGCTTTTGATACTATAGACCATGCTATATTATTGAAAAAATTAGAGAGATATGGTATCAGAGGCACAGCACATAAATGGATTGCAAGTTATTTAGAAAACAGATATCAGTATGTGCAGTTCAAAAACAAAAAATCCAACTTACTGAAGATTATCCATGGAGTGCCCCAGGGGTCAGTGATTGGACCAAAACTGTTCATTTTATATATTAATGATATCTGTAGTGTGTCAAAACAATTCAAATGCGTCCTTTTCGCCGATGATACAACCTTTTACTGCTCTGGAAAAAATATGACACAACTCATGAATATTGTAGAAAACGAATTGACAAAATTAAAAAAATGGTTTGACAAAAACAAATTATCTTTAAATTTAACAAAAACTAAGCTAGTTGTTTTTGGCACAAGACCAATTAAAGACCACATTAAAATAAATATTAATTCAATTGAAATAGAACGCGTCTATGAATATAAGTTTCTTGGACTAGTAATAGATACCAAACTATCCTGGAAGCCACACATAGATAACATAAAAAGAAAAGTATCCAAAACTATCGGGATACTCCACAAAACGAAGGATGTGTTGAATAAGAGCTCTTTGTATACATTATATTACTCATTATTACTACCATATCTGACCTACTGTGTAGAAATATGGGGAAAAGCCTGTAAAACGAACACACTCCCTGTTTTAAAATTACAAAAAAAAGCAATCAGAATAATCAACAGGTCGAAATATATAGAACCCACAAATCCAATATTCATCAAATTAAACACAATGAAATTCTACGACCTGGTTGACTACAAAATTACTCAATTAATGTATAAAGCACATAACAACCTCCTTTGTCAAAATATCCAGCAGCTTTTTGAAATTAGAGAGAGCTGGTATCATCTAAGGGGCACTAATCAATACAAAAAATCCAGAACAAGAACAAACATTAAGCAAAGGTGTGTATCAGTAATTGGTGTCAATCTATGGAATAAGCTTGAAACGGATCTGAAAATGAGTAAATCGTTGGAGGAGTTCAAAAACAAATTCAAAAGATTAGTGCAAAATAACTACATGAATCTGAATTAAAATAGATACATTTGATATACTTATAAAATATAGTAATATAACTGTTTGTTCTTGTTTTGGATTTTGATCAACTTAACAGTTGTATTCAAGGAATGCTAATTACAATGAATATCAGAAAATTGAAATACAAAAGAAGAAAGAATAACAATATATATACAAACCAGAAGGTGTAGAAATAGAATAGCATAGTATACACAAGGGTAAAAATATTTAATGATATGTAGTTTTTCATTTCTTTGTTTTGAAAAATGAACAATCAGTTACATAATAAGGGGTAGGACTAGATAAGTTATTTACTTCCTCCTACTCCTTTGAGCATATAACTGTGATGTGTATTTTTTATTTTTTTTTTTTTTTCTTCTCTTAACTATTTCTAATTTTCCTTTTATAATTTTGTTTGACCTTTGTCAACCTGTTATTGCGTGTACTATATATGCTCAATAAAATAAAAACAAACAAACAAACAAACAAACAAAATGCACTTTCAGTCCGAGTTGAGCCCGTTTTTTTACTTTGAATGTTCCTTCATAGGAATGAGTTGTGTAGTCAAATTAATGCTCATTTAGGCTTCAGGAGGTCAACCTGAACTAAATACATTTTGAAATGTGTGCATAAGTCCTTTGGTTTAGGCGTGACACTCATTTTCAGTTTTTATTGCTTTAAATGCACTTTCAGTCCGAGTTGAGCCCGTTTTTTTACTTTGAATGTATCTTCATAGGAATAAGTTGTGTAGTCAAATTAATGGTGATTTAGGCTTCAGGAGGTCAACCTGAACTAAATACATGTTGAAATGTGTGCATAAGTCCTTTGGTTTAGGCGTGACACTCATTTTGAGTTTTTATTGCTTTAAATGCACTTTCAGGCCTAGTTGAGCACGTTTTGTGACTTTGAATGTACCTTCATAGGAATGACTTGTGTAGTCAAATTAATGCTCATTTAGGCTTCAGGAGGTCAACCTGAACTAAATACATGTTGAAATGTGTGCATAAGTCCTTTGGTTTAGGCGTGACACTCATTTTCAGTTTTTATTGCTTTAAATGCACTTTCAGGCCTAGTTGAGCACGTTTTGTGACTTTGAATGTACCTTCATAGGAATGAGTTGTGTAGTCAAATTAATGCTCATTTAGGCTTCAGGAGGTCAACCTGAACTAAATACATTTTGAAATGTGTGCATAAGTCCTTTGGTTTAGGCGTGACACTCATTTTCAGTTTTTATTGCTTTAAATGTACTTTCAGTCCGAGTTGAGCCCGTTTTTTTACTTTGAATGTTCCTTCATAGGAATGAGTTGTGTAGTCAAATTAATGCTCATTTAGGCTTCAGGAGGTCAACCTGAACTAAATACATGTTGTAATGTGTGCATAAGTCCTTTGGTTTAGGCGTGACACTCATTTTGAGTTTTTATTGCTTTAAATGCATTTTCAGGCCGAGTAGAGCACGTTTTTTTACTTTGAATGTATCTTCATAGGAATAAGTTGTGTAGTCAAATTAATGCTCATTTAGGCTTCAGGACGTCAACCTGAACTAAATACATGTTGAAATGTGTGCATAAGTCCTTTGGTTTAGGCGTGACACTCATTTTGAGTTTTTATTGCTTTAAATGCACTTTCAGGCCTAGTTGAGCACGTTTTGTGACTTTGAATGTACCTTCATAGGAATGAGTTGTGTAGTCAAATTAATGCTCATTTAGGCTTCAGGAGGTCAACCTGAACTAAATACATGTTGTAATGTGTGCATAAGTCCTTTGGTTTAGGCGTGACACTCATTTTCAGTTTTTATTGCTTTAAATGTACTTTCAGTCCGAGTTGAGCCCGTTTTTTTACTTTGAATGTTCCTTCATAGGAATGAGTTGTGTAGTCAAATTAATGCTCATTTAGGCTTCAGGACGTCAACCTGAACTAAATACATGTTGAAATGTGTGCATAAGTCCTTTGGTTTAGGCGTGACACTCATTTTCAGTTTTTATTGCTTTAAATGCACTTTCAGTCCGAGTTGAGCCCGTTTTTTTACTTTGAATATACCTTCATAGGAATGAGTTGTGTAGTCAAATTAATGCTCATTTAGGCTTCAGGAGGTCAACCTGAACTAAATACATGTTGAAATGTGTGCATAAGTCCTTTGGTTTAGGCGTGACACTCATTTTCAGTTTTTATTGCTTTAAATGCACTTTCAGTCCGAGTTGAGCCCGTTTTGTGACTTTGAATGTACCTTCATAGGAATGAGTTGTGTAGTCAAATTAATGCTCATTTAGGCTTCAGGAGGTCAACCTGAACTAAATACATGTTGAAATGTGTGCATAAGTCCTTTGGTTTAGGCGTGACACTCATTTTCAGTTTTTATTGCTTTAAATGCACTTTCAGTCCGAGTTGAGCCCGTTTTTTTACTTTGAATGTATCTTCATAGGAATAAGTTGTGTAGTCAAATTAATGGTGATTTAGGCTTCAGGAGGTCAACCTGAACTAAATACATGTTGAAATGTGTGCATAAGTCCTTTGGTTTAGGCGTGACACTCATTTTGAGTTTTTATTGCTTTAAATGCACTTTCAGGCCTAGTTGAGCACGTTTTGTGACTTTGAATGTACCTTAATAGGAATGAGTTGTGTAGTCAAATTAATGCTCATTTAGGCTTCAGGAGGTCAACCTGAACTAAATACATGTTGAAATGTGTGCATAAGTCCTTTGGTTTAGGCGTGACACTCATTTTCAGTTTTTATTGCTTTAAATGTACTTTCAGTCCGAGTTGAGCCCGTTTTTTTACTTTGAATGTATCTTCATAGGAATGAGTTGTGTAGTCAAATTAATGCTCATTTAGGATTCAGGAGGTCAACCTGAACTAAATACATGTTGAAATGTGTGCATAAGGCCTTTGGTTTAGGCGTGACACTCATTTTGAGTTTTTATTGCTTTAAATGCGTTTTCAGGCCGAGTAGAGCACATTTTTTTACTTTGAATGTATCTTCATAGGAATAAGTTGTGTAGTCAAATTAATGCTCATTTAGGCTTCAGGACGTCAACCTGAACTAAATACATGTTGAAATGTGTGCATAAGTCCTTTGGTTTAGGCGTGACACTCATTTTCAGTTTTTATTGCTTTAAATGTACTTTCAGTCCGAGTTGAGCCCGTTTTTTTACTTTGAATGTTCCTTCATAGGAATGAGTTGTGTAGTCAAATTAATGCTCATTTAGGCTTCAGGAGGTCAACCTGAACTAAATACATGTTGAAATGTGTGCATAAGGCCTTTGGTTTAGGCGTGACACTCATTTTGAGTTTTTATTGCTTTAAATGCGTTTTCAGGCCGAGTAGAGCACGTTTTTTTACTTTGAATGTATCTTCATAGGAATAAGTTGTGTAGTCAAATTAATGCTCATTTAGGCTTCAGGATGTCAACCTGAACTGAATACATGTTGAAATGTGTGCATAAGTCCTTTCGTTTAGGCGTGACACTCATTTTCAGTTTTTATTGCTTTAAATGCACTTTCAGGCCGAGTTGAGCCCGTTTTTTGACTTTGAATGTACCTTCATAGGAATGAGTTGTGTAGTCAAATTAATGCTCATTTAGGCTTCAGGAGGTCAACCTGAACTAAATACATGTTGAAATGTGTGCATAAGTCCTTTGGTTTAGGCGTGACACTCATTATGAACCATTGATGAAAATAAGTTTTATTTTTAAAAAAGCCAAAAAATGTGAAAGGGACGAAATTACAAATGTCCTGTGTGTTTCACATAGAGTACATACAGGCCAGCGATCCCGCTCCCTCTCTTTCTCTGTGACACACACGCTTCCGAGCGCGCCAGCACGCAGCAAGCACACACACAAACGCACGCACACACACTCACACAAAAGTACGCACAGACGAGCACGTATCGTAAACAACACACCAACGATGATTTAGATCAAAGAAACACTCACACATGTATGGGCACACGATCACGCGCGCGCAAACACACACACAAACTCATGAGAGGCACACACATCCGCACACGCTACGCATGTAAACAACATTTGGACACTGATTGAAGATCAAAGACTAACCCACGTGGAAGACTGAAAGATGCACAGCCAATCACCTAGGCTTTGCATCTTTTCACCTCCCCCTGCTCTCACACCACGTGGGCTAGATCCACTCGGGCTGTCATTGGTGGACGTCGTCGGTGTCAGAACAAATCAAGTGCAAGCAAAAGTTAAAACCTCCGAGTAATTCGTCATTTTTATCCGAATACAGTACTTTTTTGGGGGGGGGGGGGTGCGCACAACACACACACGCACACACACACACGCACGCACCCACACAAACACACACAAACACACGAACACACCTACACACTCTCACACACGCACGCACACATACACTAGCACGCATCGGAAACAACACTTTAGACGTTGAAATGTGTGCAGACGTCCTTTGGTTTAGGCATGACACTCAATTTTAGTTTTTATTGATTCAAATGCATTTTCAGACAGAGCAGGGCACTTACTGACTTTGAATGTATCTTCATGGGAATGAGTTGTGTGATCAAATTAATGCTCATTTAGGCTTCAGGAGATCAACCTAAAATAAATACATGTTGAAATGTGTGCATAAGTCCTTTGATTTAGGCGTGAAACTCATTTTGAGATTTTATTGCTTTAAATGCACTTTCAGGCCTAGTTGAGCACGTTTTGTGACTTTGAATGTACCTTCATAGGAATGAGTTGTATAGACAAAATAATGCTCATTTAGGCTTCAGAATGTCAACCTGAACTAAATACATGTTGAAATGTGTGTATAAATCCTTTGGTTTAGGCGTGACACTCATTTTCAGTTTTTATTGCTTTAAATGCACTTTCAGTCCGAGGTGAGCCCGTTTTTTTACTTTGAATGTATCTTCATAGGAATAAGTTGTGAAGTCAAATTAATGCTCATTTAGGCTTCAGGACGTCAACCTGAACTAAATACATGTTGAAATGTGTGCATAAGTCCTTTGGTTTAGGCGTGACACTCATTTTGAGATTTTATTGCTTTAAATGCACTTTCAGTCCGAGTTGAGCCCGTTTTTTTACTTTGAATGTTCCTTCATAGGAATGAGTTGTGTAGTCAAATTAATGCTCATTTAGGCTTCAGGAGGTCAACCTGAACTAAATACATTTTGAAATGTGTGCATAAGTCCTTTGGTTTAGGCGTGACACTCATTTTCAGTTTTTATTGCTTTAAATGCACTTTCAGTCCGAGTTGAGCCCGTTTTTTTACTTTGAATGTATCTTCATAGGAATAAGTTGTGTAGTCAAATTAATGGTGATTTAGGCTTCAGGAGGTCAACCTGAACTAAATACATGTTGAAATGTGTGCATAAGTCCTTTGGTTTAGGCGTGACACTCATTTTGAGTTTTTATTGCTTTAAATGCACTTTCAGGCCTAGTTGAGCACGTTTTGTGACTTTGAATGTACCTTCATAGGAATGACTTGTGTAGTCAAATTAATGCTCATTTAGGCTTCAGGAGGTCAACCTGAACTAAATACATGTTGAAATGTGTGCATAAGTCCTTTGGTTTAGGCGTGACACTCATTTTCAGTTTTTATTGTTTTAAATGCACTTTCAGGCCTAGTTGAGCACGTTTTGTGACTTTGAATGTACCTTCATAGGAATGAGTTGTGTAGTCAAATTAATGCTCATTTAGGCTTCAGGAGGTCAACCTGAACTAAATACATTTTGAAATGTGTGCATAAGTCCTTTGGTTTAGGCGTGACACTCATTTTCAGTTTTTATTGCTTTAAATGTACTTTCAGTCCGAGTTGAGCCCGTTTTTTTACTTTGAATGTTCCTTCATAGGAATGAGTTGTGTAGTCAAATTAATGCTCATTTAGGCTTCAGGAGGTCAACCTGAACTAAATACATGTTGTAATGTGTGCATAAGTCCTTTGGTTTAGGCGTGACACTCATTTTGAGTTTTTATTGCTTTAAATGCATTTTCAGGCCGAGTAGAGCACGTTTTTTTACTTTGAATGTATCTTCATAGGAATAAGTTGTGTAGTCAAATTAATGCTCATTTAGGCTTCAGGACGTCAACCTGAACTAAATACATGTTGAAATGTGTGCATAAGTCCTTTGGTTTAGGCGTGACACTCATTTTGAGTTTTTATTGCTTTAAATGCACTTTCAGGCCTAGTTGAGCACGTTTTGTGACTTTGAATGTACCTTCATAGGAATGAGTTGTGTAGTCAAATTAATGCTCATTTAGGCTTCAGGAGGTCAACCTGAACTAAATACATGTTGAAATGTGTGCATAAGTCCTTTGGTTTAGGCGTGACACTCATTTTCAGTTTTTATTGCTTTAAATGCACTTTCAGTCCGAGTTGAGCCCGTTTTGTGACTTTGAATGTACCTTCATAGGAATGAGTTGTGTAGTCAAATTAATGCTCATTTAGGCTTCAGGAGGTCAACCTGAACTAAATACATGTTGAAATGTGTGCATAAGTCCTTTGGTTTAGGCGTGACACTCATTTTCAGTTTTTATTGCTTTAAATGCACTTTCAGTCCGAGTTGAGCCCGTTTTGTGACATGAATGTACCTTCATAGGAATGAGTTGTGTAGTCAAATTAATGCTCATTTAGGCTTCAGGAGGTCAACCTGAACTAAATACATGTTGAAATGTGTGCATAAGTCCTTTGGTTTAGGCGTGACACTCATTTTCAGTTTTTATTGCTTTAAATGCACTTTCAGTCCGAGTTGAGCCCGTTTTGTGACTTTGAATGTACCTTCATAGGAATGAGTTGTGTAGTCAAATTAATGCTCATTTAGGCTTCAGGAGGTCAACCTGAACTAAATACATGTTGAAATGTGTGCATAAGTCCTTTGGTTTAGGCGTGACACTCATTTTGAGATTTTATTGCTTTAAATGCACTTTCAGTCCGAGTTGAGCCCGTTTTTTTACTTTGAATGTTCCTTCATAGGAATGAGTTGTGTAGTCAAATTAATGCTCATTTAGGCTTCAGGAGGTCAACCTGAACTAAATACATTTTGAAATGTGTGCATAAGTCCTTTGGTTTAGGCGTGACACTCATTTTCAGTTTTTATTGCTTTAAATGCACTTTCAGTCCGAGTTGAGCCCGTTTTTTTACTTTGAATGTATCTTCATAGGAATAAGTTGTGTAGTCAAATTAATGGTGATTTAGGCTTCAGGAGGTCAACCTGAACTAAATACATGTTTAAATGTGTGCATAAGTCCTTTGGTTTAGGCGTGACACTCATTTTGAGTTTTTATTGCTTTAAATGCACTTTCAGGCCTAGTTGAGCACGTTTTGTGACTTTGAATGTACCTTCATAGGAATAAGTTGTGTAGTCAAATTAATGCTCATTTAGGCTTCAGGAGGTCAACCTGAACTAAATACATGTTGAAATGTGTGCATAAGTCCTTTGGTTTAGGCGTGACACTCATTTTCAGTTTTTATTGCTTTAAATGCACTTTCAGGCCTAGTTGAGCACGTTTTGTGACTTTGAATGTACCTTCATAGGAATGAGTTGTGTAGTCAAATTAATGCTCATTTAGGCTTCAGGAGGTCAACCTGAACTAAATACATTTTGAAATGTGTGCATAAGTCCTTTGGTTTAGGCGTGACACTCATTTTCAGTTTTTATTGCTTTAAATGTACTTTCAGTCCGAGTTGAGCCCGTTTTTTTACTTTGAATGTTCCTTCATAGGAATGAGTTGTGTAGTCAAATTAATGCTCATTTAGGCTTCAGGAGGTCAACCTGAACTAAATACATGTTGAAATGTGTGCATAAGTCCTTTGGTTTAGGCGTGACACTCATTTTGAGATTTTATTGCTTTAAATGCACTTTCAGTCCGAGTTGAGCCCGTTTTTTTACTTTGAATGTTCCTTCATAGGAATGAGTTGTGTAGTCAAATTAATGCTCATTTAGGCTTCAGGAGGTCAACCTGAACTAAATACATTTTGAAATGTGTGCATAAGTCCTTTGGTTTAGGCGTGACACTCATTTTGAGTTTTTATTGCTTTAAATGCACTTTCAGTCCGAGTTGAGCCCGTTTTTTTACTTTGAATGTATCTTCATAGGAATAAGTTGTGTAGTCAAATTAATGGTGATTTAGGCTTCAGGAGGTCAACCTGAACTAAATACATGTTGAAATGTGTGCATAAGTCCTTTGGTTTAGGCGTGACACTCATTTTGAGTTTTTATTGCTTTAAATGCACTTTCAGGCCTAGTTGAGCACGTTTTGTGACTTTGAATGTACCTTCATAGGAATGACTTGTGTAGTCAAATTAATGCTCATTTAGGCTTCAGGAGGTCAACCTGAACTAAATACATGTTGAAATGTGTGCATAAGTCCTTTGGTTTAGGCGTGACACTCATTTTCAGTTTTTATTGCTTTAAATGCACTTTCAGGCCTAGTTGAGCACGTTTTGTGACTTTGAATGTACCTTCATAGGAATGAGTTGTGTAGTCAAATTAATGCTCATTTAGGCTTCAGGAGGTCAACCTGAACTAAATACATTTTGAAATGTGTGCATAAGTCCTTTGGTTTAGGCGTGACACTCATTTTCAGTTTTTATTGCTTTAAATGTACTTTCAGTCCGAGTTGAGCCCGTTTTTTTACTTTGAATGTTCCTTCATAGGAATGAGTTGTGTAGTCAAATTAATGCTCATTTAGGCTTCAGGAGGTCAACCTGAACTAAATACATGTTGTAATGTGTGCATAAGTCCTTTGGTTTAGGCGTGACACTCATTTTGAGTTTTTATTGCTTTAAATGCATTTTCAGGCCGAGTAGAGCACGTTTTTTTACTTTGAATGTATCTTCATAGGAATAAGTTGTGTAGTCAAATTAATGCTCATTTAGGCTTCAGGACGTCAATCTGAACTAAATACATGTTGAAATGTGTGCATAAGTCCTTTGGTTTAGGCGTGACACTCATTTTGAGTTTTTATTGCTTTAAATGCACTTTCAGGCCTAGTTGAGCACGTTTTGTGACTTTGAATGTACCTTCATAGGAATGAGTTGTGTAGTCAAATTAATGCTCATTTAGGCTTCAGGAGGTCAACCTGAACTAAATACATGTTGAAATGTGTGCATAAGTCCTTTGGTTTAGGCGTGACACTCATTTTCAGTTTTTATTGCTTTAAATGCACTTTCAGTCCGAGTTGAGCCCGTTTTGTGACTTTGAATGTACCTTAATAGGAATGAGTTGTGTAGTCAAATTAATGCTCATTTAGGCTTCAGGAGGTCAACCTGAACTAAATACATGTTGAAATGTGTGCATAAGTCCTTTGGTTTAGGCGTGACACTCATTTTCAGTTTTTATTGCTTTAAATGCACTTTCAGTCCGAGTTGAGCCCGTTTTGTGACATGAATGTACCTTCATAGGAATGAGTTGTGTAGTCAAATTAATGCTCATTTAGGCTTCAGGAGGTCAACCTGAACTAAATACATGTTGAAATGTGTGCTTAAGTCCTTTGGTTTAGGCGTGACACTCATTTTGAGTTTTTATTGCTTTAAATGCACTTTCAGGCCTAGTTGAGCACGTTTTGTGACTTTGAATGTACCTTCATAGGAATTAGTTGTGTAGTCAAATTAATGCTCATTTAGGCTTCAGGAGGTCAACCTGAACTAAATACATGTTGAAATGTGTGCATAAGTCCTTTGGTTTAGGCGTGACACTCATTTTCAGTTTTTATTGCTTTAAATGCACTTTCAGGCCTAGTTGAGCACGTTTTGTGACTTTGAATGTACCTTCATAGGAATGAGTTGTGTAGTCAAATTAATGCTCATTTAGGCTTCAGGAGGTCAACCTGAACTAAATACATGTTGAAATGTGTGCATAAGTCCTTTGGTTTAGGCGTGACACTCATTTTCAGTTTTTATTGCTTTAAATGTACTTTCAGTCCGAGTTGAGCCCGTTTTTTTACTTTGAATGTTCCTTCATAGGAATGAGTTGTGTAGTCAAATTAATGCTCATTTAGGCTTCAGGAGGTCAACCTGAACTAAATACATGTTGAAATGTGTGCATAAGGCCTTTGGTTTAGGCGTGACACTCATTTTGAGTTTTTATTGGTTTAAATGCATTTTCAGGCCGAGTAGAGCACGTTTTTTTACTTTGAATGTATCTTCATAGGAATAAGTTGTGTAGTCAAATTAATGCTCATTTAGGCTTCAGGACGTCAACCTGAACTAAATACATGTTGAAATGTGTGCATAAGTCCTTTGGTTTAGGCGTGACACTCATTTTCAGTTTTTATTGCTTTAAATGCACTTTCAGTCCGAGTTGAGCCCGTTTTTTTACTTTGAATGTATCTTCATAGGAATAAGTTGTGTAGTCAAATTAATGGTGATTTAGGCTTCAGGAGGTCAACCTGAACTAAATAAATGTTGAAATGTGTGCATAAGTCATTTGGTCTAGGCGTGACACTCATTATGAACCATTGATGAAAATAAGTTTTATTTTTAAAAAAGCCAAAAAATGTGAAAGGGACGAAATTACAAATGTCCTGTGTGTTTCACATAGAGTACATACAGGCCAGCGATCCCGCTCCCTCTCTTTCTCTGTGACACACACGCTTCCGAGCGCGCCAGCACGCAGCAAGCACACACACAAACGCACGCACACACACTCACACAAAAGTACGCACAGACGAGCACGTATCGTAAACAACACACCAACGATGATTTAGATCAAAGAAACACTCACACATGTATGGGCACACGATCACGCGCGCGCAAACACACACACAAACTCATGAGAGGCACACACATCCGCACACGCTACGCATGTAAACAACATTTGGACACTGATTGAAGATCAAAGACTAACCCACGTGGAAGACTGAAAGATGCACAGCCAATCACCTATACTTTGCATCTTTTCACCTCCCCCTGCTCTCACACCACGTGGGCTAGATCCACTCGGGCTGTCATTGGTGGACGTCGTCGGTGTCAGAACAAATCAAGTGCAAGCAAAAGTTAAAACCTCCGAGTAATTCGTCATTTTTATCCGAATACAGTACTTTTTTGGGGGGGGGGGGGTGCGCACAACACACACACGCACACACACACGCACGCACCCACACAAACACACACAAACACACGAACACACCTACACACTCTCACACACGCACGCACACATACACTAGCACGCATCGGAAACAACACTTTAGACGTTGAAATGTGTGCAGACGTCCTTTGGTTTAGGCATGACACTCAATTTTAGTTTTTATTGATTCAAATGCATTTTCAGACAGAGCAGGGCACTTACTGACTTTGAATGTATCTTCATGGGAATGAGTTGTGTGATCAAATTAATGCTCATTTAGGCTTCAGGAGATCAACCTAAACTAAATACATGTTGAAATGTGTGCATAAGTCCTTTGATTTAGGCGTGAAACTCATTTTGAGATTTTATTGCTTTAAATGCACTTTCAGGCCTAGTTGAGCACGTTTTGTGACTTTGAATGTACCTTCATAGGAATGAGTTGTATAGACAAAATAATGCTCATTTAGGCTTCAGAATGTCAACCTGAACTAAATACATGTTGAAATGTGTGTATAAATCCTTTGGTTTAGGCGTGACACTCATTTTCAGTTTTTATTGCTTTAAATGCACTTTCAGTCCGAGTTGAGCCCGTTTTTTTACTTTGAATGTATCTTCATAGGAATAAGTTGTGAAGTCAAATTAATGCTCATTTAGGCTTCAGGACGTCAACCTGAACTAAATACATGTTGAAATGTGTGCATAAGTCCTTTGGTTTAGGCGTGACACTCATTTTGAGATTTTATTGCTTTAAATGCACTTTCAGGCCTAGTTGAGCACGTTTTGTGACTTTGAATGTACCTTCATAGGAATGAGTTGTATAGACAAAATAATGCTCATTTAGGCTTCAGAATGTCAACCTGAACTAAATACATGTTGAAATGTGTGTATAAATCCTTTGGTTTAGGCGTGACACTCATTTTCAGTTTTTATTGCTTTAAATGCACTTTCAGTCCGAGTTGAGCCCGTTTTGTGACTTTGAATGTTCCTTCATAGGAATGAGTTGTGTAGTCAAATTAATGCTCATTTAGGCTTCAGGAGGTCAACCTGAACTAAATACATTTTGAAATGTGTGCATAAGTCCTTTGGTTTAGGCGTGACACTCATTTTCAGTTTTTATTGCTTTAAATGCACTTTCAGTCCGAGTTGAGCCCGTTTTTTTACTTTGAATGTATCTTCATAGGAATAAGTTGTGTAGTCAAATTAATGGTGATTTAGGCTTCAGGAGGTCAACCTGAACTAAATACATGTTGAAATGTGTGCATAAGTCCTTTGGTTTAGGCGTGACACTCATTTTGAGTTTTTATTGCTTTAAATGCACTTTCAGGCCTAGTTGAGCACGTTTTGTGACTTTGAATGTACCTTCATAGGAATGACTTGTGTAGTCAAATTAATGCTCATTTAGGCTTCAGGAGGTCAACCTGAACTAAATACATGTTGAAATGTGTGCATAAGTCCTTTGGTTTAGGCGTGACACTCATTTTCAGTTTTTATTGTTTTAAATGCACTTTCAGGCCTAGTTGAGCACGTTTTGTGACTTTGAATGTACCTTCATAGGAATGAGTTGTGTAGTCAAATTAATGCTCATTTAGGCTTCAGGAGGTCAACCTGAACTAAATACATTTTGAAATGTGTGCATAAGTCCTTTGGTTTAGGCGTGACACTCATTTTCAGTTTTTATTGCTTTAAATGCACTTTCAGTCCGAGTTGAGCCCGTTTTTTTACTTTGAATGTATCTTCATAGGAATAAGTTGTGTAGTCAAATTAATGGTGATTTAGGCTTCAGGGGGTCAACCTGAACTAAATACATGTTGAAATGTGTGCATAAGTCCTTTGGTTTAGGCGTGACACTCATTTTGAGTTTTTATTGCTTTAAATGCACTTTCAGGCCTAGTTGAGCACGTTTTGTGACTTTGAATGTACCTTCATAGGAATGACTTGTGTAGTCAAATTAATGCTCATTTAGGCTTCAGGAGGTCAACCTGAACTAAATACATGTTGAAATGTGTGCATAAGTCCTTTGGTTTAGGCGTGACACTCATTTTCAGTTTTTATTGCTTTAAATGCACTTTCAGGCCTAGTTGAGCACGTTTTGTGACTTTGAATGTACCTTCATAGGAATGAGTTGTGTAGTCAAATTAATGCTCATTTAGGCTTCAGGAGGTCAACCTGAACTAAATACATTTTGAAATGTGTGCATAAGTCCTTTGGTTTAGGCGTGACACTCATTTTCAGTTTTTATTGCTTTAAATGTACTTTCAGTCCGAGTTGAGCCCGTTTTTTTACTTTGAATGTTCCTTCATAGGAATGAGTTGTGTAGTCAAATTAATGCTCATTTAGGCTTCAGGAGGTCAACCTGAACTAAATACATGTTGAAATGTGTGCATAAGTCCTTTGGTTTAGGCGTGACACTCATTTTGAGATTTTATTGCTTTAAATAAGGAGAAACGTGGACCGAAACGGAGGAAAAAGTGCAGAAAATCTTCAAGGACCAACTGCAATTAAAGGAGACAATCGAGGTGGAAAGAGTCCACCGCACGGGGAGATACGAATCGGGAAGACCTCGACCAAGACCAGTCGTGGTGAAGTTTGAAAAATATAAGGACAAAACAATGATACAACAGAGAGCAAAATACCTAAAAGGCACCAAAATTTACATTAATGAAGATTATACAGATACTGTACGTCAAAAAAGAAAAGAATTGCTTCCAAAACTAAAAGCGGCACGTGAAAGAGGGGAAATTGCCTACTTGAGGCACGACAAACTCATCGTCCACCCCCGCACCAGTACTCCAATTCAAAGGGCTCCACTTCAACATGCTGAGAGCTGATTACCACCAGACAAAACTTAATGACTAAATACATATAGGAAACAAACAACACAAACATGGACTTTAAAATCTTTGATTACGCTGAACATAAGACATTCGATCCAGAGAACAACTTGGATCCAGACAATAATTTCTTCAATCATAATCACAGCATCACAAACTCAAAGTATTATACTGATGAACAATTCAACTCAAATGTAGAACTGAAAAATACATTTTCAGTGATAAATATAAATAGTAGAAGTTTATACAAAAATTTCACCAAAATCGAAGAATATTTAACTACATTGAATAAATTTACAATTATTGCCATATCAGAAACTTGGCTTGATGATGAAAAAACAAGTGAAATGAAAATTGATGGATATGAAATGTATGCAACTCATAGGGAAGACAAAAAAGGAGGGGGAGTTGCAATATATGTAGATAAAACACTGAAATGCTGCAAAATTGAGAGCTTGACAAACACAACTGAGAATCAAATGGAATGTCTAACTTTGGAAATACACATGAAAAATGCATCAAATGTTATTTTAAGTTGCGTTTATAGGACACCAGGATCTTGTCTAGACACATTTAATAAAAAACTGACAGATATGCTGAGTTGTTCTAATGACAAGAAAACACGAATAATATGTGGCGATTTTAACATCAACTTATTAAACCCAAATGGACACAAAAAAACAACAGATTTCATAAATACAATGTATAGCAACGGTCTATTCCCAGTCATTCTGAGACCCAGCAGAATAACAGTGGATACGGCCACATTGATAGATAACATATTTATAAATAAGATCGATCACAAAAAGGAAAGTGGACTTCTCATAAGTGATATAAGTGACCATCTACCAGTCTTTGTAGTCCTACACAATTACTTTGCTAGAAAAACAAAACCAAGAACCCATACATCAGAAATAAGACTTAGAACCCAACATTCCATTGCAGCTTTCAAGTTCGACCTAGACAAGCAAAATTGGTCTGAGGTCTACACAAATGATGATCCAAATACTGCGTTTGAAGCATTTCAGTCAACCATAACCTCCTTATACGATAAACATTTCCCAGTAATTAAAGTCACCAGAAAGTTCAATGGACAAAGTAAGCCATGGATAACAAAAGGCATAGAAAATGCATGTAAAAAGAAAAACAATCTATACAAATCGTTTCTAAAATCCAGAACTAATGAAGCTGAAACAAAATATAAGACTTATAAAAACAAATTAGTAAATATTATAAGAGCTAGTAAGAGAGACCATTTTCATGCATTATTAGAGCAAAATAAAAGCAATACTCAAGAAATCTGGAAAATCTTAAATCATGTAATTAGAAATAACTCTAATAAAGTAGATTATCCGGAGTATTTTATGAAGGACAAAAATACCATTATTGAGGAAACGGCAGAAATAGCAAATGAATTTAATGAATATTTTGTTAATATCGGCAGTAACTTAGCAAAACAAATTCCCGATCCAATAAACTCTTTAGAAATACATAAACACATAGAAAAAAATCCTTCCACAATGTTTCTTACTGCTGTGAATCAAAATGAAATATTAAATATTGTAAAAACATATCAAAGCAAAAAGTCAACCGACTGTTTTGATATTGATATGTCAATAGTAAAACATATTATAGAACTTGTAGTGCGACCCTTTACATATATATGCAACCTGTCATTTAAAGTCGGTATTTTTCCATCAAAAATGAAAACAGCTAAAGTTATTCCAATTTTTAAAAATGGTGAAAGACATTTCATAACAAATTATAGACCTATATCACTGTTACCACAATTTTCAAAAATATTAGAAAAATTATTTTCTCGTAGACTCGATAACTTCATTGATAAACACATGGTATTAAGTGAAAATCAATATGGCTTCAGAGAAAAACGGACCACCTTATTGGCAGCAATGGAGTTTGTGGAAGCAATAGCCACTAATATAGATAATAAAGAATACACGGTCGGGATTTTTCTAGATCTAAAAAAAGCTTTTGATACTATAGACCATGCTATATTATTGAAAAAATTAGAGAGATATGGTATCAGAGGCACAGCACATAAATGGATTGCAAGTTATTTAGAAAACAGATATCAGTATGTGCAGTTCAAAAACAAAAAATCCAACTTACTGAAGATTATCCATGGAGTGCCCCAGGGGTCAGTGATTGGACCAAAACTGTTCATTTTATATATTAATGATATCTGTAGTGTGTCAAAACAATTCAAATGCGTCCTTTTCGCCGATGATACAACCTTTTACTGCTCTGGAAAAAATATGACACAACTCATGAATATTGTAGAAAACGAATTGACAAAATTAAAAAAATGGTTTGACAAAAACAAATTATCTTTAAATTTAACAAAAACTAAGCTAGTTGTTTTTGGCACAAGACCAATTAAAGACCACATTAAAATAAATATTAATTCAATTGAAATAGAACGCGTCTATGAATATAAGTTTCTTGGACTAGTAATAGATACCAAACTATCCTGGAAGCCACACATAGATAACATAAAAAGAAAAGTATCCAAAACTATCGGGATACTCCACAAAACGAAGGATGTGTTGAATAAGAGCTCTTTGTATACATTATATTACTCATTATTACTACCATATCTGACCTACTGTGTAGAAATATGGGGAAAAGCCTGTAAAACGAACACACTCCCTGTTTTAAAATTACAAAAAAAAAGCAATCAGAATAATCAACAGGTCGAAATATATAGAACCCACAAATCCAATATTCATCAAATTAAACACAATGAAATTCTACGACCTGGTTGACTACAAAATTACTCAATTAATGTATAAAGCACATAACAACCTCCTTTGTCAAAATATCCAGCAGCTTTTTGAAATTAGAGAGAGCTGGTATCATCTAAGGGGCACTAATCAATACAAAAAATCCAGAACAAGAACAAACATTAAGCAAAGGTGTGTATCAGTAATTGGTGTCAATCTATGGAATAAGCTTGAAACGGATCTGAAAATGAGTAAATCGTTGGAGGAGTTCAAAAACAAATTCAAAAGATTAGTGCAAAATAACTACATGAATCTGAATTAAAATAGATACATTTGATATACTTATAAAATATAGTAATATAACTGTTTGTTCTTGTTTTGGATTTTGATCAACTTAACAGTTGTATTCAAGGAATGCTAATTACAATGAATATCAGAAAATTGAAATACAAAAGAAGAAAGAATAACAATATATATACAAACCAGAAGGTGTAGAAATAGAATAGCATAGTATACACAAGGGTAAAAATATTTAATGATATGTAGTTTTTCATTTCTTTGTTTTGAAAAATGAACAATCAGTTACATAATAAGGGGTAGGACTAGATAAGTTATTTACTTCCTCCTACTCCTTTGAGCATATAACTGTGATGTGTATTTTTTATTTTTTTTTTTTTTCTTCTCTTAACTATTTCTAATTTTCCTTTTATAATTTTGTTTGACCTTTGTCAACCTGTTATTGCGTGTACTATATATGCTCAATAAAATAAAAACAAACAAACAAACAAACAAACAAAATGCACTTTCAGTCCGAGTTGAGCCCGTTTTTTTACTTTGAATGTTCCTTCATAGGAATGAGTTGTGTAGTCAAATTAATGCTCATTTAGGCTTCAGGAGGTCAACCTGAACTAAATACATTTTGAAATGTGTGCATAAGTCCTTTGGTTTAGGCGTGACACTCATTTTCAGTTTTTATTGCTTTAAATGCACTTTCAGTCCGAGTTGAGCCCGTTTTTTTACTTTGAATGTATCTTCATAGGAATAAGTTGTGTAGTCAAATTAATGGTGATTTAGGCTTCAGGAGGTCAACCTGAACTAAATACATGTTGAAATGTGTGCATAAGTCCTTTGGTTTAGGCGTGACACTCATTTTGAGTTTTTATTGCTTTAAATGCACTTTCAGGCCTAGTTGAGCACGTTTTGTGACTTTGAATGTACCTTCATAGGAATGACTTGTGTAGTCAAATTAATGCTCATTTAGGCTTCAGGAGGTCAACCTGAACTAAATACATGTTGAAATGTGTGCATAAGTCCTTTGGTTTAGGCGTGACACTCATTTTCAGTTTTTATTGCTTTAAATGCACTTTCAGGCCTAGTTGAGCACGTTTTGTGACTTTGAATGTACCTTCATAGGAATGAGTTGTGTAGTCAAATTAATGCTCATTTAGGCTTCAGGAGGTCAACCTGAACTAAATACATTTTGAAATGTGTGCATAAGTCCTTTGGTTTAGGCGTGACACTCATTTTCAGTTTTTATTGCTTTAAATGTACTTTCAGTCCGAGTTGAGCCCGTTTTTTTACTTTGAATGTTCCTTCATAGGAATGAGTTGTGTAGTCAAATTAATGCTCATTTAGGCTTCAGGAGGTCAACCTGAACTAAATACATGTTGTAATGTGTGCATAAGTCCTTTGGTTTAGGCGTGACACTCATTTTGAGTTTTTATTGCTTTAAATGCATTTTCAGGCCGAGTAGAGCACGTTTTTTTACTTTGAATGTATCTTCATAGGAATAAGTTGTGTAGTCAAATTAATGCTCATTTAGGCTTCAGGACGTCAACCTGAACTAAATACATGTTGAAATGTGTGCATAAGTCCTTTGGTTTAGGCGTGACACTCATTTTGAGTTTTTATTGCTTTAAATGCACTTTCAGGTCTAGTTGAGCACGTTTTGTGACTTTGAATGTACCTTCATAGGAATGAGTTGTGTAGTCAAATTAATGCTCATTTAGGCTTCAGGAGGTCAACCTGAACTAAATACATGTTGAAATGTGTGCATAAGTCCTTTGGTTTAGGCGTGACACTCATTTTCAGTTTTTATTGCTTTAAATGCACTTTCAGGCCTAGTTGAGCCCGTTTTGTGACTTTGAATGTACCTTCATAGGAATGAGTTGTGTAGTCAAATTAATGCTCATTTAGGCTTCAGGAGGTCAACCTGAACTAAATACATGTTGAAATGTGTGCATAAGTCCTTTGGTTTAGGCGTGACACTCATTTTCAGTTTTTATTGCTTTAAATGCACTTTCAGTCCGAGTTGAGCCCGTTTTGTGACATGAATGTACCTTCATAGGAATGAGTTGTGTAGTCAAATTAATGCTCATTTAGGCTTCAGGAGGTCAACCTGAACTAAATACATGTTGAAATGTGTGCATAAGTCCTTTGGTTTAGGCGTGACACTCATTTTCAGTTTTTATTGCTTTAAATGCACTTTCAGTCCGAGTTGAGCCCGTTTTGTGACTTTGAATGTACCTTCATAGGAATGAGTTGTGTAGTCAAATTAATGCTCATTTAGGCTTCAGGAGGTCAACCTGAACTAAATACATGTTGAAATGTGTGCATAAGTCCTTTGGTTTAGGCGTGACACTCATTTTGAGATTTTATTGCTTTAAATGCACTTTCAGTCCGAGTTGAGCCCGTTTTTTTACTTTGAATGTTCCTTCATAGGAATGAGTTGTGTAGTCAAATTAATGCTCATTTATGCTTTAGGAGGTCAACCTGAACTAAATACATTTTGAAATGTGTGCATAAGTCCTTTGGTTTAGGCGTGACACTCATTTTCAGTTTTTATTGCTTTAAATGCACTTTCAGTCCGAGTTGAGCCCGTTTTTTTACTTTGAATGTACCTTCATAGGAATGAGTTGTGTAGTCAAATTAATGCTCATTTAGGCTTCAGGAGGTCAACCTGAACTAAATACATGTTGAAATGTGTGCATAAGTCCTTTGGTTTAGGCGTGACACTCATTTTGAGATTTTATTGCTTTAAATGCACTTTCAGTCCGAGTTGAGCCCGTTTTTTTACTTTGAATGTTCCTTCATAGGAATGAGTTGTGTAGTCAAATTAATGCTCATTTAGGCTTTAGGAGGTCAACCTGAACTAAATACATTTTGAAATGTGTGCATAAGTCCTTTGGTTTAGGCGTGACACTCATTTTCAGTTTTTATTGCTTTAAATGCACTTTCAGTCCGAGTTGAGCCCGTTTTTTTACTTTGAATGTACCTTCATAGGAATGAGTTGTGTAGTCAAATTAATGCTCATTTAGGCTTCAGGAGGTCAACCTGAACTAAATACATGTTGAAATGTGTGCATAAGTCCTTTGGTTTAGGCGTGACACTCATTTTCAGTTTTTATTGCTTTAAATGCACTTTCAGTCCGAGTTGAGCCCGTTTTGTGACTTTGAATGTACCTTCATAGGAATGAGTTGTGTAGTCAAATTAATGCTCATTTAGGCTTCAGGAGGTCAACCTGAACTAAATACATGTTGAAATGTGTGCATAAGTCCTTTGGTTTAGGCGTGACACTCATTTTCAGTTTTTATTGCTTTAAATGCACTTTCAGTCCGAGTTGAGCCCGTTTTGTGACATGAATGTACCTTCATAGGAATGAGTTGTGTAGTCAAATTAATGCTCATTTAGGCTTCAGGAGGTCAACCTGAACTAAATACATGTTGAAATGTGTGCATAAGTCCTTTGGTTTAGGCGTGACACTCATTTTCAGTTTTTATTGCTTTAAATGCACTTTCAGTCCGAGTTGAGCCCGTTTTGTGACTTTGAATGTACCTTCATAGGAATGAGTTGTGTAGTCAAATTAATGCTCATTTAGGCTTCAGGAGGTCAACCTGAACTAAATACATGTTGAAATGTGTGCATAAGTCCTTTGGTTTAGGCGTGACACTCATTTTGAGATTTTATTGCTTTAAATGCACTTTCAGTCCGAGTTGAGCCCGTTTTTTTACTTTGAATGTTCCTTCATAGGAATGAGTTGTGTAGTCAAATTAATGCTCATTTAGGCTTTAGGAGGTCAACCTGAACTAAATACATTTTGAAATGTGTGCATAAGTCCTTTGGTTTAGGCGTGACACTCATTTTCAGTTTTTATTGCTTTAAATGCACTTTCAGTCGGAGTTGAGCACGTTTTGTGACTTTGAATGTATCTTCATAGGAATAAGTTGTGTAGTCAAATTAATGGTGATTTAGGCTTCAGGAGGTCAACCTGAACTAAATACATGTTGAAATGTGTGCATAAGTCCTTTGGTTTAGGCGTGACACTCATTTTGAGTTTTTATTGCTTTAAATGCACTTTCAGGCCTAGTTGAGCACGTTTTGTGACTTTGAATGTACCTTCATAGGAATGACTTGTGTAGTCAAATTAATGCTCATTTAGGCTTCAGGAGGTCAACCTGAACTAAATACATGTTGAAATGTGTGCATAAGTCCTTTGGTTTAGGCGTGACACTCATTTTCAGTTTTTATTGCTTTAAATGCACTTTCAGGCCTAGTTGAGCACGTTTTGTGACTTTGAATGTACCTTCATAGGAATGAGTTGTGTAGTCAAATTAATGCTCATTTAGGCTTCAGGAGGTCAACCTGAACTAAATACATTTTGAAATGTGTGCATAAGTCCTTTGGTTTAGGCGTGACACTCATTTTCAGTTTTTATTGCTTTAAATGGACTTTCAGTCCGAGTTGAGCCCGTTTTTTTACTTTGAATGTTCCTTCATAGGAATGAGTTGTGTAGTCAAATTAATGCTCATTTAGGCTTCAGGAGGTCAACCTGAACTAAATACATGTTGAAATGTGTGCATAAGTCCTTTGGTTTAGGCGTGACACTCATTTTGAGATTTTATTGCTTTAAATGCACTTTCAGTCCGAGTTGAGCCCGTTTTTTTACTTTGAATGTTCCTTCATAGGAATGAGTTGTGTAGTCAAATTAATGCTCATTTAGGCTTCAGGAGGTCAACCTGAACTAAATACATTTTGAAATGTGTGCATAAGTCCTTTGGTTTAGGCGTGACACTCATTTTCAGTTTTTATTGCTTTAAATGCACTTTCAGTCCGAGTTGAGCCCGTTTTTTTACTTTGAATGTATCTTCATAGGAATAAGTTGTGTAGTCAAATTAATGCTCATTTAGGCTTCAGGAGGTCAACCTGAACTAAATACATTTTGAAATGTGTGCATAAGTCCTTTGGTTTAGGCGTGACACTCATTTTCAGTTTTTATTGCTTTAAATGTACTTTCAGTCCGAGTTGAGCCCGTTTTTTTACTTTGAATGTTCCTTCATAGGAATGAGTTGTGTAGTCAAATTAATGCTCATTTAGGCTTCAGGAGGTCAACCTGAACTAAATACATGTTGTAATGTGTGCATAAGTCCTTTGGTTTAGGCGTGACACTCATTTTGAGTTTTTATTGCTTTAAATGCATTTTCAGGCCGAGTAGAGCACGTTTTTTTACTTTGAATGTATCTTCATAGGAATAAGTTGTGTAGTCAAATTAATGCTCATTTAGGCTTCAGGACGTCAACCTGAACTAAATACATGTTGAAATGTGTGCATAAGTCCTTTGGTTTAGGCGTGACACTCATTTTGAGTTTTTATTGCTTTAAATGCACTTTCAGGCCTAGTTGAGCACGTTTTGTGACTTTGAATGTACCTTCATAGGAATGAGTTGTGTAGTCAAATTAATGCTCATTTAGGCTTCAGGAGGTCAACCTGAACTAAATACATGTTGAAATGTGTGCATAAGTCCTTTGGTTTAGGCGTGACACTCATTTTCAGTTTTTATTGCTTTAAATGCACTTTCAGGCCTAGTTGAGCCCGTTTTGTGACTTTGAATGTACCTTCATAGGAATGAGTTGTGTAGTCAAATTAATGCTCATTTAGGCTTCAGGAGGTCAACCTGAACTAAATACATGTTGAAATGTGTGCATAAGTCCTTTGGTTTAGGCGTGACACTCATTTTCAGTTTTTATTGCTTTAAATGCACTTTCAGTCCGAGTTGAGCCCGTTTTGTGACATGAATGTACCTTCATAGGAATGAGTTGTGTAGTCAAATTAATGCTCATTTAGGCTTCAGGAGGTCAACCTGAACTAAATACATGTTGAAATGTGTGCATAAGTCCTTTGGTTTAGGCGTGACACTCATTTTCAGTTTTTATTGCTTTAAATGCACTTTCAGTCCGAGTTGAGCCCGTTTTGTGACTTTGAATGTACCTTCATAGGAATGAGTTGTGTAGTCAAATTAATGCTCATTTAGGCTTCAGGAGGTCAACCTGAACTAAATACATGTTGAAATGTGTGCATAAGTCCTTTGGTTTAGGCGTGACACTCATTTTGAGATTTTATTGCTTTAAATGCACTTTCAGTCCGAGTTGAGCCCGTTTTTTTACTTTGAATGTTCCTTCATAGGAATGAGTTGTGTAGTCAAATTAATGCTCATTTATGCTTTAGGAGGTCAACCTGAACTAAATACATTTTGAAATGTGTGCATAAGTCCTTTGGTTTAGGCGTGACACTCATTTTCAGTTTTTATTGCTTTAAATGCACTTTCAGTCCGAGTTGAGCCCGTTTTTTTACTTTGAATGTACCTTCATAGGAATGAGTTGTGTAGTCAAATTAATGCTCATTTAGGCTTCAGGAGGTCAACCTGAACTAAATACATGTTGAAATGTGTGCATAAGTCCTTTGGTTTAGGCGTGACACTCATTTTGAGATTTTATTGCTTTAAATGCACTTTCAGTCCGAGTTGAGCCCGTTTTTTTACTTTGAATGTTCCTTCATAGGAATGAGTTGTGTAGTCAAATTAATGCTCATTTAGGCTTTAGGAGGTCAACCTGAACTAAATACATTTTGAAATGTGTGCATAAGTCCTTTGGTTTAGGCGTGACACTCATTTTCAGTTTTTATTGCTTTAAATGCACTTTCAGTCCGAGTTGAGCCCGTTTTTTTACTTTGAATGTACCTTCATAGGAATGAGTTGTGTAGTCAAATTAATGCTCATTTAGGCTTCAGGAGGTCAACCTGAACTAAATACATGTTGAAATGTGTGCATAAGTCCTTTGGTTTAGGCGTGACACTCATTTTCAGTTTTTATTGCTTTAAATGCACTTTCAGTCCGAGTTGAGCCCGTTTTGTGACTTTGAATGTACCTTCATAGGAATGAGTTGTGTAGTCAAATTAATGCTCATTTAGGCTTCAGGAGGTCAACCTGAACTAAATACATGTTGAAATGTGTGCATAAGTCCTTTGGTTTAGGCGTGACACTCATTTTCAGTTTTTATTGCTTTAAATGCACTTTCAGTCCGAGTTGAGCCCGTTTTGTGACATGAATGTACCTTCATAGGAATGAGTTGTGTAGTCAAATTAATGCTCATTTAGGCTTCAGGAGGTCAACCTGAACTAAATACATGTTGAAATGTGTGCATAAGTCCTTTGGTTTAGGCGTGACACTCATTTTCAGTTTTTATTGCTTTAAATGCACTTTCAGTCCGAGTTGAGCCCGTTTTGTGACTTTGAATGTACCTTCATAGGAATGAGTTGTGTAGTCAAATTAATGCTCATTTAGGCTTCAGGAGGTCAACCTGAACTAAATACATGTTGAAATGTGTGCATAAGTCCTTTGGTTTAGGCGTGACACTCATTTTGAGATTTTATTGCTTTAAATGCACTTTCAGTCCGAGTTGAGCCCGTTTTTTTACTTTGAATGTTCCTTCATAGGAATGAGTTGTGTAGTCAAATTAATGCTCATTTAGGCTTTAGGAGGTCAACCTGAACTAAATACATTTTGAAATGTGTGCATAAGTCCTTTGGTTTAGGCGTGACACTCATTTTCAGTTTTTATTGCTTTAAATGCACTTTCAGTCGGAGTTGAGCACGTTTTGTGACTTTGAATGTATCTTCATAGGAATAAGTTGTGTAGTCAAATTAATGGTGATTTAGGCTTCAGGAGGTCAACCTGAACTAAATACATGTTGAAATGTGTGCATAAGTCCTTTGGTTTAGGCGTGACACTCATTTTGAGTTTTTATTGCTTTAAATGCACTTTCAGGCCTAGTTGAGCACGTTTTGTGACTTTGAATGTACCTTCATAGGAATGACTTGTGTAGTCAAATTAATGCTCATTTAGGCTTCAGGAGGTCAACCTGAACTAAATACATGTTGAAATGTGTGCATAAGTCCTTTGGTTTAGGCGTGACACTCATTTTCAGTTTTTATTGCTTTAAATGCACTTTCAGGCCTAGTTGAGCACGTTTTGTGACTTTGAATGTACCTTCATAGGAATGAGTTGTGTAGTCAAATTAATGCTCATTTAGGCTTCAGGAGGTCAACCTGAACTAAATACATTTTGAAATGTGTGCATAAGTCCTTTGGTTTAGGCGTGACACTCATTTTCAGTTTTTATTGCTTTAAATGGACTTTCAGTCCGAGTTGAGCCCGTTTTTTTACTTTGAATGTTCCTTCATAGGAATGAGTTGTGTAGTCAAATTAATGCTCATTTAGGCTTCAGGAGGTCAACCTGAACTAAATACATGTTGAAATGTGTGCATAAGTCCTTTGGTTTAGGCGTGACACTCATTTTGAGATTTTATTGCTTTAAATGCACTTTCAGTCCGAGTTGAGCCCGTTTTTTTACTTTGAATGTTCCTTCATAGGAATGAGTTGTGTAGTCAAATTAATGCTCATTTAGGCTTCAGGAGGTCAACCTGAACTAAATACATTTTGAAATGTGTGCATAAGTCCTTTGGTTTAGGCGTGACACTCATTTTCAGTTTTTATTGCTTTAAATGCACTTTCAGTCCGAGTTGAGCCCGTTTTTTTACTTTGAATGTATCTTCATAGGAATAAGTTGTGTAGTCAAATTAATGGTGATTTAGGCTTCAGGAGGTCAACCTGAACTAAATACATGTTGAAATGTGTGCATAAGTCCTTTGGTTTAGGCGTGACACTCATTTTGAGTTTTTATTGCTTTAAATGCACTTTCAGGCCTAGTTGAGCACGTTTTGTGACTTTGAATGTACCTTCATAGGAATGACTTGTGTAGTCAAATTAATGCTCATTTAGGCTTCAGGAGGTCAACCTGAACTAAATACATGTTGAAATGTGTGCATAAGTCCTTTGGTTTAGGCGTGACACTCATTTTCAGTTTTTATTGCTTTAAATGCACTTTCAGGCCTAGTTGAGCACGTTTTGTGACTTTGAATGTACCTTCATAGGAATGAGTTGTGTAGTCAAATTAATGCTCATTTAGGCTTCAGGAGGTCAACCTGAACTAAATACATTTTGAAATGTGTGCATAAGTCCTTTGGTTTAGGCGTGACACTCATTTTCAGTTTTTATTGCTTTAAATGTACTTTCAGTCCGAGTTGAGCCCGTTTTTTTACTTTGAATGTTCCTTCATAGGAATGAGTTGTGTAGTCAAATTAATGCTCATTTAGGCTTCAGGAGGTCAACCTGAACTAAATACATGTTGTAATGTGTGCATAAGTCCTTTGGTTTAGGCGTGACACTCATTTTGAGTTTTTATTGCTTTAAATGCATTTTCAGGCCGAGTAGAGCACGTTTTTTTACTTTGAATGTATCTTCATAGGAATAAGTTGTGTAGTCAAATTAATGCTCATTTAGGCTTCAGGACGTCAATCTGAACTAAATACATGTTGAAATGTGTGCATAAGTCCTTTGGTTTAGGCGTGACACTCATTTTGAGTTTTTATTGCTTTAAATGCACTTTCAGGCCTAGTTGAGCACGTTTTGTGACTTTGAATGTACCTTCATAGGAATGAGTTGTGTAGTCAAATTAATGCTCATTTAGGCTTCAGGAGGTCAACCTGAACTAAATACATGTTGAAATGTGTGCATAAGTCCTTTGGTTTAGGCGTGACACTCATTTTCAGTTTTTATTGCTTTAAATGCACTTTCAGTCCGAGTTGAGCCCGTTTTGTGACTTTGAATGTACCTTCATAGGAATGAGTTGTGTAGTCAAATTAATGCTCATTTAGGCTTCAGGAGGTCAACCTGAACTAAATACATGTTGAAATGTGTGCATAAGTCCTTTGGTTTAGGCGTGACACTCATTTTCAGTTTTTATTGCTTTAAATGCACTTTCAGTCCGAGTTGAGCCCGTTTTGTGACATGAATGTACCTTCATAGGAATGAGTTGTGTAGTCAAATTAATTCTCATTTAGGCTTCAGGAGGTCAACCTGAACTAAATACATGTTGAAATGTGTGCTTAAGTCCTTTGGTTTAGGCGTGACACTCATTTTGAGTTTTTATTGCTTTAAATGCACTTTCAGGCCTAGTTGAGCACGTTTTGTGACTTTGAATGTACCTTCATAGGAATTAGTTGTGTAGTCAAATTAATGCTCATTTAGGCTTCAGGAGGTCAACCTGAACTAAATACATGTTGAAATGTGTGCATAAGTCCTTTGGTTTAGGCGTGACACTCATTTTCAGTTTTTATTGCTTTAAATGCACTTTCAGGCCTAGTTGAGCACGTTTTGTGACTTTGAATGTACCTTCATAGGAATGAGTTGTGTAGTCAAATTAATGCTCATTTAGGCTTCAGGAGGTCAACCTGAACTAAATACATGTTGAAATGTGTGCATAAGTCCTTTGGTTTAGGCGTGACACTCATTTTCAGTTTTTATTGCTTTAAATGTACTTTCAGTCCGAGTTGAGCCCGTTTTTTTACTTTGAATGTTCCTTCATAGGAATGAGTTGTGTAGTCAAATTAATGCTCATTTAGGCTTCAGGAGGTCAACCTGAACTAAATACATGTTGAAATGTGTGCATAAGGCCTTTGGTTTAGGCGTGACACTCATTTTGAGTTTTTATTGGTTTAAATGCATTTTCAGGCCGAGTAGAGCACGTTTTTTTACTTTGAATGTATCTTCATAGGAATAAGTTGTGTAGTCAAATTAATGCTCATTTAGGCTTCAGGACGTCAACCTGAACTAAATACATGTTGAAATGTGTGCATAAGTCCTTTGGTTTAGGCGTGACACTCATTTTCAGTTTTTATTGCTTTAAATGCACTTTCAGTCCGAGTTGAGCCCGTTTTTTTACTTTGAATGTATCTTCATAGGAATAAGTTGTGTAGTCAAATTAATGGTGATTTAGGCTTCAGGAGGTCAACCTGAACTAAATAAATGTTGAAATGTGTGCATAAGTCATTTGGTCTAGGCGTGACACTCATTATGAACCATTGATGAAAATAAGTTTTATTTTTAAAAAAGCCAAAAAATGTGAAAGGGACGAAATTACAAATGTCCTGTGTGTTTCACATAGAGTACATACAGGCCAGCGATCCCGCTCCCTCTCTTTCTCTGTGACACACACGCTTCCGAGCGCGCCAGCACGCAGCAAGCACACACACAAACGCACGCACACACACTCACACAAAAGTACGCACAGACGAGCACGTATCGTAAACAACACACCAACGATGATTTAGATCAAAGAAACACTCACACATGTATGGGCACACGATCACGCGCGCGCAAACACACACACAAACTCATGAGAGGCACACACATCCGCACACGCTACGCATGTAAACAACATTTGGACACTGATTGAAGATCAAAGACTAACCCACGTGGAAGACTGAAAGATGCACAGCCAATCACCTAGGCTTTGCATCTTTTCACCTCCCCCTGCTCTCACACCACGTGGGCTAGATCCACTCGGGCTGTCATTGGTGGACGTCGTCGGTGTCAGAACAAATCAAGTGCAAGCAAAAGTTAAAACCTCCGAGTAATTCGTCATTTTTATCCGAATACAGTACTTTTTTGGGGGGGGGGTGCGCACAACACACACACGCACACACACACACACGCACGCACCCACACAAACACACACAAACACACGAACACACCTACACACTCTCACACACGCACGCACACATACACTAGCACGCATCGGAAACAACACTTTAGACGTTGAAATGTGTGCAGACGTCCTTTGGTTTAGGCATGACACTCAATTTTAGTTTTTATTGATTCAAATGCATTTTCAGACAGAGCAGGGCACTTACTGACTTTGAATGTATCTTCATGGGAATGAGTTGTGTGATCAAATTAATGCTCATTTAGGCTTCAGGAGATCAACCTAAACTAAATACATGTTGAAATGTGTGCATAAGTCCTTTGATTTAGGCGTGAAACTCATTTTGAGATTTTATTGCTTTAAATGCACTTTCAGGCCTAGTTGAGCACGTTTTGTGACTTTGAATGTACCTTCATAGGAATGAGTTGTATAGACAAAATAATGCTCATTTAGGCTTCAGAATGTCAACCTGAACTAAATACATGTTGAAATGTGTGTATAAATCCTTTGGTTTAGGCGTGACACTCATTTTCAGTTTTTATTGCTTTAAATGCACTTTCAGTCCGAGTTGAGCCCGTTTTTTTACTTTGAATGTATCTTCATAGGAATAAGTTGTGAAGTCAAATTAATGCTCATTTAGGCTTCAGGACGTCAACCTGAACTAAATACATGTTGAAATGTGTGCATAAGTCCTTTGGTTTAGGCGTGACACTCATTTTGAGTTTTTATTGGTTTAAATGCATTTTCAGGCCGAGTAGAGCACGTTTTTTTACTTTGAATGTATCTTCATAGGAATAAGTTGTGTAGTCAAATTAATGCTCATTTAGGCTTCAGGACGTCAACCTGAACTAAATACATGTTGAAATGTGTGCATAAGTCCTTTGGTTTAGGCGTGACACTCATTTTCAGTTTTTATTGCTTTAAATGCACTTTCAGTCCGAGTTGAGCCCGTTTTTTTACTTTGAATGTATCTTCATAGGAATAAGTTGTGTAGTCAAATTAATGGTGATTTAGGCTTCAGGAGGTCAACCTGAACTAAATAAATGTTGAAATGTGTGCATAAGTCATTTGGTCTAGGCGTGACACTCATTATGAACCATTGATGAAAATAAGTTTTATTTTTAAAAAAGCCAAAAAATGTGAAAGGGACGAAATTACAAATGTCCTGTGTGTTTCACATAGAGTACATACAGGCCAGCGATCCCGCTCCCTCTCTTTCTCTGTGACACACACGCTTCCGAGCGCGCCAGCACGCAGCAAGCACACACACAAACGCACGCACACACACTCACACAAAAGTACGCACAGACGAGCACGTATCGTAAACAACACACCAACGATGATTTAGATCAAAGAAACACTCACACATGTATGGGCACACGATCACGCGCGCGCAAACACACACACAAACTCATGAGAGGCACACACATCCGCACACGCTACGCATGTAAACAACATTTGGACACTGATTGAAGATCAAAGACTAACCCACGTGGAAGACTGAAAGATGCACAGCCAATCACCTAGGCTTTGCATCTTTTCACCTCCCCCTGCTCTCACACCACGTGGGCTAGATCCACTCGGGCTGTCATTGGTGGACGTCGTCGGTGTCAGAACAAATCAAGTGCAAGCAAAAGTTAAAACCTCCGAGTAATTCGTCATTTTTATCCGAATACAGTACTTTTTTGGGGGGGGGGGGTGCGCACAACACACACACGCACACACACACACGCACGCACCCACACAAACACACACAAACACACGAACACACCTACACACTCTCACACACGCACGCACACATACACTAGCACGCATCGGAAACAACACTTTAGACGTTGAAATGTGTGCAGACGTCCTTTGGTTTAGGCATGACACTCAATTTTAGTTTTTATTGATTCAAATGCATTTTCAGACAGAGCAGGGCACTTACTGACTTTGAATGTATCTTCATGGGAATGAGTTGTGTGATCAAATTAATGCTCATTTAGGCTTCAGGAGATCAACCTAAACTAAATACATGTTGAAATGTGTGCATAAGTCCTTTGATTTAGGCGTGAAACTCATTTTGAGATTTTATTGCTTTAAATGCACTTTCAGGCCTAGTTGAGCACGTTTTGTGACTTTGAATGTACCTTCATAGGAATGAGTTGTATAGACAAAATAATGCTCATTTAGGCTTCAGAATGTCAACCTGAACTAAATACATGTTGAAATGTGTGTATAAATCCTTTGGTTTAGGCGTGACACTCATTTTCAGTTTTTATTGCTTTAAATGCACTTTCAGTCCGAGTTGAGCCCGTTTTTTTACTTTGAATGTATCTTCATAGGAATAAGTTGTGAAGTCAAATTAATGCTCATTTAGGCTTCAGGACGTCAACCTGAACTAAATACATGTTGAAATGTGTGCATAAGTCCTTTGGTTTAGGCGTGACACTCATTTTGAGATTTTATTGCTTTAAATGCACTTTCAGTCCGAGTTGAGCCCGTTTTTTTACTTTGAATGTATCTTCATAGGAATAAGTTGTGTAGTCAAATTAATGGTGATTTAGGCTTCAGGAGGTCAACCTGAACTAAATACATGTTGAAATGTGTGCATAAGTCCTTTGGTTTAGGCGTGACACTCATTTTGAGTTTTTATTGCTTTAAATGCACTTTCAGGCCTAGTTGAGCACGTTTTGTGACTTTGAATGTACCTTCATAGGAATGACTTGTGTAGTCAAATTAATGCTCATTTAGGCTTCAGGAGGTCAACCTGAACTAAATACATGTTGAAATGTGTGCATAAGTCCTTTGGTTTAGGCGTGACACTCATTTTCAGTTTTTATTGTTTTAAATGCACTTTCAGGCCTAGTTGAGCACGTTTTGTGACTTTGAATGTACCTTCATAGGAATGAGTTGTGTAGTCAAATTAATGCTCATTTAGGCTTCAGGAGGTCAACCTGAACTAAATACATTTTGAAATGTGTGCATAAGTCCTTTGGTTTAGGCGTGACACTCATTTTCAGTTTTTATTGCTTTAAATGTACTTTCAGTCCGAGTTGAGCCCGTTTTTTTACTTTGAATGTTCCTTCATAGGAATGAGTTGTGTAGTCAAATTAATGCTCATTTAGGCTTCAGGAGGTCAACCTGAACTAAATACATGTTGTAATGTGTGCATAAGTCCTTTGGTTTAGGCGTGACACTCATTTTGAGTTTTTATTGCTTTAAATGCATTTTCAGGCCGAGTAGAGCACGTTTTTTTACTTTGAATGTATCTTCATAGGAATAAGTTGTGTAGTCAAATTAATGCTCATTTAGGCTTCAGGACGTCAACCTGAACTAAATACATGTTGAAATGTGTGCATAAGTCCTTTGGTTTAGGCGTGACACTCATTTTGAGTTTTTATTGCTTTAAATGCACTTTCAGGCCTAGTTGAGCACGTTTTGTGACTTTGAATGTACCTTCATAGGAATGAGTTGTGTAGTCAAATTAATGCTCATTTAGGCTTCAGGAGGTCAACCTGAACTAAATACATGTTGAAATGTGTGCATAAGTCCTTTGGTTTAGGCGTGACACTCATTTTCAGTTTTTATTGCTTTAAATGCACTTTCAGTCCGAGTTGAGCCCGTTTTGTGACTTTGAATGTACCTTCATAGGAATGAGTTGTGTAGTCAAATTAATGCTCATTTAGGCTTCAGGAGGTCAACCTGAACTAAATACATGTTGAAATGTGTGCATAAGTCCTTTGGTTTAGGCGTGACACTCATTTTCAGTTTTTATTGCTTTAAATGCACTTTCAGTCCGAGTTGAGCCCGTTTTGTGACATGAATGTACCTTCATAGGAATGAGTTGTGTAGTCAAATTAATGCTCATTTAGGCTTCAGGAGGTCAACCTGAACTAAATACATGTTGAAATGTGTGCATAAGTCCTTTGGTTTAGGCGTGACACTCATTTTGAGATTTTATTGCTTTAAATGCAATTTCAGTCCGAGTTGAGCCCGTTTTTTTACTTTGAATGTTCCTTCATAGGAATGAGTTGTGTAGTCAAATTAATGCTCATTTAGGCTTCAGGAGGTCAACCTGAACTAAATACATTTTGAAATGTGTGCATAAGTCCTTTGGTTTAGGCGTGACACTCATTTTCAGTTTTTATTGCTTTAAATGCACTTTCAGTCCGAGTTGAGCCCGTTTTTTTACTTTGAATGTATCTTCATAGGAATAAGTTGTGTAGTCAAATTAATGGTGATTTAGGCTTCAGGAGGTCAACCTGAACTAAATACATGTTGAAATGTGTGCATAAGTCCTTTGGTTTAGGCGTGACACTCATTTTGAGTTTTTATTGCTTTAAATGCACTTTCAGGCCTAGTTGAGCACGTTTTGTGACTTTGAATGTACCTTCATAGGAATGACTTGTGTAGTCAAATTAATGCTCATTTAGGCTTCAGGAGGTCAACCTGAACTAAATACATGTTGAAATGTGTGCATAAGTCCTTTGGTTTAGGCGTGACACTCATTTTCAGTTTTTATTGCTTTAAATGCACTTTCAGGCCTAGTTGAGCACGTTTTGTGACTTTGAATGTACCTTCATAGGAATGAGTTGTGTAGTCAAATTAATGCTCATTTAGGCTTCAGGAGGTCAACCTGAACTAAATACATTTTGAAATGTGTGCATAAGTCCTTTGGTTTAGGCGTGACACTCATTTTCAGTTTTTATTGCTTTAAATGTACTTTCAGTCCGAGTTGAGCCCGTTTTTTTACTTTGAATGTTCCTTCATAGGAATGAGTTGTGTAGTCAAATTACTGCTCATTTAGGCTTCAGGAGGTCAACCTGAACTAAATACATGTTGAAATGTGTGCATAAGTCCTTTGGTTTAGGCGTGACACTCATTTTGAGATTTTATTGCTTTAAATGCACTTTCAGTCCGAGTTGAGCCCGTTTTTTTACTTTGAATGTTCCTTCATAGGAATGAGTTGTGTAGTCAAATTAATGCTCATTTAGGCTTCAGGAGGTCAACCTGAACTAAATACATTTTGAAATGTGTGCATAAGTCCTTTGGTTTAGGCGTGACACTCATTTTCAGTTTTTATTGCTTTAAATGCACTTTCAGTCCGAGTTGAGCCCGTTTTTTTACTTTGAATGTATCTTCATAGGAATAAGTTGTGTAGTCAAATTAATGGTGATTTAGGCTTCAGGAGGTCAACCTGAACTAAATACATGTTGAAATGTGTGCATAAGTCCTTTGGTTTAGGCGTGACACTCATTTTGAGTTTTTATTGCTTTAAATGCACTTTCAGGCCTAGTTGAGCACGTTTTGTGACTTTGAATGTACCTTCATAGGAATGACTTGTGTAGTCAAATTAATGCTCATTTAGGCTTCAGGAGGTCAACCTGAACTAAATACATGTTGAAATGTGTGCATAAGTCCTTTGGTTTAGGCGTGACACTCATTTTCAGTTTTTATTGCTTTAAATGCACTTTCAGGCCTAGTTGAGCACGTTTTGTGACTTTGAATGTACCTTCATAGGAATGAGTTGTGTAGTCAAATTAATGCTCATTTAGGCTTCAGGAGGTCAACCTGAACTAAATACATTTTGAAATGTGTGCATAAGTCCTTTGGTTTAGGCGTGACACTCATTTTCAGTTTTTATTGCTTTAAATGTACTTTCAGTCCGAGTTGAGCCCGTTTTTTTACTTTGAATGTTCCTTCATAGGAATGAGTTGTGTAGTCAAATTAATGCTCATTTAGGCTTCAGGAGGTCAACCTGAACTAAATACATGTTGTAATGTGTGCATAAGTCCTTTGGTTTAGGCGTGACACTCATTTTGAGTTTTTATTGCTTTAAATGCATTTTCAGGCCGAGTAGAGCACGTTTTTTTACTTTGAATGTATCTTCATAGGAATAAGTTGTGTAGTCAAATTAATGCTCATTTAGGCTTCAGGACGTCAACCTGAACTAAATACATGTTGAAATTTGTGCATAAGTCCTTTGGTTTAGGCGTGACACTCATTTTGAGTTTTTATTGCTTTAAATGCACTTTCAGGCCTGGTTGAGCACGTTTTGTGACTTTGAATGTACCTTCATAGGAATGAGTTGTGTAGTCAAATTAATGCTCATTTAGGCTTCAGGAGGTCAACCTGAACTAAATACATGTTGAAATGTGTGCATAAGTCCTTTGGTTTAGGCGTGACACTCATTTTCAGTTTTTATTGCTTTAAATGCACTTTCAGTCCGAGTTGAGCCCGTTTTGTGACTTTGAATGTACCTTCATAGGAATGAGTTGTGTAGTCAAATTAATGCTTATTTTGGCTTCAGGAGGTCAACCTGAACTAAATACATGTTGAAATGTGTGCATAAGTCCTTTGGTTTAGGCGTGACACTCATTTTCAGTTTTTATTGCTTTAAATGCACTTTCAGTCCGAGTTGAGCCCGTTTTGTGACATGAATGTACCTTCATAGGAATGAGTTGTGTAGTCAAATTAATGCTCATTTAGGCTTCAGGAGGTCAACCTGAACTAAATACATGTTGAAATGTGTGCATAAGTCCTTTGGTTTAGGCGTGACACTCATTTTCAGTTTTTATTGCTTTAAATGCACTTTCAGTCCGAGTTGAGCCCGTTTTGTGACTTTGAATGTACCTTCATAGGAATGAGTTGTGTAGTCAAATTAATGCTCATTTAGGCTTCAGGAGGTCAACCTGAACTAAATACATGTTGAAATGTGTGCATAAGTCCTTTGGTTTAGGCGTGACACTCATTTTGAGATTTTATTGCCTTAAATGCACTTTCAGTCCGAGTTGAGCCCGTTTTTTTACTTTGAATGTTCCTTCATAGGAATGAGTTGTGTAGTCAAATTAATGCTCATTTAGGCTTCAGGAGGTCAACCTGAACTAAATACATTTTGAAATGTGTGCATAAGTCCTTTGGTTTAGGCGTGACACTCATTTTCAGTTTTTATTGCTTTAAATGCACTTTCAGTCCGAGTTGAGCCCGTTTTTTTACTTTGAATGTATCTTCATAGGAATAAGTTGTGTAGTCAAATTAATGGTGATTTAGGCTTCAGGAGGTCAACCTGAACTAAATACATGTTGAAATGTGTGCATAAGTCCTTTGGTTTAGGCGTGACACTCATTTTGAGTTTTTATTGCTTTAAATGCACTTTCAGGCCTAGTTGAGCACGTTTTGTGACTTTGAATGTACCTTCATAGGAATGACTTGTGTAGTCAAATTAATGCTCATTTAGGCTTCAGGAGGTCAACCTGAACTAAATACATGTTGAAATGTGTGCATAAGTCCTTTGGTTTAGGCGTGACACTCATTTTCAGTTTTTATTGCTTTAAATGTACTTTCAGTCCGAGTTGAGCCCGTTTTTTTACTTTGAATGTTCCTTCATAGGAATGAGTTGTGTAGTCAAATTAATGCTCATTTAGGCTTCAGGAGGTCAACCTGAACTAAATACATGTTGTAATGTGTGCATAAGTCCTTTGGTTTAGGCGTGACACTCATTTTGAGTTTTTATTGCTTTAAATGCATTTTCAGGCCGAGTAGAGCACGTTTTTTTACTTTGAATGTATCTTCATAGGAATAAGTTGTGTAGTCAAATTAATGCTCATTTAGGCTTCAGGACGTCAACCTGAACTAAATACATGTTGAAATGTGTGCATAAGTCCTTTGGTTTAGGCGTGACACTCATTTTGAGTTTTTATTGCTTTAAATGCACTTTCAGTCCGAGTTGAGCCCGTTTTTTTACTTTGAATGTATCTTCATAGGAATAAGTTGTGTAGTCAAATTAATGCTCATTTAGGCTTCAGGACGTCAACCTGAACTAAATACATGTTGAAATGTGTGCATAAGTCCTTTGGTTTAGGCGTGACACTCATTTTGAGTTTTTATTGCTTTAAATGCACTTTCAGTCCGAGTTGAGCCCGTTTTTTTACTTTGAATGTATCTTCATAGGAATAAGTTGTGTAGTCAAATTAATGGTGATTTAGGCTTCAGGAGGTCAACCTGAACTAAATACATGTTGAAATGTGTGCTTAAGTCCTTTGGTTTAGGCGTGACACTCATTTTGAGTTTTTATTGCTTTAAATGCACTTTCAGGCCTAGTTGAGCACGTTTTGTGACTTTGAATGTACCTTCATAGGAATGAGTTGTGTAGTCAAATTAATGCTCATTTAGGCTTCAGGAGGTCAACCTGAACTAAATACATGTTGAAATGTGTGCATAAGTCCTTTGGTTTAGGCGTGACACTCATTTTCAGTTTTTATTGCTTTAAATGCACTTTCAGTCCGAGTTGAGCCCGTTTTTTTACTTTGAATGTATCTTCATAGGAATAAGTTGTGTAGTCAAATTAATGGTGATTTAGGCTTCAGGAGGTCAACCTGAACTAAATACATGTTGAAATGTGTGCATAAGTCCTTTGGTTTAGGCGTGACACTCATTTTGAGTTTTTATTGCTTTAAATGCACTTTCAGGCCTAGTTGAGCACGTTTTGTGACTTTGAATGTACCTTCATAGGAATGACTTGTGTAGTCAAATTAATGCTCATTTAGGCTTCAGGAGGTCAACCTGAACTAAATACATGTTGAAATGTGTGCATAAGTCCTTTGGTTTAGGCGTGACACTCATTTTCAGTTTTTATTGCTTTAAATGCACTTTCAGGCCTAGTTGAGCACGTTTTGTGACTTTGAATGTACCTTCATAGGAATGAGTTGTGTAGTCAAATTAATGCTCATTTAGGCTTCAGGAGGTCAACCTGAACTAAATACATTTTGAAATGTGTGCATAAGTCCTTTGGTTTAGGCGTGACACTCATTTTCAGTTTTTATTGCTTTAAATGTACTTTCAGTCCGAGTTGAGCCCGTTTTTTTACTTTGAATGTTCCTTCATAGGAATGAGTTGTGTAGTCAAATTAATGCTCATTTAGGCTTCAGGAGGTCAACCTGAACTAAATACATGTTGTAATGTGTGCATAAGTCCTTTGGTTTAGGTGTGACACTCATTTTGAGTTTTTATTGCTTTAAATGCATTTTCAGGCCGAGTAGAGCACGTTTTTTTACTTTGAATGTATCTTCATAGGAATAAGTTGTGTAGTCAAATTAATGCTCATTTAGGCTTCAGGACGTCAACCTGAACTAAATACATGTTGAAATGTGTGCATAAGTCCTTTGGTTTAGGCGTGACACTCATTTTGAGTTTTTATTGCTTTAAATGCACTTTCAGTCCGAGTTGAGCCCGTTTTTTTACTTTGAATGTATCTTCATAGGAATAAGTTGTGTAGTCAAATTAATGGTGATTTAGGCTTCAGGAGGTCAACCTGAACTAAATACATGTTGAAATGTGTGCTTAAGTCCTTTGGTTTAGGCGTGACACTCATTTTGAGTTTTTATTGCTTTAAATGCACTTTCAGGCCTAGTTGAGCACGTTTTGTGACTTTGAATGTACCTTCATAGGAATGAGTTGTGTAGTCAAATTAATGCTCATTTAGGCTTCAGGAGGTCAACCTGAACTAAATACATGTTGAAATGTGTGCATAAGTCCTTTGGTTTAGGCGTGACACTCATTTTCAGTTTTTATTGCTTTAAATGCACTTTCAGTCCGAGTTGAGCCCGTTTTGTGACTTTGAATGTACCTTCATAGGAATGAGTTGTGTAGTCAAATTAATGCTCATTTAGGCTTCAGGAGGTCAACCTGAACTAAATACATGTTGAAATGTGTGCATAAGTCCTTTGGTTTAGGCGTGACACTCATTTTCAGTTTTTATTGCTTTAAATGCACTTTCAGTCCGAGTTGAGCCCGTTTTGTGACATGAATGTACCTTCATAGGAATGAGTTGTGTAGTCAAATTAATGCTCATTTAGGCTTCAGGAGGTCAACCTGAACTAAATACATGTTGAAATGTGTGCATAAGTCCTTTGGTTTAGGCGTGACACTCATTTTCAGTTTTTATTGCTTTAAATGCACTTTCAGTTCGAGTTGAGCCCGTTTTGTGACTTTGAATGTACCTTCATAGGAATGAGTTGTGTAGTCAAATTAATGCTCATTTAGGCTTCAGGAGGTCAACCTGAACTAAATACATGTTGAAATGTGTGCATAAGTCCTTTGGTTTAGGCGTGACACTCATTTTGAGATTTTATTGCTTTAAATGCACTTTCAGTCCGAGTTGAGCCCGTTTTTTTACTTTGAATGTTCCTTCATAGGAATGAGTTGTGTAGTCAAATTAATGCTCATTTAGGCTTCAGGAGGTCAACCTGAACTAAATACATTTTGAAATGTGTGCATAAGTCCTTTGGTTTAGGCGTGACACTCATTTTCAGTTTTTATTGCTTTAAATGCACTTTCAGTCCGAGTTGAGCCCGTTTTTTTACTTTGAATGTATCTTCATATGAATAAGTTGTGTAGTCAAATTAATGGTGATTTAGGCTTCAGGAGGTCAACCTGAACTAAACACATGTTGAAATGTGTGCATAAGTCCTTTGGTTTAGGCGTGACACTCATTTTGAGTTTTTATTGCTTTAAATGCACTTTCAGGCCTAGTTGAGTACGTTTTATGACTTTGAATGTACCTTCATAGGAATGACTTGTGTAGTCAAATTAATGCTCATTTAGGCTTCAGGAGGTCAACCTGAACTAAATACATGTTGAAATGTGTGCATAAGTCCTTTGGTTTAGGCGTGACACTCATTTTCAGTTTTTATTGCTTTAAATGCACTTTCAGGCCTAGTTGAGCACGTTTTGTGACTTTGAATGTACCTTCATAGGAATGAGTTGTGTAGTCAAATTAATGCTCATTTAGGCTTCAGGAGGTCAACCTGAACTAAATACATGTTGAAATGTGTGCATAAGTCCTTTGGTTTAGGCGTGACACTCATTTTCAGTTTTTATTGCTTTAAATGCACTTTCAGTCCGAGTTGAGCCCGTTTTGTGACTTTGAATGTACCTTCATAGGAATGAGTTGTGTAGTCAAATTAATGCTCATTTAGGCTTCAGGAGGTCAACCTGAACTAAATACATGTTGAAATGTGTGCATAAGTCCTTTGGTTTAGGCGTGACACTCATTTTGAGATTTTATTGCCTTAAATGCACTTTCAGTCCGAGTTGAGCCCGTTTTTTTACTTTGAATGTTCCTTCATAGGAATGAGTTGTGTAGTCAAATTAATGCTCATTTAGGCTTCAGGAGGTCAACCTGAACTAAATACATTTTGAAATGTGTGCATAAGTCCTTTGGTTTAGGCGTGACACTCATTTTCAGTTTTTATTGCTTTAAATGCACTTTCAGTCCGAGTTGAGCCCGTTTTTTTACTTTGAATGTATCTTCATAGGAATAAGTTGTGTAGTCAAATTAATGGTGATTTAGGCTTCAGGAGGTCAACCTGAACTAAATACATGTTGAAATGTGTGCATAAGTCCTTTGGTTTAGGCGTGACACTCATTTTGAGTTTTTATTGCTTTAAATGCACTTTCAGGCCTAGTTGAGCACGTTTTGTGACTTTGAATGTACCTTCATAGGAATGACTTGTGTAGTCAAATTAATGCTCATTTAGGCTTCAGGAGGTCAACCTGAACTAAATACATGTTGAAATGTGTGCATAAGTCCTTTGGTTTAGGCGTGACACTCATTTTCAGTTTTTATTGCTTTAAATGCACTTTCAGGCCTAGTTGAGCACGTTTTGTGACTTTGAATGTACCTTCATAGGAATGAGTTGTGTAGTCAAATTAATGCTCATTTAGGCTTCAGGAGGTCAACCTGAACTAAATACATTTTGAAATGTGTGCATAAGTCCTTTGGTTTAGGCGTGACACTCATTTTCAGTTTTTATTGCTTTAAATGTACTTTCAGTCCGAGTTGAGCCCGTTTTTTTACTTTGAATGTTCCTTCATAGGAATGAGTTGTGTAGTCAAATTAATGCTCATTTAGGCTTCAGGAGGTCAACCTGAACTAAATACATGTTGTAATGTGTGCATAAGTCCTTTGGTTTAGGCGTGACACTCATTTTGAGTTTTTATTGCTTTAAATGCATTTTCAGGCCGAGTAGAGCACGTTTTTTTACTTTGAATGTATCTTCATAGGAATAAGTTGTGTAGTCAAATTAATGCTCATTTAGGCTTCAGGACGTCAACCTGAACTAAATACATGTTGAAATGTGTGCATAAGTCATTTGGTTTAGGCGTGACACTCATTTTGAGTTTTTATTGCTTTAAATGCACTTTCAGTCCGAGTTGAGCCCGTTTTTTTACTTTGAATGTATCTTCATAGGAATAAGTTGTGTAGTCAAATTAATGGTGATTTAGGCTTCAGGAGGTCAACCTGAACTAAATACATGTTGAAATGTGTGCTTAAGTCCTTTGGTTTAGGCGTGACACTCATTTTGAGTTTTTATTGCTTTAAATGCACTTTCAGGCCTAGTTGAGCACGTTTTGTGACTTTGAATGTACCTTCATAGGAATGAGTTGTGTAGTCAAATTAATGCTCATTTAGGCTTCAGGAGGTCAACCTGAACTAAATACATGTTGAAATGTGTGCATAAGTCCTTTGGTTTAGGCGTGACACTCATTTTCAGTTTTTATTGCTTTAAATGCACTTTCAGTCCGAGTTGAGCCCGTTTTGTGACTTTGAATGTACCTTCATAGGAATGAGTTGTGTAGTCAAATTAATGCTCATTTAGGCTTCAGGAGGTCAACCTGAACTAAATACATGTTGAAATGTGTGCATACGTCCTTTGGTTTAGGCGTGACACTCATTTTCAGTTTTTATTGCTTTAAATGCACTTTCAGTCCGAGTTGAGCCCGTTTTGTGACATGAATGTACCTTCATAGGAATGAGTTGTGTAGTCAAATTAATGCTCATTTAGGCTTCAGGAGGTCAACCTGAACTAAATACATGTTGAAATGTGTGCATAAGTCCTTTGGTTTAGGCGTGACACTCATTTTCAGTTTTTATTGCTTTAAATGCACTTTCAGTTCGAGTTGAGCCCGTTTTGTGACTTTGAATGTACCTTCATAGGAATGAGTTGTGTAGTCAAATTAATGCTCATTTAGGCTTCAGGAGGTCAACCTGAACTAAATACATGTTGAAATGTGTGCATAAGTCCTTTGGTTTAGGCGTGACACTCATTTTGAGATTTTATTGCTTTAAATGCACTTTCAGTCCGAGTTGAGCCCGTTTTTTTACTTTGAATGTTCCTTCATAGGAATGAGTTGTGTAGTCAAATTAATGCTCATTTAGGCTTCAGGAGGTCAACCTGAACTAAATACATTTTGAAATGTGTGCATAAGTCCTTTGGTTTAGGCGTGACACTCATTTTCAGTTTTTATTGCTTTAAATGCACTTTCAGTCCGAGTTGAGCCCGTTTTTTTACTTTGAATGTATCTTCATAGGAATAAGTTGTGTAGTCAAATTAATGGTGATTTAGGCTTCAGGAGGTCAACCTGAACTAAACACATGTTGAAATGTGTGCATAAGTCCTTTGGTTTAGGCGTGACACTCATTTTGAGTTTTTATTGCTTTAAATGCACTTTCAGGCCTAGTTGAGTACGTTTTATGACTTTGAATGTACCTTCATAGGAATGACTTGTGTAGTCAAATTAATGCTCATTTAGGCTTCAGGAGGTCAACCTGAACTAAATACATGTTGAAATGTGTGCATAAGTCCTTTGGTTTAGGCGTGACACTCATTTTCAGTTTTTATTGCTTTAAATGCACTTTCAGGCCTAGTTGAGCACGTTTTGTGACTTTGAATGTACCTTCATAGGAATGAGTTGTGTAGTCAAATTAATGCTCATTTAGGCTTCAGTAGGTCAACCTGAACTAAATACATGTTGAAATGTGTGCATAAGTCCTTTTGTTTAGGCGTGACACTCATTTTCAGTTTTTATTGCTTTAAATGCACTTTCAGTCCGAGTTGAGCCCGTTTTTTTACTTTGAATGTATCTTCATAGGAATAAGTTGTGTAGTCAAATTAATGCTCATTTAGGCTTCAGAATGTCAACCTGAACTAAATACATGTTGAAATGTGTGCATAAGTCCTTTGGTTTAGGCGTGACACTCATTTTGAGTTTTTATTGCTTTAAATGCACTTTCAGGCCTAGTTGAGCACGTTTTGTGACTTTGAATGTACCTTCATAGGAATGAGTTGTGTAGTCAAATTAATGCTCATTTAGGCTTCAGGAGGTCAACCTGAACTAAATACATGTTGAAATGTGTGCATAAGTCCTTTGGTTTAGGCGTGACACTCATTTTCAGTTTTTATTGCTTTAAATGTACTTTCAGTCCGAGTTGAGCCCGTTTTTTTACTTTGAATGTTCCTTCATAGGAATGAGTTGTGTAGTCAAATTAATGCTCATTTAGGCTTCAGGAGGTCAACCTGAACTAAATACATGTTGAAATGTGTGCATAAGGCCTTTGGTTTAGGCGTGACACTCATTTTGAGTTTTTATTGCTTTAAATGCATTTTCAGGCCGAGTAGAGCACGTTTTTTTACTTTGAATGTATCTTCATAGGAATAAGTTGTGTAGTCAAATTAATGCTCATTTAGGCTTCAGGAGGTCAACCTGAACTAAATACATGTTGAAATGTGTGCATAAGTCCTTTTGTTTAGGCGTGACACTCATTTTCAGTTTTTATTGCTTTAAATGCACTTTCAGTCCGAGTTGAGCCCGTTTTTTTACTTTGAATGTATCTTCATAGGAATAAGTTGTGTAGTCAAATTAATGCTCATTTAGGCTTCAGAATGTCAACCTGAACTAAATACATGTTGAAATGTGTGCATAAGTCCTTTGGTTTAGGCGTGACACTCATTTTGAGTTTTTATTGCTTTAAATGCACTTTCAGGCCTAGTTGAGCACGTTTTGTGACTTTGAATGTACCTTCATAGGAATGAGTTGTGTAGTCAAATTAATGCTCATTTAGGCTTCAGGAGGTCAACCTGAACTAAATACATGTTGAAATGTGTGCATAAGTCCTTTGGTTTAGGCGTGACACTCATTTTCAGTTTTTATTGCTTTAAATGCACTTTCAGTCCGAGTTGAGCCCGTTTTTTTACTTTGAATGTATCTTCATAGGAATAAGTTGTGTAGTCAAATTAATGGTGATTTAGGCTTCAGGAGGTCAACCTGAACTAAACACATGTTGAAATGTGTGCATAAGTCCTTTGGTTTAGGCGTGACACTCATTTTGAGTTTTTATTGCTTTAAATGCACTTTCAGGCCTAGTTGAGTACGTTTTATGACTTTGAATGTACCTTCATAGGAATGAATTGTGTAGTCAAATTAATGCTCATTTAGGCTTCAGGAGGTCAACCTGAACTAAATACATGTTGAAATGTGTGCATAAGTCCTTTGGTTTAGGCGTGACACTCATTTTGAGATTTTATTGCTTTAAATGCACTTTCAGTCCGAGTTGAGCCCGTTTTTTTACTTTGAATGTTCCTTCATAGGAATGAGTTGTGTAGTCAAATTAATGCTCATTTAGGCTTTAGGAGGTCAACCTGAACTAAATACATTTTGAAATGTGTGCATAAGTCCTTTGGTTTAGGCGTGACACTCATTTTCAGTTTTTATTGCTTTAAATGCACTTTCAGTCGGAGTTGAGCACGTTTTGTGACTTTGAATGTATCTTCATAGGAATAAGTTGTGTAGTCAAATTAATGGTGATTTAGGCTTCAGGAGGTCAACCTGAACTAAATACATGTTGAAATGTGTGCATAAGTCCTTTGGTTTAGGCGTGACACTCATTTTGAGTTTTTATTGCTTTAAATGCACTTTCAGGCCTAGTTGAGCACGTTTTGTGACTTTGAATGTACCTTCATAGGAATGAGTTGTGTAGTCAAATTAATGCTCATTTAGGCTTCAGGAGGTCAACCTGAACTAAATACATGTTGAAATGTGTGCATAAGTCCTTTGGTTTAGGCGTGACACTCATTTTCAGTTTTTATTGCTTTAAATGTACTTTCAGTCCGAGTTGAGCCCGTTTTTTTACTTTGAATGTTCCTTCATAGGAATGAGTTGTGTAGTCAAATTAATGCTCATTTAGGCTTCAGGAGGTCAACCTGAACTAAATACATGTTGAAATGTGTGCATAAGGCCTTTGGTTTAGGCGTGACACTCATTTTGAGTTTTTATTGCTTTAAATGCATTTTCAGGCCGAGTAGAGCACGTTTTTTTACTTTGAATGTATCTTCATAGGAATAAGTTGTGTAGTCAAATTAATGCTCATTTAGGCTTCAGGAGGTCAACCTGAACTAAATACATGTTGAAATGTGTGCATAAGTCCTTTTGTTTAGGCGTGACACTCATTTTCAGTTTTTATTGCTTTAAATGCACTTTCAGTCCGAGTTGAGCCCGTTTTTTTACTTTGAATGTATCTTCATAGGAATAAGTTGTGTAGTCAAATTAATGCTCATTTAGGCTTCAGAATGTCAACCTGAACTAAATACATGTTGAAATGTGTGCATAAGTCCTTTGGTTTAGGCGTGACACTCATTTTGAGTTTTTATTGCTTTAAATGCACTTTCAGGCCTAGTTGAGCACGTTTTGTGACTTTGAATGTACCTTCATAGGAATGAGTTGTGTAGTCAAATTAATGCTCATTTAGGCTTCAGGAGGTCAACCTGAACTAAATACATGTTGAAATGTGTGCATAAGTCCTTTGGTTTAGGCGTGACACTCATTTTCAGTTTTTATTGCTTTAAATGCACTTTCAGTCCGAGTTGAGCCCGTTTTTTTACTTTGAATGTATCTTCATAGGAATAAGTTGTGTAGTCAAATTAATGGTGATTTAGGCTTCAGGAGGTCAACCTGAACTAAATACATGTTGAAATGTGTGCATAAGTCCTTTGGTTTAGGCGTGACACTCATTTTGAGTTTTTATTGCTTTAAATGCACTTTCAGGCCTAGTTGAGCACGTTTTGTGACTTTGAATGTACCTTCATAGGAATGACTTGTGTAGTCAAATTAATGCTCATTTAGGCTTCAGGAGGTCAACCTGAACTAAATACATGTTGAAATGTGTGCATAAGTCCTTTGGTTTAGGCGTGACACTCATTTTCAGTTTTTATTGCTTTAAATGCACTTTCAGGCCTAGTTGAGCACGTTTTGTGACTTTGAATGTACCTTCATAGGAATGAGTTGTGTAGTCAAATTAATGCTCATTTAGGCTTCAGGAGGTCAACCTGAACTAAATACATGTTGAAATGTGTGCATAAGTCCTTTGGTTTAGGCGTGACACTCATTTTCAGTTTTTATTGCTTTAAATGCACTTTCAGTCCGAGTTGAGCCCGTTTTGTGACTTTGAATGTACCTTCATAGGAATGAGTTGTGTAGTCAAATTAATGCTCATTTAGGCTTCAGGAGGTCAACCTGAACTAAATACATGTTGAAATGTGTGCATAAGTCCTTTGGTTTAGGCGTGACACTCATTTTCAGTTTTTATTGCTTTAAATGCACTTTCAGTCCGAGTTGAGCCCGTTTTGTGACATGAATGTACCTTCATAGGAATGAGTTGTGTAGTCAAATTAATTCTCATTTAGGCTTCAGGAGGTCAACCTGAACTAAATACATGTTGAAATGTGTGCTTAAGTCCTTTGGTTTAGGCGTGACACTCATTTTGAGATTTTATTGCTTTAAATGCACTTTCAGGCCTAGTTGAGCACGTTTTGTGACTTTGAATGTACCTTCATAGGAATGAGTTGTGTAGTCAAATTAATGCTCATTTAGGCTTCAGGAGGTCAACCTGAACTAAATACATTTTGAAATGTGTGCATAAGTCCTTTGGTTTAGGCGTGACACTCATTTTCAGTTTTTATTGCTTTAAATGCACTTTCAGTCCGAGTTGAGCCCGTTTTTTTACTTTGAATGTATCTTCATAGGAATAAGTTGTGTAGTCAAATTAATGGTGATTTAGGCTTCAGGAGGTCAACCTGAACTAAATACATGTTGAAATGTGTGCATAAGTCCTTTGGTTTAGGCGTGACACTCATTTTGAGTTTTTATTGCTTTAAATGCACTTTCAGGCCTAGTTGAGCACGTTTTGTGACTTTGAATGTACCTTCATAGGAATGACTTGTGTAGTCAAATTAATGCTCATTTAGGCTTCAGGAGGTCAACCTGAACTAAATACATGTTGAAATGTGTGCATAAGTCCTTTGGTTTAGGCGTGACACTCATTTTCAGTTTTTATTGCTTTAAATGCACTTTCAGGCCTAGTTGAGCACGTTTTGTGACTTTGAATGTACCTTCATAGGAATGAGTTGTGTAGTCAAATTAATGCTCATTTAGGCTTCAGGAGGTCAACCTGAACTAAATACATGTTGAAATGTGTGCATAAGTCCTTTGGTTTAGGCGTGACACTCATTTTCAGTTTTTATTGCTTTAAATGCACTTTCAGTCCGAGTTGAGCCCGTTTTGTGACTTTGAATGTACCTTCATAGGAATGAGTTGTGTAGTCAAATTAATGCTCATTTAGGCTTCAGGAGGTCAACCTGAACTAAATACATGTTGAAATGTGTGCATAAGTCCTTTGGTTTAGGCGTGACACTCATTTTCAGTTTTTATTGCTTTAAATGCACTTTCAGTCCGAGTTGAGCCCGTTTTGTGACATGAATGTACCTTCATAGGAATGAGTTGTGTAGTCAAATTAATTCTCATTTAGGCTTCAGGAGGTCAACCTGAACTAAATACATGTTGAAATGTGTGCTTAAGTCCTTTGGTTTAGGCGTGACACTCATTTTGAGTTTTTATTGCTTTAAATGCACTTTCAGGCCTAGTTGAGCACGTTTTGTGACTTTGAATGTACCTTCATAGGAATTAGTTGTGTAGTCAAATTAATGCTCATTTAGGCTTCAGGAGGTCAACCTGAACTAAATACATGTTGAAATGTGTGCATAAGTCCTTTGGTTTAGGCGTGACACTCATTTTCAGTTTTTATTGCTTTAAATGCACTTTCAGGCCTAGTTGAGCACGTTTTGTGACTTTGAATGTACCTTCATAGGAATGAGTTGTGTAGTCAAATTAATGCTCATTTAGGCTTCAGGAGGTCAACCTGAACTAAATACATGTTGAAATGTGTGCATAAGTCCTTTGGTTTAGGCGTGACACTCATTTTCAGTTTTTATTGCTTTAAATGTACTTTCAGTCCGAGTTGAGCCCGTTTTTTTACTTTGAATGTTCCTTCATAGGAATGAGTTGTGTAGTCAAATTAATGCTCATTTAGGCTTCAGGAGGTCAACCTGAACTAAATACATGTTGAAATGTGTGCATAAGGCCTTTGGTTTAGGCGTGACACTCATTTTGAGTTTTTATTGGTTTAAATGCATTTTCAGGCCGAGTAGAGCACGTTTTTTTACTTTGAATGTATCTTCATAGGAATAAGTTGTGTAGTCAAATTAATGCTCATTTAGGCTTCAGGACGTCAACCTGAACTAAATACATGTTGAAATGTGTGCATAAGTCCTTTGGTTTAGGCGTGACACTCATTTTCAGTTTTTATTGCTTTAAATGCACTTTCAGTCCGAGTTGAGCCCGTTTTTTTACTTTGAATGTATCTTCATAGGAATAAGTTGTGTAGTCAAATTAATGGTGATTTAGGCTTCAGGAGGTCAACCTGAACTAAATAAATGTTGAAATGTGTGCATAAGTCATTTGGTCTAGGCGTGACACTCATTATGAACCATTGATGAAAATAAGTTTTATTTTTAAAAAAGCCAAAAAATGTGAAAGGGACGAAATTACAAATGTCCTGTGTGTTTCACATAGAGTACATACAGGCCAGCGATCCCGCTCCCTCTCTTTCTCTGTGACACACACGCTTCCGAGCGCGCCAGCACGCAGCAAGCACACACACAAACGCACGCACACACACTCACACAAAAGTACGCACAGACGAGCACGTATCGTAAACAACACACCAACGATGATTTAGATCAAAGAAACACTCACACATGTATGGGCACACGATCACGCGCGCGCAAACACACACACAAACTCATGAGAGGCACACACATCCGCACACGCTACGCATGTAAACAACATTTGGACACTGATTGAAGATCAAAGACTAACCCACGTGGAAGACTGAAAGATGCACAGCCAATCACCTAGGCTTTGCATCTTTTCACCTCCCCCTGCTCTCACACCACGTGGGCTAGATCCACTCGGGCTGTCATTGGTGGACGTCGTCGGTGTCAGAACAAATCAAGTGCAAGCAAAAGTTAAAACCTCCGAGTAATTCGTCATTTTTATCCGAATACAGTACTTTTTTGGGGGGGGGGGGTGCGCACAACACACACACGCACACACACACACGCACGCACCCACACAAACACACACAAACACACGAACACACCTACACACTCTCACACACGCACGCACACATACACTAGCACGCATCGGAAACAACACTTTAGACGTTGAAATGTGTGCAGACGTCCTTTGGTTTAGGCATGACACTCAATTTTAGTTTTTATTGATTCAAATGCATTTTCAGACAGAGCAGGGCACTTACTGACTTTGAATGTATCTTCATGGGAATGAGTTGTGTGATCAAATTAATGCTCATTTAGGCTTCAGGAGATCAACCTAAACTAAATACATGTTGAAATGTGTGCATAAGTCCTTTGATTTAGGCGTGAAACTCATTTTGAGATTTTATTGCTTTAAATGCACTTTCAGGCCTAGTTGAGCACGTTTTGTGACTTTGAATGTACCTTCATAGGAATGAGTTGTATAGACAAAATAATGCTCATTTAGGCTTCAGAATGTCAACCTGAACTAAATACATGTTGAAATGTGTGCATAAGTCCTTTGGTTTAGGCGTGACACTCATTTTGAGTTTTTATTGCTTTAAATGCACTTTCAGGCCTAGTTGAGCACGTTTTGTGACTTTGAATGTACCTTCATAGGAATGACTTGTGTAGTCAAATTAATGCTCATTTAGGCTTCAGGAGGTCAACCTGAACTAAATACATTTTGAAATGTGTGCATAAGTCCTTTGGTTTAGGCGTGACACTCATTTTCAGTTTTTATTGTTTTAAATGCACTTTCAGGCCTAGTTGAGCACGTTTTGTGACTTTGAATGTACCTTCATAGGAATGAGTTGTGTAGTCAAATTAATGCTCATTTAGGCTTCAGGAGGTCAACCTGAACTAAATACATTTTGAAATGTGTGCATAAGTCCTTTGGTTTAGGCGTGACACTCATTTTCAGTTTTTATTGCTTTAAATGTACTTTCAGTCCGAGTTGAGCCCGTTTTTTTACTTTGAATGTTCCTTCATAGGAATGAGTTGTGTAGTCAAATTAATGCTCATTTAGGCTTCAGGAGGTCAACCTGAACTAAATACATGTTGTAATGTGTGCATAAGTCCTTTGGTTTAGGCGTGACACTCATTTTGAGTTTTTATTGCTTTAAATGCATTTTCAGGCCGAGTAGAGCACGTTTTTTTACTTTGAATGTATCTTCATAGGAATAAGTTGTGTAGTCAAATTAATGCTCATTTAGGCTTCAGGACGTCAACCTGAACTAAATACATGTTGAAATGTGTGCATAAGTCCTTTGGTTTAGGCGTGACACTCATTTTGAGTTTTTATTGCTTTAAATGCACTTTAAGGGCTAGTTGAGCACGTTTTGTGACTTTGAATGTACCTTCATAGGAATGAGTTGTGTAGTCAAATTAATGCTCATTTAGGCTTCAGGAGGTCAACCTGAACTAAATACATGTTGAAATGTGTGCATAAGTCCTTTGGTTTAGGCGTGACACTCATTTTCAGTTTTTATTGCTTTAAATGCACTTTCAGTCCGAGTTGAGCCCGTTTTGTGACTTTGAATGTACCTTCATATGAATGAGTTGTGTAGTCAAATTAATGCTCATCTAGGCTTCAGGAGGTCAACCTGAACTAAATACATGTTGAAATGTGTGCATAAGTCCTTTGGTTTAGGCGTGACACTCATTTTCAGTTTTTATTGCTTTAAATGCACTTTCAGTCCGAGTTGAGCCCGTTTTGTGACATGAATGTACCTTCATAGGAATGAGTTGTGTAGTCAAATTAATGCTCATTTAGGCTTCAGGAGGTCAACCTGAACTAAATACATGTTGAAATGTGTGCATAAGTCCTTTGGTTTAGGCGTGACACTCATTTTCAGTTTTTATTGCTTTAAATGCACTTTCAGTCCGAGTTGAGCCCGTTTTGTGACTTTGAATGTACCTTCATAGGAATGAGTTGTGTAGTCAAATTAATGCTCATTTAGGCTTCAGGAGGTCAACCTGAACTAAATACATGTTGAAATGTGTGCATAAGTCCTTTGGTTTAGGCGTGACACTCATTTTGAGATTTTATTGCTTTAAATGCACTTTCAGTCCGAGTTGAGCCCGTTTTTTTACTTTGAATGTTCCTTCATAGGAATGAGTTGTGTAGTCAAATTAATGCTCATTTAGGCTTCAGGAGGTCAACCTGAACTAAATACATTTTGAAATGTGTGCATAAGTCCTTTGGTTTAGGCGTGACACTCATTTTCAGTTTTTATTGCTTTAAATGCACTTTCAGTCCGAGTTGAGCCCGTTTTTTTACTTTGAATGTATCTTCATAGGAATAAGTTGTGTAGTCAAATTAATGGTGATTTAGGCTTCAGGAGGTCAACCTGAACTAAATACATGTTTAAATGTGTGCATAAGTCCTTTGGTTTAGGCGTGACACTCATTTTGAGTTTTTATTGCTTTAAATGCACTTTCAGGCCTAGTTGAGCACGTTTTGTGACTTTGAATGTACCTTCATAGGAATGACTTGTGTAGTCAAATTAATGCTCATTTAGGCTTCAGGAGGTCAACCTGAACTAAATACATGTTGAAATGTGTGCATAAGTCCTTTGGTTTAGGCGTGACACTCATTTTCAGTTTTTATTGCTTTAAATGCACTTTCAGGCCTAGTTGAGCACGTTTTGTGACTTTGAATGTACCTTCATAGGAATGAGTTGTGTAGTCAAATTAATGCTCATTTAGGCTTCAGGAGGTCAACCTGAACTAAATACATTTTGAAATGTGTGCATAAGTCCTTTGGTTTAGGCGTGACACTCATTTTCAGTTTTTATTGCTTTAAATGTACTTTCAGTCCGAGTTGAGCCCGTTTTTTTACTTTGAATGTTCCTTCATAGGAATGAGTTGTGTAGTCAAATTAATGCTCATTTAGGCTTCAGGAGGTCAACCTGAACTAAATACATGTTGAAATGTGTGCATAAGTCCTTTGGTTTAGGCGTGACACTCATTTTGAGATTTTATTGCTTTAAATGCACTTTCAGTCCGAGTTGAGCCCGTTTTTTTACTTTGAATGTTCCTTCATAGGAATGAGTTGTGTAGTCAAATTAATGCTCATTTAGGCTTCAGGAGGTCAACCTGAACTAAATACATTTTGAAATGTGTGCATAAGTCCTTTGGTTTAGGCGTGACACTCATTTTCAGTTTTTATTGCTTTAAATGCACTTTCAGTCCGAGTTGAGCCCGTTTTTTTACTTTGAATGTATCTTCATAGGAATAAGTTGTGTAGTCAAATTAATGGTGATTTAGGCTTCAGGAGGTCAACCTGAACTAAATACATGTTTAAATGTGTGCATAAGTCCTTTGGTTTAGGCGTGACACTCATTTTGAGTTTTTATTGCTTTAAATGCACTTTCAGGCCTAGTTGAGCACGTTTTGTGACTTTGAATGTACCTTCATAGGAATGACTTGTGTAGTCAAATTAATGCTCATTTAGGCTTCAGGAGGTCAACCTGAACTAAATACATGTTGAAATGTGTGCATAAGTCCTTTGGTTTAGGCGTGACACTCATTTTCAGTTTTTATTGCTTTAAATGCACTTTCAGGCCTAGTTGAGCACGTTTTGTGACTTTGAATGTACCTTCATAGGAATGAGTTGTGTAGTCAAATTAATGCTCATTTAGGCTTCAGGAGGTCAACCTGAACTAAATACATTTTGAAATGTGTGCATAAGTCCTTTGGTTTAGGCGTGACACTCATTTTCAGTTTTTATTGCTTTAAATGTACTTTCAGTCCGAGTTGAGCCCGTTTTTTTACTTTGAATGTTCCTTCATAGGAATGAGTTGTGTAGTCAAATTAATGCTCATTTAGGCTTCAGGAGGTCAACCTGAACTAAATACATGTTGAAATGTGTGCATAAGTCCTTTGGTTTAGGCGTGACACTCATTTTGAGATTTTATTGCTTTAAATGCACTTTCAGTCCGAGTTGAGCCCGTTTTTTTACTTTGAATGTTCCTTCATAGGAATGAGTTGTGTAGTCAAATTAATGCTCATTTAGGCTTCAGGAGGTCAACCTGAACTAAATACATTTTGAAATGTGTGCATAAGTCCTTTGGTTTAGGCGTGACACTCATTTTCAGTTTTTATTGCTTTAAATGCACTTTCAGTCCGAGTTGAGCCCGTTTTTTTACTTTGAATGTATCTTCATAGGAATAAGTTGTGTAGTCAAATTAATGGTGATTTAGGCTTCAGGAGGTCAACCTGAACTAAATACATGTTGAAATGTGTGCATAAGTCCTTTGGTTTAGGCGTGACACTCATTTTGAGTTTTTATTGCTTTAAATGCACTTTCAGGCCTAGTTGAGCACGTTTTGTGACTTTGAATGTACCTTCATAGGAATGACTTGTGTAGTCAAATTAATGCTCATTTAGGCTTCAGGAGGTCAACCTGAACTAAATACATGTTGAAATGTGTGCATAAGTCCTTTGGTTTAGGCGTGACACTCATTTTCAGTTTTTATTGCTTTAAATGCACTTTCAGGCCTAGTTGAGCACGTTTTGTGACTTTGAATGTACCTTCATAGGAATGAGTTGTGTAGTCAAATTAATGCTCATTTAGGCTTCAGGAGGTCAACCTGAACTAAATACATTTTGAAATGTGTGCATAAGTCCTTTCGTTTAGGCGTGACACTCATTTTCAGTTTTTATTGCTTTAAATGTACTTTCAGTCCGAGTTGAGCCCGTTTTTTTACTTTGAATGTTCCTTCATAGGAATGAGTTGTGTAGTCAAATTAATGCTCATTTAGGCTTCAGGAGGTCAACCTGAACTAAATACATGTTGTAATGTGTGCATAAGTCCTTTGGTTTAGGCGTGACACTCATTTTGAGTTTTTATTGCTTTAAATGCATTTTCAGGCCGAGTAGAGCACGTTTTTTTACTTTGAATGTATCTTCATAGGAATAAGTTGTGTAGTCAAATTAATGCTCATTTAGGCTTCAGGACGTCAACCTGAACTAAATACATGTTGAAATGTGTGCATAAGTCCTTTGGTTTAGGCGTGACACTCATTTTGAGTTTTTATTGCTTTAAATGCACTTTCAGGCCTAGTTGAGCACGTTTTGTGACTTTGAATGTACCTTCATAGGAATGAGTTGTGTAGTCAAATTAATGCTCACTTAGGCTTCAGGAGGTCAACCTGAACTAAATACATGTTGAAATGTGTGCATAAGTCCTTTGGTTTAGGCGTGACACTCATTTTCAGTTTTTATTGCTTTAAATGCACTTTCAGTCCGAGTTGAGCCCGTTTTGTGACTTTGAATGTACCGTCATAGGAATGAGTTGTGTAGTCAAATTAATGCTCATTTAGGCTTCAGGAGGTCAACCTGAACTAAATACATGTTGAAATGTGTGCATAAGTCCTTTGGTTTAGGCGTGACACTCATTTTCAGTTTTTATTGCTTTAAATGCACTTTCAGTCCGAGTTGAGCCCGTTTTGTGACATGAATGTACCTTCATAGGAATGAGTTGTGTAGTCAAATTAATGCTCATTTAGGCTTCAGGAGGTCAACCTGAACTAAATACATGTTGAAATGTGTGCATAAGTCCTTTGGTTTAGGCGTGACACTCATTTTCAGTTTTTATTGCTTTAAATGCACTTTCAGTCCGAGTTGAGCCCGTTTTGTGACTTTGAATGTACCTTCATAGGAATGAGTTGTGTAGTCAAATTAATGCTCATTTAGGCTTCAGGAGGTCAACCTGAACTAAATACATGTTGAAATGTGTGCATAAGTCCTTTGGTTTAGGCGTGACACTCATTTTGAGATTTTATTGCTTTAAATGCACTTTCAGTCCGAGTTGAGCCCGTTTTTTTACTTTGAATGTTCCTTCATAGGAATGAGTTGTGTAGTCAAATTAATGCTCATTTAGGCTTCAGGAGGTCAACCTGAACTAAATACATTTTGAAATGTGTGCATAAGTCCTTTGGTTTAGGTGTGACACTCATTTTCAGTTTTTATTGCTTTAAATGCACTTTCAGTCCGAGTTGAGCCCGTTTTTTTACTTTGAATGTATCTTCATAGGAATAAGTTGTGTAGTCAAATTAATGGTGATTTAGGCTTCAGGAGGTCAACCTGAACTAAATACATGTTTAAATGTGTGCATAAGTCCTTTGGTTTAGGCGTGACACTCATTTTGAGTTTTTATTGCTTTAAATGCACTTTCAGGCCTAGTTGAGCACGTTTTGTGACTTTGAATGTACCTTCATAGGAATGACTTGTGTAGTCAAATTAATGCTCATTTAGGCTTCAGGAGGTCAACCTGAACTAAATACATGTTGAAATGTGTGCATAAGTCCTTTGGTTTATTCGTGACACTCATTTTCAGTTTTTATTGCTTTAAATGCACTTTCAGTCCTAGTTGAGCACGTTTTGTGACTTTGAATGTACCTTCATAGGAATGAGTTGTGTAGTCAAATTAATGCTCATTTAGGCTTCAGGAGGTCAACCTGAACTAAATACATTTTGAAATGTGTGCATAAGTCCTTTGGTTTAGGCGTGACACTCATTTTCAGTTTTTATTGCTTTAAATGTACTTTCAGTCCGAGTTGAGCCCGTTTTTTTACTTTGAATGTTCCTTCATAGGAATGAGTTGTGTAGTCAAATTAATGCTCATTTAGGCTTCAGGAGGTCAACCTGAACTAAATACATGTTGAAATGTGTGCATAAGGCCTTTGGTTTAGGCGTGACACTCATTTTGAGTTTTTATTGGTTTAAATGCATTTTCAGGCCGAGTAGAGCACGTTTTTTTACTTTGAATGTATCTTCATAGGAATAAGTTGTGTAGTCAAATTAATGCTCATTTAGGCTTCAGGACGTCAACCTGAACTAAATACATGTTGAAATGTGTGCATAAGTCCTTTGGTTTAGGCGTGACACTCATTTTCAGTTTTTATTGCTTTAAATGCACTTTCAGTCCGAGTTGAGCCCGTTTTTTTACTTTGAATGTATCTTCATAGGAATAAGTTGTGTAGTCAAATTAATGGTGATTTAGGCTTCAGGAGGTCAACCTGAACTAAATAAATGTTGAAATGTGTGCATAAGTCATTTGGTCTAGGCGTGACACTCATTATGAACCATTGATGAAAATAAGTTTTATTTTTAAAAAAGCCAAAAAATGTGAAAGGGACGAAATTACAAATGTCCTGTGTGTTTCACATAGAGTACATACAGGCCAGCGATCCCGCTCCCTCTCTTTCTCTGTGACACACACGCTTCCGAGCGCGCCAGCACGCAGCAAGCACACACACAAACGCACGCACACACACTCACACAAAAGTACGCACAGACGAGCACGTATCGTAAACAACACACCAACGATGATTTAGATCAAAGAAACACTCACACATGTATGGGCACACGATCACGCGCGCGCAAACACACACACAAACTCATGAGAGGCACACACATCCGCACACGCTACGCATGTAAACAACATTTGGACACTGATTGAAGATCAAAGACTAACCCACGTGGAAGACTGAAAGATGCACAGCCAATCACCTAGGCTTTGCATCTTTTCACCTCCCCCTGCTCTCACACCACGTGGGCTAGATCCACTCGGGCTGTCATTGGTGGACGTCGTCGGTGTCAGAACAAATCAAGTGCAAGCAAAAGTTAAAACCTCCGAGTAATTCGTCATTTTTATCCGAATACAGTACTTTTTTGGGGGGGGGGGGGTGCGCACAACACACACACGCACACACACACACGCACGCACCCACACAAACACACACAAACACACGAACACACCTACACACTCTCACACACGCACGCACACATACACTAGCACGCATCGGAAACAACACTTTAGACGTTGAAATGTGTGCAGACGTCCTTTGGTTTAGGCATGACACTCAATTTTAGTTTTTATTGATTCAAATGCATTTTCAGACAGAGCAGGGCACTTACTGACTTTGAATGTATCTTCATGGGAATGAGTTGTGTGATCAAATTAATGCTCATTTAGGCTTCAGGAGATCAACCTAAACTAAATACATGTTGAAATGTGTGCATAAGTCCTTTGATTTAGGCGTGAAACTCATTTTGAGATTTTATTGCTTTAAATGCACTTTCAGGCCTAGTTGAGCACGTTTTGTGACTTTGAATGTACCTTCATAGGAATGAGTTGTATAGACAAAATAATGCTCATTTAGGCTTCAGAATGTCAACCTGAACTAAATACATGTTGAAATGTGTGCATAAGTCCTTTGGTTTAGGCGTGACACTCATTTTGAGTTTTTATTGCTTTAAATGCACTTTCAGGCCTAGTTGAGCACGTTTTGTGACTTTGAATGTACCTTCATAGGAATGACTTGTGTAGTCAAATTAATGCTCATTTAGGCTTCAGGAGGTCAACCTGAACTAAATACATTTTGAAATGTGTGCATAAGTCCTTTGGTTTAGGCGTGACACTCATTTTCAGTTTTTATTGTTTTAAATGCACTTTCAGGCCTAGTTGAGCACGTTTTGTGACTTTGAATGTACCTTCATAGGAATGAGTTATGTAGTCAAATTAATGCTCATTTAGGCTTCAGGAGGTCAACCTGAACTAAATACATTTTGAAATGTGTGCATAAGTCCTTTGGTTTAGGCGTGACACTCATTTTCAGTTTTTATTGCTTTAAATGTACTTTCAGTCCGAGTTGAGCCCGTTTTTTTACTTTGAATGTTCCTTCATAGGAATGAGTTGTGTAGTCAAATTAATGCTCATTTAGGCTTCAGGAGGTCAACCTGAACTAAATACATGTTGTAATGTGTGCCTTTGGTTTAGGCGTGACACTCATTTTGAGTTTTTATTGCTTTAAATGCATTTTCAGGCCGAGTAGAGCACGTTTTTTTACTTTGAATGTATCTTCATAGGAATAAGTTGTGTAGTCAAATTAATGCTCATTTAGGCTTCAGGACGTCAACCTGAACTAAATACATGTTGAAATGTGTGCATAAGTCCTTTGGTTTAGGCGTGAAACTCATTTTGAGATTTTATTGCTTTAAATGCACTTTCAGGCCTAGTTGAGCACGTTTTGTGACTTTGAATGTACCTTCATAGGAATGAGTTGTATAGACAAAATAATGCTCATTTAGGCTTCAGAATGTCAACCTGAACTAAATACATGTTGAAATGTGTGTATAAATCCTTTGGTTTAGGCGTGACACTCATTTTCAGTTTTTATTGCTTTAAATGCACTTTCAGTCCGAGTTGAGCCCGTTTTTTTACTTTGAATGTATCTTCATAGGAATAAGTTGTGAAGTCAAATTAATGCTCATTTAGGCTTCAGGACGTCAACCTGAACTAAATACATGTTGAAATGTGTGCATAAGTCCTTTGGTTTAGGCGTGACACTCATTTTGAGATTTTATTGCTTTAAATGCACTTTCAGTCCGAGTTGAGCCCGTTTTTTTACTTTGAATGTATCTTCATAGGAATAAGTTGTGTAGTCAAATTAATGGTGATTTAGGCTTCAGGAGGTCAACCTGAACTAAATACATGTTGAAATGTGTGCATAAGTCCTTTGGTTTAGGCGTGACACTCATTTTGAGTTTTTATTGCTTTAAATGCACTTTCAGGCCTAGTTGAGCACGTTTTGTGACTTTGAATGTACCTTCATAGGAATGACTTGTGTAGTCAAATTAATGCTCATTTAGGCTTCAGGAGGTCAACCTGAACTAAATACATGTTGAAATGTGTGCATAAGTCCTTTGGTTTAGGCGTGACACTCATTTTCAGTTTTTATTGTTTTAAATGCACTTTCAGGCCTAGTTGAGCACGTTTTGTGACTTTGAATGTACCTTCATAGGAATGAGTTGTGTAGTCAAATTAATGCTCATTTAGGCTTCAGGAGGTCAACCTGAACTAAATACATTTTGAAATGTGTGCATAAGTCCTTTGGTTTAGGCGTGACACTCATTTTCAGTTTTTATTGCTTTAAATGTACTTTCAGTCCGAGTTGAGCCCGTTTTTTTACTTTGAATGTTCCTTCATAGGAATGAGTTGTGTAGTCAAATTAATGCTCATTTAGGCTTCAGGAGGTCAACCTGAACTAAATACATGTTGTAATGTGTGCATAAGTCCTTTGGTTTAGGCGTGACACTCATTTTGAGTTTTTATTGCTTTAAATGCATTTTCAGGCCGAGTAGAGCACGTTTTTTTACTTTGAATGTATCTTCATAGGAATAAGTTGTGTAGTCAAATTAATGCTCATTTAGGCTTCAGGACGTCAACCTGAACTAAATACATGTTGAAATGTGTGCATAAGTCCTTTGGTTTAGGCGTGACACTCATTTTGAGTTTTTATTGCTTTAAATGCACTTTCAGGCCTAGTTGAGCACGTTTTGTGACTTTGAATGTACCTTCATAGGAATGAGTTGTGTAGTCAAATTAATGCTCATTTAGGCTTCAGGAGGTCAACCTGAACTAAATACATGTTGAAATGTGTGCATAAGTCCTTTGGTTTAGGCGTGACACTCATTTTCAGTTTTTATTGCTTTAAATGCACTTTCAGTCCGAGTTGAGCCCGTTTTGTGACTTTGAATGTACCTTCATAGGAATGAGTTGTGTAGTCAAATTAATGCTCATTTAGGCTTCAGGAGGTCAACCTGAACTAAATACATGTTGAAATGTGTGCATAAGTCCTTTGGTTTAGGCGTGACACTCATTTTCAGTTTTTATTGCTTTAAATGCACTTTCAGTCCGAGTTGAGCCCGTTTTGTGACATGAATGTACCTTCATAGGAATGAGTTGTGTAGTCAAATTAATGCTCATTTAGGCTTCAGGAGGTCAACCTGAACTAAATACATGTTGAAATGTGTGCATAAGTCCTTTGGTTTAGGCGTGACACTCATTTTGAGATTTTATTGCTTTAAATGCAATTTCAGTCCGAGTTGAGCCCGTTTTTTTACTTTGAATGTTCCTTCATAGGAATGAGTTGTGTAGTCAAATTAATGCTCATTTAGGCTTCAGGAGGTCAACCTGAACTAAATACATTTTGAAATGTGTGCATAAGTCCTTTGGTTTAGGCGTGACACTCATTTTCAGTTTTTATTGCTTTAAATGCACTTTCAGTCCGAGTTGAGCCCGTTTTTTTACTTTGAATGTATCTTCATAGGAATAAGTTGTGTAGTCAAATTAATGGTGATTTAGGCTTCAGGAGGTCAACCTGAACTAAATACATGTTGAAATGTGTGCATAAGTCCTTTGGTTTAGGCGTGACACTCATTTTGAGTTTTTATTGCTTTAAATGCACTTTCAGGCCTAGTTGAGCACGTTTTGTGACTTTGAATGTACCTTCATAGGAATGACTTGTGTAGTCAAATTAATGCTCATTTAGGCTTCAGGAGGTCAACCTGAACTAAATACATGTTGAAATGTGTGCATAAGTCCTTTGGTTTAGGCGTGACACTCATTTTCAGTTTTTATTGCTTTAAATGCACTTTCAGGCCTAGTTGAGCACGTTTTGTGACTTTGAATGTACCTTCATAGGAATGAGTTGTGTAGTCAAATTAATGCTCATTTAGGCTTCAGGAGGTCAACCTGAACTAAATACATTTTGAAATGTGTGCATAAGTCCTTTGGTTTAGGCGTGACACTCATTTTCAGTTTTTATTGCTTTAAATGTACTTTCAGTCCGAGTTGAGCCCGTTTTTTTACTTTGAATGTTCCTTCATAGGAATGAGTTGTGTAGTCAAATTACTGCTCATTTAGGCTTCAGGAGGTCAACCTGAACTAAATACATGTTGAAATGTGTGCATAAGTCCTTTGGTTTAGGCGTGACACTCATTTTGAGATTTTATTGCTTTAAATGCACTTTCAGTCCGAGTTGAGCCCGTTTTTTTACTTTGAATGTTCCTTCATAGGAATGAGTTGTGTAGTCAAATTAATGCTCATTTAGGCTTCAGGAGGTCAACCTGAACTAAATACATTTTGAAATGTGTGCATAAGTCCTTTGGTTTAGGCGTGACACTCATTTTCAGTTTTTATTGCTTTAAATGCACTTTCAGTCCGAGTTGAGCCCGTTTTTTTACTTTGAATGTATCTTCATAGGAATAAGTTGTGTAGTCAAATTAATGGTGATTTAGGCTTCAGGAGGTCAACCTGAACTAAATACATGTTGAAATGTGTGCATAAGTCCTTTGGTTTAGGCGTGACACTCATTTTGAGTTTTTATTGCTTTAAATGCACTTTCAGGCCTAGTTGAGCACGTTTTGTGACTTTGAATGTACCTTCATAGGAATGACTTGTGTAGTCAAATTAATGCTCATTTAGGCTTCAGGAGGTCAACCTGAACTAAATACATGTTGAAATGTGTGCATAAGTCCTTTGGTTTAGGCGTGACACTCATTTTCAGTTTTTATTGCTTTAAATGCACTTTCAGGCCTAGTTGAGCACGTTTTGTGACTTTGAATGTACCTTCATAGGAATGAGTTGTGTAGTCAAATTAATGCTCATTTAGGCTTCAGGAGGTCAACCTGAACTAAATACATTTTGAAATGTGTGCATAAGTTCTTTGGTTTAGGCGTGACACTCATTTTCAGTTTTTATTGCTTTAAATGTACTTTCAGTCCGAGTTGAGCCCGTTTTTTTACTTTGAATGTTCCTTCATAGGAATGAGTTGTGTAGTCAAATTAATGCTCATTTAGGCTTCAGGAGGTCAACCTGAACTAAATACATGTTGTAATGTGTGCATAAGTCCTTTGGTTTAGGCGTGACACTCATTTTGAGTTTTTATTGCTTTAAATGCATTTTCAGGCCGAGTAGAGCACGTTTTTTTACTTTGAATGTATCTTCATAGGAATAAGTTGTGTAGTCAAATTAATGCTCATTTAGGCTTCAGGACGTCAACCTGAACTAAATACATGTTGAAATTTGTGCATAAGTCCTTTGGTTTAGGCGTGACACTCATTTTGAGTTTTTATTGCTTTAAATGCACTTTCAGGCCTGGTTGAGCACGTTTTGTGACTTTGAATGTACCTTCATAGGAATGAGTTGTGTAGTCAAATTAATGCTCATTTAGGCTTCAGGAGGTCAACCTGAACTAAATACATGTTGAAATGTGTGCATAAGTCCTTTGGTTTAGGCGTGACACTCATTTTCAGTTTTTATTGCTTTAAATGCACTTTCAGTCCGAGTTGAGCCCGTTTTGTGACTTTGAATGTACCTTCATAGGAATGAGTTGTGTAGTCAAATTAATGCTTATTTTGGCTTCAGGAGGTCAACCTGAACTAAATACATGTTGAAATGTGTGCATAAGTCCTTTGGTTTAGGCGTGACACTCATTTTCAGTTTTTATTGCTTTAAATGCACTTTCAGTCCGAGTTGAGCCCGTTTTGTGACATGAATGTACCTTCATAGGAATGAGTTGTGTAGTCAAATTAATGCTCATTTAGGCTTCAGGAGGTCAACCTGAACTAAATACATGTTGAAATGTGTGCATAAGTCCTTTGGTTTAGGCGTGACACTCATTTTCAGTTTTTATTGCTTTAAATGCACTTTCAGTCCGAGTTGAGCCCGTTTTGTGACTTTGAATGTACCTTCATAGGAATGAGTTGTGTAGTCAAATTAATGCTCATTTAGGCTTCAGGAGGTCAACCTGAACTAAATACATGTTGAAATGTGTGCATAAGTCCTTTGGTTTAGGCGTGACACTCATTTTGAGATTTTATTGCCTTAAATGCACTTTCAGTCCGAGTTGAGCCCGTTTTTTTACTTTGAATGTTCCTTCATAGGAATGAGTTGTGTAGTCAAATTAATGCTCATTTAGGCTTCAGGAGGTCAACCTGAACTAAATACATTTTGAAATGTGTGCATAAGTCCTTTGGTTTAGGCGTGACACTCATTTTCAGTTTTTATTGCTTTAAATGCACTTTCAGTCCGAGTTGAGCCCGTTTTTTTACTTTGAATGTATCTTCATAGGAATAAGTTGTGTAGTCAAATTAATGGTGATTTAGGCTTCAGGAGGTCAACCTGAACTAAATACATGTTGAAATGTGTGCATAAGTCCTTTGGTTTAGGCGTGACACTCATTTTGAGTTTTTATTGCTTTAAATGCACTTTCAGGCCTAGTTGAGCACGTTTTGTGACTTTGAATGTACCTTCATAGGAATGACTTGTGTAGTCAAATTAATGCTCATTTAGGCTTCAGGAGGTCAACCTGAACTAAATACATGTTGAAATGTGTGCATAAGTCCTTTGGTTTAGGCGTGACACTCATTTTCAGTTTTTATTGCTTTAAATGCACTTTCAGGCCTAGTTGAGCACGTTTTGTGACTTTGAATGTACCTTCATAGAAATGAGTTGTGTAGTCAAATTAATGCTCATTTAGGCTTCAGGAGGTCAACCTGAACTAAATACATTTTGAAATGTGTGCATAAGTCCTTTGGTTTAGGCGTGACACTCATTTTCAGTTTTTATTGCTTTAAATGTACTTTCAGTCCGAGTTGAGCCCGTTTTTTTACTTTGAATGTTCCTTCATAGGAATGAGTTGTGTAGTCAAATTAATGCTCATTTAGGCTTCAGGAGGTCAACCTGAAGTAAATACATGTTGTAATGTGTGCATAAGTCCTTTGGTTTAGGCGTGACACTCATTTTGAGTTTTTATTGCTTTAAATGCATTTTCAGGCCGAGTAGAGCACGTTTTTTTACTTTGAATGTATCTTCATAGGAATAAGTTGTGTAGTCAAATTAATGCTCATTTAGGCTTCAGGACGTCAACCTGAACTAAATACATGTTGAAATGTGTGCATAAGTCCTTTGGTTTAGGCGTGACACTCATTTTGAGTTTTTATTGCTTTAAATGCACTTTCAGTCCGAGTTGAGCCCGTTTTTTTACTTTGAATGTATCTTCATAGGAATAAGTTGTGTAGTCAAATTAATGCTCATTTAGGCTTCAGGACGTCAACCTGAACTAAATACATGTTGAAATGTGTGCATAAGTCCTTTGGTTTAGGCGTGACACTCATTTTGAGTTTTTATTGCTTTAAATGCACTTTCAGTCCGAGTTGAGCCCGTTTTTTTACTTTGAATGTATCTTCATAGGAATAAGTTGTGTAGTCAAATTAATGGTGATTTAGGCTTCAGGAGGTCAACCTGAACTAAATACATGTTGAAATGTGTGCTTAAGTCCTTTGGTTTAGGCGTGACACTCATTTTGAGTTTTTATTGCTTTAAATGCACTTTCAGGCCTAGTTGAGCACGTTTTGTGACTTTGAATGTACCTTCATAGGAATGAGTTGTGTAGTCAAATTAATGCTCATTTAGGCTTCAGGAGGTCAACCTGAACTAAATACATGTTGAAATGTGTGCATAAGTCCTTTGGTTTAGGCGTGACACTCATTTTCAGTTTTTATTGCTTTAAATGCACTTTCAGTCCGAGTTGAGCCCGTTTTTTTACTTTGAATGTATCTTCATAGGAATAAGTTGTGTAGTCAAATTAATGGTGATTTAGGCTTCAGGAGGTCAACCTGAACTAAATACATGTTGAAATGTGTGCATAAGTCCTTTGGTTTAGGCGTGACACTCATTTTGAGTTTTTATTGCTTTAAATGCACTTTCAGGCCTAGTTGAGCACGTTTTGTGACTTTGAATGTACCTTCATAGGAATGACTTGTGTAGTCAAATTAATGCTCATTTAGGCTTCAGGAGGTCAACCTGAACTAAATACATGTTGAAATGTGTGCATAAGTCCTTTGGTTTAGGCGTGACACTCATTTTCAGTTTTTATTGCTTTAAATGCACTTTCAGGCCTAGTTGAGCACGTTTTGTGACTTTGAATGTACCTTCATAGGAATGAGTTGTGTAGTCAAATTAATGCTCATTTAGGCTTCAGGAGGTCAACCTGAACTAAATACATTTTGAAATGTGTGCATAAGTCCTTTGGTTTAGGCGTGACACTCATTTTCAGTTTTTATTGCTTTAAATGTACTTTCAGTCCGAGTTGAGCCCGTTTTTTTACTTTGAATGTTCCTTCATAGGAATGAGTTGTGTAGTCAAATTAATGCTCATTTAGGCTTCAGGAGGTCAACCTGAACTAAATACATGTTGTAATGTGTGCATAAGTCCTTTGGTTTAGGTGTGACACTCATTTTGAGTTTTTATTGCTTTAAATGCATTTTCAGGCCGAGTAGAGCACGTTTTTTTACTTTGAATGTATCTTCATAGGAATAAGTTGTGTAGTCAAATTAATGCTCATTTAGGCTTCAGGACGTCAACCTGAACTAAATACATGTTGAAATGTGTGCATAAGTCCTTTGGTTTAGGCGTGACACTCATTTTGAGTTTTTATTGCTTTAAATGCACTTTCAGTCCGAGTTGAGCCCGTTTTTTTACTTTGAATGTATCTTCATAGGAATAAGTTGTGTAGTCAAATTAATGGTGATTTAGGCTTCAGGAGGTCAACCTGAACTAAATACATGTTGAAATGTGTGCTTAAGTCCTTTGGTTTAGGCGTGACACTCATTTTGAGTTTTTATTGCTTTAAATGCACTTTCAGGCCTAGTTGAGCACGTTTTGTGACTTTGAATGTACCTTCATAGGAATGAGTTGTGTAGTCAAATTAATGCTCATTTAGGCTTCAGGAGGTCAACCTGAACTAAATACATGTTGAAATGTGTGCATAAGTCCTTTGGTTTAGGCGTGACACTCATTTTCAGTTTTTATTGCTTTAAATGCACTTTCAGTCCGAGTTGAGCCCGTTTTGTGACTTTGAATGTACCTTCATAGGAATGAGTTGTGTAGTCAAATTAATGCTCATTTAGGCTTCAGGAGGTCAACCTGAACTAAATACATGTTGAAATGTGTGCATAAGTCCTTTGGTTTAGGCGTGACACTCATTTTCAGTTTTTATTGCTTTAAATGCACTTTCAGTCCGAGTTGAGCCCGTTTTGTGACATGAATGTACCTTCATAGGAATGAGTTGTGTAGTCAAATTAATGCTCATTTAGGCTTCAGGAGGTCAACCTGAACTAAATACATGTTGAAATGTGTGCATAAGTCCTTTGGTTTAGGCGTGACACTCATTTTCAGTTTTTATTGCTTTAAATGCACTTTCAGTTCGAGTTGAGCCCGTTTTGTGACTTTGAATGTACCTTCATAGGAATGAGTTGTGTAGTCAAATTAATGCTCATTTAGGCTTCAGGAGGTCAACCTGAACTAAATACATGTTGAAATGTGTGCATAAGTCCTTTGGTTTAGGCGTGACACTCATTTTGAGATTTTATTGCTTTAAATGCACTTTCAGTCCGAGTTGAGCCCGTTTTTTTACTTTGAATGTTCCTTCATAGGAATGAGTTGTGTAGTCAAATTAATGCTCATTTAGGCTTCAGGAGGTCAACCTGAACTAAATACATTTTGAAATGTGTGCATAAGTCCTTTGGTTTAGGCGTGACACTCATTTTCAGTTTTTATTGCTTTAAATGCACTTTCAGTCCGAGTTGAGCCCGTTTTTTTACTTTGAATGTATCTTCATAGGAATAAGTTGTGTAGTCAAATTAATGGTGATTTAGGCTTCAGGAGGTCAACCTGAACTAAACACATGTTGAAATGTGTGCATAAGTCCTTTGGTTTAGGCGTGACACTCATTTTGAGTTTTTATTGCTTTAAATGCACTTTCAGGCCTAGTTGAGTACGTTTTATGACTTTGAATGTACCTTCATAGGAATGACTTGTGTAGTCAAATTAATGCTCATTTAGGCTTCAGGAGGTCAACCTGAACTAAATACATGTTGAAATGTGTGCATAAGTCCTTTGGTTTAGGCGTGACACTCATTTTCAGTTTTTATTGCTTTAAATGCACTTTCAGGCCTAGTTGAGCACGTTTTGTGACTTTGAATGTACCTTCATAGGAATGAGTTGTGTAGTCAAATTAATGCTCATTTAGGCTTCAGGAGGTCAACCTGAACTAAATACATGTTGAAATGTGTGCATAAGTCCTTTGGTTTAGGCGTGACACTCATTTTCAGTTTTTATTGCTTTAAATGCACTTTCAGTCCGAGTTGAGCCCGTTTTGTGACTTTGAATGTACCTTCATAGGAATGAGTTGTGTAGTCAAATTAATGCTCATTTAGGCTTCAGGAGGTCAACCTGAACTAAATACATGTTGAAATGTGTGCATAAGTCCTTTGGTTTAGGCGTGACACTCATTTTGAGATTTTATTGCCTTAAATGCACTTTCAGTCCGAGTTGAGCCCGTTTTTTTACTTTGAATGTTCCTTCATAGGAATGAGTTGTGTAGTCAAATTAATGCTCATTTAGGCTTCAGGAGGTCAACCTGAACTAAATACATTTTGAAATGTGTGCATAAGTCCTTTGGTTTAGGCGTGACACTCATTTTCAGTTTTTATTGCTTTAAATGCACTTTCAGTCCGAGTTGAGCCCGTTTTTTTACTTTGAATGTATCTTCATAGGAATAAGTTGTGTAGTCAAATTAATGGTGATTTAGGCTTCAGGAGGTCAACCTGAACTAAATACATGTTGAAATGTGTGCATAAGTCCTTTGGTTTAGGCGTGACACTCATTTTGAGTTTTTATTGCTTTAAATGCACTTTCAGGCCTAGTTGAGCACGTTTTGTGACTTTGAATGTACCTTCATAGGAATGACTTGTGTAGTCAAATTAATGCTCATTTAGGCTTCAGGAGGTCAACCTGAACTAAATACATGTTGAAATGTGTGCATAAGTCCTTTGGTTTAGGCGTGACACTCATTTTCAGTTTTTATTGCTTTAAATGCACTTTCAGGCCTAGTTGAGCACGTTTTGTGACTTTGAATGTACCTTCATAGGAATGAGTTGTGTAGTCAAATTAATGCTCATTTAGGCTTCAGGAGGTCAACCTGAACTAAATACATTTTGAAATGTGTGCATAAGTCCTTTGGTTTAGGCGTGACACTCATTTTCAGTTTTTATTGCTTTAAATGTACTTTCAGTCCGAGTTGAGCCCGTTTTTTTACTTTGAATGTTCCTTCATAGGAATGAGTTGTGTAGTCAAATTAATGCTCATTTAGGCTTCAGGAGGTCAACCTGAACTAAATACATGTTGTAATGTGTGCATAAGTCCTTTGGTTTAGGCGTGACACTCATTTTGAGTTTTTATTGCTTTAAATGCATTTTCAGGCCGAGTAGAGCAAGTTTTTTTACTTTGAATGTATCTTCATAGGAATAAGTTGTGTAGTCAAATTAATGCTCATTTAGGCTTCAGGACGTCAACCTGAACTAAATACATGTTGAAATGTGTGCATAAGTCCTTTGGTTTAGGCGTGACACTCATTTTGAGTTTTTATTGCTTTAAATGCACTTTCAGTCCGAGTTGAGCCCGTTTTTTTACTTTGAATGTATCTTCATAGGAATAAGTTGTGTAGTCAAATTAATGGTGATTTAGGCTTCAGGAGGTCAACCTGAACTAAATACATGTTGAAATGTGTGCTTAAGTCCTTTGGTTTAGGCGTGACACTCATTTTGAGTTTTTATTGCTTTAAATGCACTTTCAGGCCTAGTTGAGCACGTTTTGTGACTTTGAATGTACCTTCATAGGAATGAGTTGTGTAGTCAAATTAATGCTCATTTAGGCTTCAGGAGGTCAACCTGAACTAAATACATGTTGAAATGTGTGCATAAGTCCTTTGGTTTAGGCGTGACACTCATTTTCAGTTTTTATTGCTTTAAATGCACTTTCAGTCCGAGTTGAGCCCGTTTTGTGACTTTGAATGTACCTTCATAGGAATGAGTTGTGTAGTCAAATTAATGCTCATTTAGGCTTCAGGAGGTCAACCTGAACTAAATACATGTTGAAATGTGTGCATAAGTCCTTTGGTTTAGGCGTGACACTCATTTTCAGTTTTTATTGCTTTAAATGCACTTTCAGTCCGAGTTGAGCCCGTTTTGTGACATGAATGTACCTTCATAGGAATGAGTTGTGTAGTCAAATTAATGCTCATTTAGGCTTCAGGAGGTCAACCTGAACTAAATACATGTTGAAATGTGTGCATAAGTCCTTTGGTTTAGGCGTGACACTCATTTTCAGTTTTTATTGCTTTAAATGCACTTTCAGTTCGAGTTGAGCCCGTTTTGTGACTTTGAATGTACCTTCATAGGAATGAGTTGTGTAGTCAAATTAATGCTCATTTAGGCTTCAGGAGGTCAACCTGAACTAAATACATGTTGAAATGTGTGCATAAGTCCTTTGGTTTAGGCGTGACACTCATTTTGAGATTTTATTGCTTTAAATGCACTTTCAGTCCGAGTTGAGCCCGTTTTTTTACTTTGAATGTTCCTTCATAGGAATGAGTTGTGTAGTCAAATTAATGCTCATTTAGGCTTCAGGAGGTCAACCTGAACTAAATACATTTTGAAATGTGTGCATAAGTCCTTTGGTTTAGGCGTGACACTCATTTTCAGTTTTTATTGCTTTAAATGCACTTTCAGTCCGAGTTGAGCCCGTTTTTTTACTTTGAATGTATCTTCATAGGAATAAGTTGTGTAGTCAAATTAATGGTGATTTAGGCTTCAGGAGGTCAACCTGAACTAAACACATGTTGAAATGTGTGCATAAGTCCTTTGGTTTAGGCGTGACACTCATTTTGAGTTTTTATTGCTTTAAATGCACTTTCAGGCCTAGTTGAGTACGTTTTATGACTTTGAATGTACCTTCATAGGAATGACTTGTGTAGTCAAATTAATGCTCATTTAGGCTTCAGGAGGTCAACCTGAACTAAATACATGTTGAAATGTGTGCATAAGTCCTTTGGTTTAGGCGTGACACTCATTTTCAGTTTTTATTGCTTTAAATGCACTTTCAGGCCTAGTTGAGCACGTTTTGTGACTTTGAATGTACCTTCATAGGAATGAGTTGTGTAGTCAAATTAATGCTCATTTAGGCTTCAGTAGGTCAACCTGAACTAAATACATGTTGAAATGTGTGCATAAGTCCTTTTGTTTAGGCGTGACACTCATTTTCAGTTTTTATTGCTTTAAATGCACTTTCAGTCCGAGTTGAGCCCGTTTTTTTACTTTGAATGTATCTTCATAGGAATAAGTTGTGTAGTCAAATTAATGCTCATTTAGGCTTCAGAATGTCAACCTGAACTAAATACATGTTGAAATGTGTGCATAAGTCCTTTGGTTTAGGCGTGACACTCATTTTGAGTTTTTATTGCTTTAAATGCACTTTCAGGCCTAGTTGAGCACGTTTTGTGACTTTGAATGTACCTTCATAGGAATGAGTTGTGTAGTCAAATTAATGCTCATTTAGGCTTCAGGAGGTCAACCTGAACTAAATACATGTTGAAATGTGTGCATAAGTCCTTTGGTTTAGGCGTGACACTCATTTTCAGTTTTTATTGCTTTAAATGTACTTTCAGTCCGAGTTGAGCCCGTTTTTTTACTTTGAATGTTCCTTCATAGGAATGAGTTGTGTAGTCAAATTAATGCTCATTTAGGCTTCAGGAGGTCAACCTGAACTAAATACATGTTGAAATGTGTGCATAAGGCCTTTGGTTTAGGCGTGACACTCATTTTGAGTTTTTATTGCTTTAAATGCATTTTCAGGCCGAGTAGAGCACGTTTTTTTACTTTGAATGTATCTTCATAGGAATAAGTTGTGTAGTCAAATTAATGCTCATTTAGGCTTCAGGAGGTCAACCTGAACTAAATACATGTTGAAATGTGTGCATAAGTCCTTTTGTTTAGGCGTGACACTCATTTTCAGTTTTTATTGCTTTAAATGCACTTTCAGTCCGAGTTGAGCCCGTTTTTTTACTTTGAATGTATCTTCATAGGAATAAGTTGTGTAGTCAAATTAATGCTCATTTAGGCTTCAGAATGTCAACCTGAACTAAATACATGTTGAAATGTGTGCATAAGTCCTTTGGTTTAGGCGTGACACTCATTTTGAGTTTTTATTGCTTTAAATGCACTTTCAGGCCTAGTTGAGCACGTTTTGTGACTTTGAATGTACCTTCATAGGAATGAGTTGTGTAGTCAAATTAATGCTCATTTAGGCTTCAGGAGGTCAACCTGAACTAAATACATGTTGAAATGTGTGCATAAGTCCTTTGGTTTAGGCGTGACACTCATTTTCAGTTTTTATTGCTTTAAATGCACTTTCAGTCCGAGTTGAGCCCGTTTTTTTACTTTGAATGTATCTTCATAGGAATAAGTTGTGTAGTCAAATTAATGGTGATTTAGGCTTCAGGAGGTCAACCTGAACTAAATACATGTTGAAATGTGTGCATAAGTCCTTTGGTTTAGGCGTGACACTCATTTTGAGTTTTTATTGCTTTAAATGCACTTTCAGGCCTAGTTGAGCACGTTTTGTGACTTTGAATGTACCTTCATAGGAATGACTTGTGTAGTCAAATTAATGCTCATTTAGGCTTCAGGAGGTCAACCTGAACTAAATACATGTTGAAATGTGTGCATAAGTCCTTTGGTTTAGGCGTGACACTCATTTTCAGTTTTTATTGCTTTAAATGCACTTTCAGGCCTAGTTGAGCACGTTTTGTGACTTTGAATGTACCTTCATAGGAATGAGTTGTGTAGTCAAATTAATGCTCATTTAGGCTTCAGGAGGTCAACCTGAACTAAATACATGTTGAAATGTGTGCCTAAGTCCTTTGGTTTAGGCGTGACACTCATTTTCAGTTTTTATTGCTTTAAATGCACTTTCAGTCCGAGTTGAGCCCGTTTTGTGACTTTGAATGTACCTTCATAGGAATGAGTTGTGTAGTCAAATTAATGCTCATTTAGGCTTCAGGAGGTCAACCTGAACTAAATACATGTTGAAATGTGTGCATAAGTCCTTTGGTTTAGGCGTGACACTCATTTTCAGTTTTTATTGCTTTAAATGCACTTTCAGTCCGAGTTGAGCCCGTTTTGTGACATGAATGTACCTTCATAGGAATGAGTTGTGTAGTCAAATTAATTCTCATTTAGGCTTCAGGAGGTCAACCTGAACTAAATACATGTTGAAATGTGTGCTTAAGTCCTTTGGTTTAGGCGTGACACTCATTTTGAGATTTTATTGCTTTAAATGCACTTTCAGGCCTAGTTGAGCACGTTTTGTGACTTTGAATGTACCTTCATAGGAATGAGTTGTGTAGTCAAATTAATGCTCATTTAGGCTTCAGGAGGTCAACCTGAACTAAATACATTTTGAAATGTGTGCATAAGTCCTTTGGTTTAGGCGTGACACTCATTTTCAGTTTTTATTGCTTTAAATGCACTTTCAGTCCGAGTTGAGCCCGTTTTTTTACTTTGAATGTATCTTCATAGGAATAAGTTGTGTAGTCAAATTAATGGTGATTTAGGCTTCAGGAGGTCAACCTGAACTAAATACATGTTGAAATGTGTGCATAAGTCCTTTGGTTTAGGCGTGACACTCATTTTGAGTTTTTATTGCTTTAAATGCACTTTCAGGCCTAGTTGAGCACGTTTTTTTACTTTGAATGTTCCTTCATAGGAATGAGTTGTGTAGTCAAATTAATGCTCATTTAGGCTTCAGGAGGTCAACCTGAACTAAATACATGTTGAAATGTGTGCATAAGGCCTTTGGTTTAGGCGTGACACTCATTTTGAGTTTTTATTGGTTTAAATGCATTTTCAGGCCGAGTAGAGCACGTTTTTTTACTTTGAATGTATCTTCATAGGAATAAGTTGTGTAGTCAAATTAATGCTCATTTAGGCTTCAGGACGTCAACCTGAACTAAATACATGTTGAAATGTGTGCATAAGTCCTTTGGTTTAGGCGTGACACTCATTTTCAGTTTTTATTGCTTTAAATGCACTTTCAGTCCGAGTTGAGCCCGTTTTTTTACTTTGAATGTATCTTCATAGGAATAAGTTGTGTAGTCAAATTAATGGTGATTTAGGCTTCAGGAGGTCAACCTGAACTAAATAAATGTTGAAATGTGTGCATAAGTCATTTGGTCTAGGCGTGACACTCATTATGAACCATTGATGAAAATAAGTTTTATTTTTAAAAAAGCCAAAAAATGTGAAAGGGACGAAATTACAAATGTCCTGTGTGTTTCACATAGAGTACATACAGGCCAGCGATCCCGCTCCCTCTCTTTCTCTGTGACACACACGCTTCCGAGCGCGCCAGCACGCAGCAAGCACACACACAAACGCACGCACACACACTCACACAAAAGTACGCACAGACGAGCACGTATCGTAAACAACACACCAACGATGATTTAGATCAAAGAAACACTCACACATGTATGGGCACACGATCACGCGCGCGCAAACACACACACAAACTCATGAGAGGCACACACATCCGCACACGCTACGCATGTAAACAACATTTGGACACTGATTGAAGATCAAAGACTAACCCACGTGGAAGACTGAAAGATGCACAGCCAATCACCTAGGCTTTGCATCTTTTCACCTCCCCCTGCTCTCACACCACGTGGGCTAGATCCACTCGGGCTGTCATTGGTGGACGTCGTCGGTGTCAGAACAAATCAAGTGCAAGCAAAAGTTAAAACCTCCGAGTAATTCGTCATTTTTATCCGAATACAGTACTTTTTTGGGGGGGGGGGGGTGCGCACAACACACACACGCACACACACACACGCACGCACCCACACAAACACACACAAACACACGAACACACCTACACACTCTCACACACGCACGCACACATACACTAGCACGCATCGGAAACAACACTTTAGACGTTGAAATGTGTGCAGACGTCCTTTGGTTTAGGCATGACACTCAATTTTAGTTTTTATTGATTCAAATGCATTTTCAGACAGAGCAGGGCACTTACTGACTTTGAATGTATCTTCATGGGAATGAGTTGTGTGATCAAATTAATGCTCATTTAGGCTTCAGGAGATCAACCTAAACTAAATACATGTTGAAATGTGTGCATAAGTCCTTTGATTTAGGCGTGAAACTCATTTTGAGATTTTATTGCTTTAAATGCACTTTCAGGCCTAGTTGAGCACGTTTTGTGACTTTGAATGTACCTTCATAGGAATGAGTTGTATAGACAAAATAATGCTCATTTAGGCTTCAGAATGTCAACCTGAACTAAATACATGTTGAAATGTGTGCATAAGTCCTTTGGTTTAGGCGTGACACTCATTTTGAGTTTTTATTGCTTTAAATGCACTTTCAGGCCTAGTTGAGCACGTTTTGTGACTTTGAATGTACCTTCATAGGAATGACTTGTGTAGTCAAATTAATGCTCATTTAGGCTTCAGGAGGTCAACCTGAACTAAATACATTTTGAAATGTGTGCATAAGTCCTTTGGTTTAGGCGTGACACTCATTTTCAGTTTTTATTGTTTTAAATGCACTTTCAGGCCTAGTTGAGCACGTTTTGTGACTTTGAATGTACCTTCATAGGAATGAGTTGTGTAGTCAAATTAATGCTCATTTAGGCTTCAGGAGGTCAACCTGAACTAAATACATTTTGAAATGTGTGCATAAGTCCTTTGGTTTAGGCGTGACACTCATTTTCAGTTTTTATTGCTTTAAATGTACTTTCAGTCCGAGTTGAGCCCGTTTTTTTACTTTGAATGTTCCTTCATAGGAATGAGTTGTGTAGTCAAATTAATGCTCATTTAGGCTTCAGGAGGTCAACCTGAACTAAATACATGTTGTAATGTGTGCATAAGTCCTTTGGTTTAGGCGTGACACTCATTTTGAGTTTTTATTGCTTTAAATGCATTTTCAGGCCGAGTAGAGCACGTTTTTTTACTTTGAATGTATCTTCATAGGAATAAGTTGTGTAGTCAAATTAATGCTCATTTAGGCTTCAGGACGTCAACCTGAACTAAATACATGTTGAAATGTGTGCATAAGTCCTTTGGTTTAGGCGTGACACTCATTTTGAGTTTTTATTGCTTTAAATGCACTTTAAGGGCTAGTTGAGCACGTTTTGTGACTTTGAATGTACCTTCATAGGAATGAGTTGTGTAGTCAAATTAATGCTCATTTAGGCTTCAGGAGGTCAACCTGAACTAAATACATGTTGAAATGTGTGCATAAGTCCTTTGGTTTAGGCGTGACACTCATTTTCAGTTTTTATTGCTTTAAATGCACTTTCAGTCCGAGTTGAGCCCGTTTTGTGACTTTGAATGTACCTTCATATGAATGAGTTGTGTAGTCAAATTAATGCTCATCTAGGCTTCAGGAGGTCAACCTGAACTAAATACATGTTGAAATGTGTGCATAAGTCCTTTGGTTTAGGCGTGACACTCATTTTCAGTTTTTATTGCTTTAAATGCACTTTCAGTCCGAGTTGAGCCCGTTTTGTGACATGAATGTACCTTCATAGGAATGAGTTGTGTAGTCAAATTAATGCTCATTTAGGCTTCAGGAGGTCAACCTGAACTAAATACATGTTGAAATGTGTGCATAAGTCCTTTGGTTTAGGCGTGACACTCATTTTCAGTTTTTATTGCTTTAAATGCACTTTCAGTCCGAGTTGAGCCCGTTTTGTGACTTTGAATGTACCTTCATAGGAATGAGTTGTGTAGTCAAATTAATGCTCATTTAGGCTTCAGGAGGTCAACCTGAACTAAATACATGTTGAAATGTGTGCATAAGTCCTTTGGTTTAGGCGTGACACTCATTTTCAGTTTTTATTGCTTTAAATGCACTTTCAGTCCGAGTTGAGCCCGTTTTTTTACTTTGAATGTATCTTCATAGGAATAAGTTGTGTAGTCAAATTAATGGTGATTTAGGCTTCAGGAGGTCAACCTGAACTAAATACATGTTTAAATGTGTGCATAAGTCCTTTGGTTTAGGCGTGACACTCATTTTGAGTTTTTATTGCTTTAAATGCACTTTCAGGCCTAGTTGAGCACGTTTTGTGACTTTGAATGTACCTTCATAGGAATGACTTGTGTAGTCAAATTAATGCTCATTTAGGCTTCAGGAGGTCAACCTGAACTAAATACATGTTGAAATGTGTGCATAAGTCCTTTGGTTTAGGCGTGACACTCATTTTCAGTTTTTATTGCTTTAAATGCACTTTCAGGCCTAGTTGAGCACGTTTTGTGACTTTGAATGTACCTTCATAGGAATGAGTTGTGTAGTCAAATTAATGCTCATTTAGGCTTCAGGAGGTCAACCTGAACTAAATACATTTTGAAATGTGTGCATAAGTCCTTTGGTTTAGGCGTGACACTCATTTTCAGTTTTTATTGCTTTAAATGTACTTTCAGTCCGAGTTGAGCCCGTTTTTTTACTTTGAATGTTCCTTCATAGGAATGAGTTGTGTAGTCAAATTAATGCTCATTTAGGCTTCAGGAGGTCAACCTGAACTAAATACATGTTGAAATGTGTGCATAAGTCCTTTGGTTTAGGCGTGACACTCATTTTGAGATTTTATTGCTTTAAATGCACTTTCAGTCCGAGTTGAGCCCGTTTTTTTACTTTGAATGTTCCTTCATAGGAATGAGTTGTGTAGTCAAATTAATGCTCATTTAGGCTTCAGGAGGTCAACCTGAACTAAATACATTTTGAAATGTGTGCATAAGTCCTTTGGTTTAGGCGTGACACTCATTTTCAGTTTTTATTGCTTTAAATGCACTTTCAGTCCGAGTTGAGCCCGTTTTTTTACTTTGAATGTATCTTCATAGGAATAAGTTGTGTAGTCAAATTAATGGTGATTTAGGCTTCAGGAGGTCAACCTGAACTAAATACATGTTTAAATGTGTGCATAAGTCCTTTGGTTTAGGCGTGACACTCATTTTGAGTTTTTATTGCTTTAAATGCACTTTCAGGCCTAGTTGAGCACGTTTTGTGACTTTGAATGTATCTTCATGGGAATGAGTTGTGTGATCAAATTAATGCTCATTTAGGCTTCAGGAGATCAACCTAAACTAAATACATGTTGAAATGTGTGCATAAGTCCTTTGATTTAGGCGTGAAACTCATTTTGAGATTTTATTGCTTTAAATGCACTTTCAGGCCTAGTTGAGCACGTTTTGTGACTTTGAATGTACCTTCATAGGAATGAGTTGTATAGACAAAATAATGCTCATTTAGGCTTCAGAATGTCAACCTGAACTAAATACATGTTGAAATGTGTGCATAAGTCCTTTGGTTTAGGCGTGACACTCATTTTGAGTTTTTATTGCTTTAAATGCACTTTCAGGCCTAGTTGAGCACGTTTTGTGACTTTGAATGTACCTTCATAGGAATGACTTGTGTAGTCAAATTAATGCTCATTTAGGCTTCAGGAGGTCAACCTGAACTAAATACATTTTGAAATGTGTGCATAAGTCCTTTGGTTTAGGCGTGACACTCATTTTCAGTTTTTATTGTTTTAAATGCACTTTCAGGCCTAGTTGAGCACGTTTTGTGACTTTGAATGTACCTTCATAGGAATGAGTTGTGTAGTCAAATTAATGCTCATTTAGGCTTCAGGAGGTCAACCTGAACTAAATACATTTTGAAATGTGTGCATAAGTCCTTTGGTTTAGGCGTGACACTCATTTTCAGTTTTTATTGCTTTAAATGTACTTTCAGTCCGAGTTGAGCCCGTTTTTTTACTTTGAATGTTCCTTCATAGGAATGAGTTGTGTAGTCAAATTAATGCTCATTTAGGCTTCAGGAGGTCAACCTGAACTAAATACATGTTGTAATGTGTGCATAAGTCCTTTGGTTTAGGCGTGACACTCATTTTGAGTTTTTATTGCTTTAAATGCATTTTCAGGCCGAGTAGAGCACGTTTTTTTACTTTGAATGTATCTTCATAGGAATAAGTTGTGTAGTCAAATTAATGCTCATTTAGGCTTCAGGACGTCAACCTGAACTAAATACATGTTGAAATGTGTGCATAAGTCCTTTGGTTTAGGCGTGACACTCATTTTGAGTTTTTATTGCTTTAAATGCACTTTAAGGGCTAGTTGAGCACGTTTTGTGACTTTGAATGTACCTTCATAGGAATGAGTTGTGTAGTCAAATTAATGCTCATTTAGGCTTCAGGAGGTCAACCTGAACTAAATACATGTTGAAATGTGTGCATAAGTCCTTTGGTTTAGGCGTGACACTCATTTTCAGTTTTTATTGCTTTAAATGCACTTTCAGTCCGAGTTGAGCCCGTTTTGTGACTTTGAATGTACCTTCATATGAATGAGTTGTGTAGTCAAATTAATGCTCATCTAGGCTTCAGGAGGTCAACCTGAACTAAATACATGTTGAAATGTGTGCATAAGTCCTTTGGTTTAGGCGTGACACTCATTTTCAGTTTTTATTGCTTTAAATGCACTTTCAGTCCGAGTTGAGCCCGTTTTGTGACATGAATGTACCTTCATAGGAATGAGTTGTGTAGTCAAATTAATGCTCATTTAGGCTTCAGGAGGTCAACCTGAACTAAATACATGTTGAAATGTGTGCATAAGTCCTTTGGTTTAGGCGTGACACTCATTTTCAGTTTTTATTGCTTTAAATGCACTTTCAGTCCGAGTTGAGCCCGTTTTGTGACTTTGAATGTACCTTCATAGGAATGAGTTGTGTAGTCAAATTAATGCTCATTTAGGCTTCAGGAGGTCAACCTGAACTAAATACATGTTGAAATGTGTGCATAAGTCCTTTGGTTTAGGCGTGACACTCATTTTGAGATTTTATTGCTTTAAATGCACTTTCAGTCCGAGTTGAGCCCGTTTTTTTACTTTGAATGTTCCTTCATAGGAATGAGTTGTGTAGTCAAATTAATGCTCATTTAGGCTTCAGGAGGTCAACCTGAACTAAATACATTTTGAAATGTGTGCATAAGTCCTTTGGTTTAGGCGTGACACTCATTTTCAGTTTTTATTGCTTTAAATGCACTTTCAGTCCGAGTTGAGCCCGTTTTTTTACTTTGAATGTATCTTCATAGGAATAAGTTGTGTAGTCAAATTAATGGTGATTTAGGCTTCAGGAGGTCAACCTGAACTAAATACATGTTTAAATGTGTGCATAAGTCCTTTGGTTTAGGCGTGACACTCATTTTGAGTTTTTATTGCTTTAAATGCACTTTCAGGCCTAGTTGAGCACGTTTTGTGACTTTGAATGTACCTTCATAGGAATGACTTGTGTAGTCAAATTAATGCTCATTTAGGCTTCAGGAGGTCAACCTGAACTAAATACATGTTGAAATGTGTGCATAAGTCCTTTGGTTTAGGCGTGACACTCATTTTCAGTTTTTATTGCTTTAAATGCACTTTCAGGCCTAGTTGAGCACGTTTTGTGACTTTGAATGTACCTTCATAGGAATGAGTTGTGTAGTCAAATTAATGCTCATTTAGGCTTCAGGAGGTCAACCTGAACTAAATACATTTTGAAATGTGTGCATAAGTCCTTTGGTTTAGGCGTGACACTCATTTTCAGTTTTTATTGCTTTAAATGTACTTTCAGTCCGAGTTGAGCCCGTTTTTTTACTTTGAATGTTCCTTCATAGGAATGAGTTGTGTAGTCAAATTAATGCTCATTTAGGCTTCAGGAGGTCAACCTGAACTAAATACATGTTGAAATGTGTGCATAAGTCCTTTGGTTTAGGCGTGACACTCATTTTGAGATTTTATTGCTTTAAATGCACTTTCAGTCCGAGTTGAGCCCGTTTTTTTACTTTGAATGTTCCTTCATAGGAATGAGTTGTGTAGTCAAATTAATGCTCATTTAGGCTTCAGGAGGTCAACCTGAACTAAATACATTTTGAAATGTGTGCATAAGTCCTTTGGTTTAGGCGTGACACTCATTTTCAGTTTTTATTGCTTTAAATGCACTTTCAGTCCGAGTTGAGCCCGTTTTTTTACTTTGAATGTATCTTCATAGGAATAAGTTGTGTAGTCAAATTAATGGTGATTTAGGCTTCAGGAGGTCAACCTGAACTAAATACATGTTTAAATGTGTGCATAAGTCCTTTGGTTTAGGCGTGACACTCATTTTGAGTTTTTATTGCTTTAAATGCACTTTCAGGCCTAGTTGAGCACGTTTTGTGACTTTGAATGTACCTTCATAGGAATGACTTGTGTAGTCAAATTAATGCTCATTTAGGCTTCAGGAGGTCAACCTGAACTAAATACATGTTGAAATGTGTGCATAAGTCCTTTGGTTTAGGCGTGACACTCATTTTCAGTTTTTATTGCTTTAAATGCACTTTCAGGCCTAGTTGAGCACGTTTTGTGACTTTGAATGTACCTTCATAGGAATGAGTTGTGTAGTCAAATTAATGCTCATTTAGGCTTCAGGAGGTCAACCTGAACTAAATACATTTTGAAATGTGTGCATAAGTCCTTTGGTTTAGGCGTGACACTCATTTTCAGTTTTTATTGCTTTAAATGTACTTTCAGTCCGAGTTGAGCCCGTTTTTTTACTTTGAATGTTCCTTCATAGGAATGAGTTGTGTAGTCAAATTAATGCTCATTTAGGCTTCAGGAGGTCAACCTGAACTAAATACATGTTGAAATGTGTGCATAAGTCCTTTGGTTTAGGCGTGACACTCATTTTGAGATTTTATTGCTTTAAATGCACTTTCAGTCCGAGTTGAGCCCGTTTTTTTACTTTGAATGTTCCTTCATAGGAATGAGTTGTGTAGTCAAATTAATGCTCATTTAGGCTTCAGGAGGTCAACCTGAACTAAATACATTTTGAAATGTGTGCATAAGTCCTTTGGTTTAGGCGTGACACTCATTTTCAGTTTTTATTGCTTTAAATGCACTTTCAGTCCGAGTTGAGCCCGTTTTTTTACTTTGAATGTATCTTCATAGGAATAAGTTGTGTAGTCAAATTAATGGTGATTTAGGCTTCAGGAGGTCAACCTGAACTAAATACATGTTGAAATGTGTGCATAAGTCCTTTGGTTTAGGCGTGACACTCATTTTGAGTTTTTATTGCTTTAAATGCACTTTCAGGCCTAGTTGAGCACGTTTTGTGACTTTGAATGTACCTTCATAGGAATGACTTGTGTAGTCAAATTAATGCTCATTTAGGCTTCAGGAGGTCAACCTGAACTAAATACATGTTGAAATGTGTGCATAAGTCCTTTGGTTTAGGCGTGACACTCATTTTCAGTTTTTATTGCTTTAAATGCACTTTCAGGCCTAGTTGAGCACGTTTTGTGACTTTGAATGTACCTTCATAGGAATGAGTTGTGTAGTCAAATTAATGCTCATTTAGGCTTCAGGAGGTCAACCTGAACTAAATACATTTTGAAATGTGTGCATAAGTCCTTTCGTTTAGGCGTGACACTCATTTTCAGTTTTTATTGCTTTAAATGTACTTTCAGTCCGAGTTGAGCCCGTTTTTTTACTTTGAATGTTCCTTCATAGGAATGAGTTGTGTAGTCAAATTAATGCTCATTTAGGCTTCAGGAGGTCAACCTGAACTAAATACATGTTGTAATGTGTGCATAAGTCCTTTGGTTTAGGCGTGACACTCATTTTGAGTTTTTATTGCTTTAAATGCATTTTCAGGCCGAGTAGAGCACGTTTTTTTACTTTGAATGTATCTTCATAGGAATAAGTTGTGTAGTCAAATTAATGCTCATTTAGGCTTCAGGACGTCAACCTGAACTAAATACATGTTGAAATGTGTGCATAAGTCCTTTGGTTTAGGCGTGACACTCATTTTGAGTTTTTATTGCTTTAAATGCACTTTCAGGCCTAGTTGAGCACGTTTTGTGACTTTGAATGTACCTTCATAGGAATGAGTTGTGTAGTCAAATTAATGCTCACTTAGGCTTCAGGAGGTCAACCTGAACTAAATACATGTTGAAATGTGTGCATAAGTCCTTTGGTTTAGGCGTGACACTCATTTTCAGTTTTTATTGCTTTAAATGCACTTTCAGTCCGAGTTGAGCCCGTTTTGTGACATGAATGTACCTTCATAGGAATGAGTTGTGTAGTCAAATTAATGCTCATTTAGGCTTCAGGAGGTCAACCTGAACTAAATACATGTTGAAATGTGTGCATAAGTCCTTTGGTTTAGGCGTGACACTCATTTTCAGTTTTTATTGCTTTAAATGCACTTTCAGTCCGAGTTGAGCCCGTTTTGTGACTTTGAATGTACCTTCATAGGAATGAGTTGTGTAGTCAAATTAATGCTCATTTAGGCTTCAGGAGGTCAACCTGAACTAAATACATGTTGAAATGTGTGCATAAGTCCTTTGGTTTAGGCGTGACACTCATTTTGAGATTTTATTGCTTTAAATGCACTTTCAGTCCGAGTTGAGCCCGTTTTTTTACTTTGAATGTTCCTTCATAGGAATGAGTTGTGTAGTCAAATTAATGCTCATTTAGGCTTCAGGAGGTCAACCTGAACTAAATACATTTTGAAATGTGTGCATAAGTCCTTTGGTTTAGGTGTGACACTCATTTTCAGTTTTTATTGCTTTAAATGCACTTTCAGTCCGAGTTGAGCCCGTTTTTTTACTTTGAATGTATCTTCATAGGAATAAGTTGTGTAGTCAAATTAATGGTGATTTAGGCTTCAGGAGGTCAACCTGAACTAAATACATGTTTAAATGTGTGCATAAGTCCTTTGGTTTAGGCGTGACACTCATTTTGAGTTTTTATTGCTTTAAATGCACTTTCAGGCCTAGTTGAGCACGTTTTGTGACTTTGAATGTACCTTCATAGGAATGACTTGTGTAGTCAAATTAATGCTCATTTAGGCTTCAGGAGGTCAACCTGAACTAAATACATGTTGAAATGTGTGCATAAGTCCTTTGGTTTATTCGTGACACTCATTTTCAGTTTTTATTGCTTTAAATGCACTTTCAGTCCTAGTTGAGCACGTTTTGTGACTTTGAATGTACCTTCATAGGAATGAGTTGTGTAGTCAAATTAATGCTCATTTAGGCTTCAGGAGGTCAACCTGAACTAAATACATGTTGAAATGTGTGCATAAGTCCTTTGGTTTAGGCGTGACACTCATTTTCAGTTTTTATTGCTTTAAATGTACTTTCAGTCCGAGTTGAGCCCGTTTTTTTACTTTGAATGTTCCTTCATAGGAATGAGTTGTGTAGTCAAATTAATGCTCATTTAGGCTTCAGGAGGTCAACCTGAACTAAATACATGTTGAAATGTGTGCATAAGGCCTTTGGTTTAGGCGTGACACTCATTTTGAGTTTTTATTGGTTTAAATGCATTTTCAGGCCGAGTAGAGCACGTTTTTTTACTTTGAATGTATCTTCATAGGAATAAGTTGTGTAGTCAAATTAATGCTCATTTAGGCTTCAGGACGTCAACCTGAACTAAATACATGTTGAAATGTGTGCATAAGTCCTTTGGTTTAGGCGTGACACTCATTTTCAGTTTTTATTGCTTTAAATGCACTTTCAGTCCGAGTTGAGCCCGTTTTTTTACTTTGAATGTATCTTCATAGGAATAAGTTGTGTAGTCAAATTAATGGTGATTTAGGCTTCAGGAGGTCAACCTGAACTAAATAAATGTTGAAATGTGTGCATAAGTCATTTGGTCTAGGCGTGACACTCATTATGAACCATTGATGAAAATAAGTTTTATTTTTAAAAAAGCCAAAAAATGTGAAAGGGACGAAATTACAAATGTCCTGTGTGTTTCACATAGAGTACATACAGGCCAGCGATCCCGCTCCCTCTCTTTCTCTGTGACACACACGCTTCCGAGCGCGCCAGCACGCAGCAAGCACACACACAAACGCACGCACACACACTCACACAAAAGTACGCACAGACGAGCACGTATCGTAAACAACACACCAACGATGATTTAGATCAAAGAAACACTCACACGTGTATGGGCACACGATCACGCGCGCGCAAACACACACACAAACTCATGAGAGGCACACACATCCGCACACGCTACGCATGTAAACAACATTTGGACACTGATTGAAGATCAAAGACTAACCCACGTGGAAGACTGAAAGATGCACAGCCAATCACCTAGGCTTTGCATCTTTTCACCTCCCCCTGCTCTCACACCACGTGGGCTAGATCCACTCGGGCTGTCATTGGTGGACGTCGTCGGTGTCAGAACAAATCAAGTGCAAGCAAAAGTTAAAACCTCCGAGTAATTCGTCATTTTTATCCGAATACAGTACTTTTTTGGGGGGGGGGGTGCGCACAACACACACACGCACACACACACACGCACGCACCCACACAAACACACACAAACACACGAACACACCTACACACTCTCACACACGCACGCACACATACACTAGCACGCATCGGAAACAACACTTTAGACGTTGAAATGTGTGCAGACGTCCTTTGGTTTAGGCATGACACTCAATTTTAGTTTTTATTGATTCAAATGCATTTTCAGACAGAGCAGGGCACTTACTGACTTTGAATGTATCTTCATGGGAATGAGTTGTGTGATCAAATTAATGCTCATTTAGGCTTCAGGAGATCAACCTAAACTAAATACATGTTGAAATGTGTGCATAAGTCCTTTGATTTAGGCGTGAAACTCATTTTGAGATTTTATTGCTTTAAATGCACTTTCAGGCCTAGTTGAGCACGTTTTGTGACTTTGAATGTACCTTCATAGGAATGAGTTGTATAGACAAAATAATGCTCATTTAGGCTTCAGAATGTCAACCTGAACTAAATACATGTTGAAATGTGTGTATAAGTCCTTTGGTTTAGGCGTGACACTCATTTTCAGTTTTTATTGCTTTAAATGTACTTTCAGTCCGAGTTGAGCCCGTTTTTTTACTTTGAATGTTCCTTCATAGGAATGAGTTGTGTAGTCAAATTAATGCTCATTTAGGCTTCAGGAGGTCAACCTGAACTAAATACATGTTGTAATGTGTGCATAAGTCCTTTGGTTTAGGCGTGACACTCATTTTGAGTTTTTATTGCTTTAAATGCATTTTCAGGCCGAGTAGAGCACGTTTTTTTACTTTGAATGTATCTTCATAGGAATAAGTTGTGTAGTCAAATTAATGCTCATTTAGGCTTCAGGACGTCAATCTGAACTAAATACATGTTGAAATGTGTGCATAAGTCCTTTGGTTTCGGCGTGACACTCATTTTGAGTTTTTATTGCTTTAAATGCACTTTCAGGCCTAGTTGAGCACGTTTTGTGACTTTGAATGTACCTTCATAGGAATGAGTTGTGTAGTCAAATTAATGCTCATTTAGGCTTCAGGAGGTCAACCTGAACTAAATACATGTTGAAATGTGTGCATAAGTCCTTTGGTTTAGGCGTGACACTCATTTTCAGTTTTTATTGCTTTAAATGCACTTTCAGTCCGAGTTGAGCCCGTTTTGTGACTTTGAATGTACCTTCATAGGAATGAGTTGTGTAGTCAAATTAATGCTCATTTAGGCTTCAGGAGGTCAACCTGAACTAAATACATGTTGAAATGTGTGCATAAGTCCTTTGGTTTAGGCGTGACACTCATTTTCAGTTTTTATTGCTTTAAATGCACTTTCAGTCCGAGTTGAGCCCGTTTTGTGACATGAATGTACCTTCATAGGAATGAGTTGTGTAGTCAAATTAATGCTCATTTAGGCTTCAGGAGGTCAACCTGAACTAAATACATGTTGAAATGTATGCTTAAGTCCTTTGGTTTAGGCGTGACACTCATTTTGAGTTTTTATTGCTTTAAATGCACTTTCAGGCCTAGTTGAGCACGTTTTGTGACTTTGAATGTACCTTCATAGGAATTAGTTGTGTAGTCAAATTAATGCTCATTTAGGCTTCAGGAGGTCAACCTGAACTAAATACATGTTGAAATGTGTGCATAAGTCCTTTGGTTTAGGCGTGACACTCATTTTCAGTTTTTATTGCTTTAAATGCACTTTCAGGCCTAGTTGAGCACGTTTTGTGACTTTGAATGTACCTTCATAGGAATGAGTTGTGTAGTCAAATTAATGCTCATTTAGGCTTCAGGAGGTCAACCTGAACTAAATACATGTTGAAATGTGTGCATAAGTCCTTTGGTTTAGGCGTGACACTCATTTTCAGTTTTTATTGCTTTAAATGTACTTTCAGTCCGAGTTGAGCCCGTTTTTTTACTTTGAATGTTCCTTCATAGGAATGAGTTGTGTAGTCAAATTAATGCTCATTTAGGCTTCAGGAGGTCAACCTGAACTAAATACATGTTGAAATGTGTGCATAAGGCCTTTGGTTTAGGCGTGACACTCATTTTGAGTTTTTATTGGTTTAAATGCATTTTCAGGCCGAGTAGAGCACGTTTTTTTACTTTGAATGTATCTTCATAGGAATAAGTTGTGTAGTCAAATTAATGCTCATTTAGGCTTCAGGACGTCAACCTGAACTAAATACATGTTGAAATGTGTGCATAAGTCCTTTGGTTTAGGCGTGACACTCATTTTCAGTTTTTATTGCTTTAAATGCACTTTCAGTCCGAGTTGAGCCCGTTTTTTTACTTTGAATGTATCTTCATAGGAATAAGTTGTGTAGTCAAATTAATGGTGATTTAGGCTTCAGGAGGTCAACCTGAACTAAATAAATGTTGAAATGTGTGCATAAGTCATTTGGTCTAGGCGTGACACTCATTATGAACCATTGATGAAAATAAGTTTTATTTTTAAAAAAGCCAAAAAATGTGAAAGGGACGAAATTACAAATGTCCTGTGTGTTTCACATAGAGTACATACAGGCCAGCGATCCCGCTCCCTCTCTTTCTCTGTGACACACACGCTTCCGAGCGCGCCAGCACGCAGCAAGCACACACACAAACGCACGCACACACACTCACACAAAAGTACGCACAGACGAGCACGTATCGTAAACAACACACCAACGATGATTTAGATCAAAGAAACACTCACACATGTATGGGCACACGATCACGCGCGCGCAAACACACACACAAACTCATGAGAGGCACACACATCCGCACACGCTACGCATGTAAACAACATTTGGACACTGATTGAAGATCAAAGACTAACCCACGTGGAAGACTGAAAGATGCACAGCCAATCACCTAGGCTTTGCATCTTTTCACCTCCCCCTGCTCTCACACCACGTGGGCTAGATCCACTCGGGCTGTCATTGGTGGACGTCGTCGGTGTCAGAACAAATCAAGTGCAAGCAAAAGTTAAAACCTCCGAGTAATTCGTCATTTTTATCCGAATACAGTACTTTTTTGGGGGGGGGGGGTGCGCACAACACACACACGCACACACACACACACGCACGCACCCACACAAACACACACAAACACACGAACACACCTACACACTCTCACACACGCACGCACACATACACTAGCACGCATCGGAAACAACACTTTAGACGTTGAAATGTGTGCAGACGTCCTTTGGTTTAGGCATGACACTCAATTTTAGTTTTTATTGATTCAAATGCATTTTCAGACAGAGCAGGGCACTTACTGACTTTGAATGTATCTTCATGGGAATGAGTTGTGTGATCAAATTAATGCTCATTTAGGCTTCAGGAGATCAACCTAAACTAAATACATGTTGAAATGTGTGCATAAGTCCTTTGATTTAGGCGTGAAACTCATTTTGAGATTTTATTGCTTTAAATGCACTTTCAGGCCTAGTTGAGCACGTTTTGTGACTTTGAATGTACCTTCATAGGAATGAGTTGTATAGACAAAATAATGCTCATTTAGGCTTCAGAATGTCAACCTGAACTAAATACATGTTGTAATGTGTGCATAAGTCCTTTGGTTTAGGCGTGACACTCATTTTGAGTTTTTATTGCTTTAAATGCATTTTCAGGCCGAGTAGAGCACGTTTTTTTACTTTGAATGTATCTTCATAGGAATAAGTTGTGTAGTCAAATTAATGCTCATTTAGGCTTCAGGACGTCAATCTGAACTAAATACATGTTGAAATGTGTGCATAAGTCCTTTGGTTTAGGCGTGACACTCATTTTGAGTTTTTATTGCTTTAAATGCACTTTCAGGCCTAGTTGAGCACGTTTTGTGACTTTGAATGTACCTTCATAGGAATGAGTTGTGTAGTCAAATTAATGCTCATTTAGGCTTCAGGAGGTCAACCTGAACTAAATACATGTTGAAATGTGTGCATAAGTCCTTTGGTTTAGGCGTGACACTCATTTTCAGTTTTTATTGCTTTAAATGCACTTTCAGTCCGAGTTGAGCCCGTTTTGTGACTTTGAATGTACCTTCATAGGAATGAGTTGTGTAGTCAAATTAATGCTCATTTAGGCTTCAGGAGGTCAACCTGAACTAAATACATGTTGAAATGTGTGCATAAGTCCTTTGGTTTAGGCGTGACACTCATTTTCAGTTTTTATTGCTTTAAATGCACTTTCAGTCCGAGTTGAGCCCGTTTTGTGACATGAATGTACCTTCATAGGAATGAGTTGTGTAGTCAAATTAATGCTTATTTAGGCTTCAGGAGGTCAACCTGAACTAAATACATGTTGAAATGTATGCTTAAGTCCTTTGGTTTAGGCGTGACACTCATTTTGAGTTTTTATTGCTTTAAATGCACTTTCAGGCCTAGTTGAGCACGTTTTGTGACTTTGAATGTACCTTCATAGGAATTAGTTGTGTAGTCAAATTAATGCTCATTTAGGCTTCAGGAGGTCAACCTGAACTAAATACATGTTGAAATGTGTGCATAAGTCCTTTGGTTTAGGCGTGACACTCATTTTCAGTTTTTATTGCTTTAAATGCACTTTCAGGCCTAGTTGAGCACGTTTTGTGACTTTGAATGTACCTTCATAGGAATGAGTTGTGTAGTCAAATTAATGCTCATTTAGGCTTCAGGAGGTCAACCTGAACTAAATACATGTTGAAATGTGTGCATAAGTCCTTTGGTTTAGGCGTGACACTCATTTTCAGTTTTTATTGCTTTAAATGTACTTTCAGTCCGAGTTGAGCCCGTTTTTTTACTTTGAATGTTCCTTCATAGGAATGAGTTGTGTAGTCAAATTAATGCTCATTTAGGCTTCAGGATGTCAACCTGAACTAAATACATGTTGAAATGTGTGCATAAGGCCTTTGGTTTAGGCGTGACACTCATTTTGAGTTTTTATTGGTTTAAATGCATTTTCAGGCCGAGTAGAGCACGTTTTTTTACTTTGAATGTATCTTCATAGGAATAAGTTGTGTAGTCAAATTAATGCTCATTTAGGCTTCAGGACGTCAACCTGAACTAAATACATGTTGAAATGTGTGCATAAGTCCTTTGGTTTAGGCGTGACACTCATTTTCAGTTTTTATTGCTTTAAATGCACTTTCAGTCCGAGTTGAGCCCGTTTTTTTACTTTGAATGTATCTTCATAGGAATAAGTTGTGTAGTCAAATTAATGGTGATTTAGGCTTCAGGAGGTCAACCTGAACTAAATAAATGTTGAAATGTGTGCATAAGTCATTTGGTCTAGGCGTGACACTCATTATGAACCATTGATGAAAATAAGTTTTATTTTTAAAAAAGCCATAAAATGTGAAAGGGACGAAATTACAAATGTCCTGTGTGTTTCACATAGAGTACATACAGGCCAGCGATCCCGCTCCCTCTCTTTCTCTGTGACACACACGCTTCCGAGCGCGCCAGCACGCAGCAAGCACACACACAAACGCACGCACACACACTCACACAAAAGTACGCACAGACGAGCACGTATCGTAAACAACACACCAACGATGATTTAGATCAAAGAAACACTCACACATGTATGGGCACACGATCACGCGCGCGCAAACACACACACAAACTCATGAGAGGCACACACATCCGCACACGCTACGCATGTAAACAACATTTGGACACTGATTGAAGATCAAAGACTAACCCACGTGGAAGACTGAAAGATGCACAGCCAATCACCTAGGCTTTGCATCTTTTCACCTCCCCCTGCTCTCACACCATGTGGGCTAGATCCACTCGGGCTGTCATTGGTGGACGTCGTCGGTGTCAGAACAAATCAAGTGCAAGCAAAAGTTAAAACCTCCGAGTAATTCGTCATTTTTATCCGAATACAGTACTTTTTGGGGGGGGGGGGGTGCGCACAACACACACACGCACACACACACACGCACGCACCCACACAAACACACACAAACACACGAACACACCTACACACTCTCACACACGCACGCACACATACACTAGCACGCATCGGAAACAACACTTTAGACGTTGAAATGTGTGCAGACGTCCTTTGGTTTAGGCATGACACTCAATTTTAGTTTTTATTGATTCAAATGCATTTTCAGACAGAGCAGGGCACTTACTGACTTTGAATGTATCTTCATGGGAATGAGTTGTGTGATCAAATTAATGCTCATTTAGGCTTCAGGAGATCAACCTAAACTAAATACATGTTGAAATGTGTGCATAAGTCCTTTGATTTAGGCGTGAAACTCATTTTGAGATTTTATTGCTTTAAATGCACTTTCAGGCCTAGTTGAGCACGTTTTGTGACTTTGAATGTACCTTCATAGGAATGAGTTGTATAGACAAAATAATGCTCATTTAGGCTTCAGAATGTCAACCTGAACTAAATACATGTTGAAATGTGTGTATAAATCCTTTGGTTTAGGCGTGACACTCATTTTCAGTTTTTATTGCTTTAAATGCACTTTCAGTCCGAGTTGAGCCCGTTTTTTTACTTTGAATGTATCTTCATAGGAATAAGTTGTGAAGTCAAATTAATGCTCATTTAGGCTTCAGGACGTCAACCTGAACTAAATACATGTTGAAATGTGTGCATAAGTCCTTTGGTTTAGGCGTGACACTCATTTTGAGATTTTATTGCTTTAAATGCACTTTCAGTCCGAGTTGAGCCCGTTTTTTTACTTTGAATGTTCCTTCATAGGAATGAGTTGTGTAGTCAAATTAATGCTCATTTAGGCTTCAGGAGGTCAACCTGAACTAAATACATTTTGAAATGTGTGCATAAGTCCTTTGGTTTAGGCGTGACACTCATTTTCAGTTTTTATTGCTTTAAATGCACTTTCAGTCCGAGTTGAGCCCGTTTTTTTACTTTGAATGTATCTTCATAGGAATAAGTTGTGTAGTCAAATTAATGGTGATTTAGGCTTCAGGAGGTCAACCTGAACTAAATACATGTTGAAATGTGTGCATAAGTCCTTTGGTTTATGCGTGACACTCATTTTGAGTTTTTATTGCTTTAAATGCACTTTCAGGCCTAGTTGAGCACGTTTTGTGACTTTGAATGTACCTTCATAGGAATGACTTGTGTAGTCAAATTAATGCTCATTTAGGCTTCAGGAGGTCAACCTGAACTAAATACATTTTGAAATGTGTGCATAAGTCCTTTGGTTTAGGCGTGACACTCATTTTCAGTTTTTATTGCTTTAAATGTACTTTCAGTCCGAGTTGAGCCCGTTTTTTTACTTTGAATGTTCCTTCATAGGAATGAGTTGTGTAGTCAAATTAATGCTCATTTAGGCTTCAGGAGGTCAACCTGAACTAAATACATGTTGAAATGTGTGCATAAGTCCTTTGGTTTAGGCGTGACACTCATTTTGAGATTTTATTGCTTTAAATGCACTTTCAGTCCGAGTTGAGCCCGTTTTTTTACTTTGAATGTTCCTTCATAGGAATGAGTTGTGTAGTCAAATTAATGCTCATTTAGGCTTCAGGAGGTCAACCTGAACTAAATACATTTTGAAATGTGTGCATAAGTCCTTTGGTTTAGGCGTGACACTCATTTTCAGTTGTTATTGCTTTAAATGCACTTTCAGTCCGAGTTGAGCCCGTTTTTTTACTTTGAATGTATCTTCATAGGAATAAGTTGTGTAGTCAAATTAATGGTGATTTAGGCTTCAGGAGGTCAACCTGAACTAAATACATGTTGAAATGTGTGCATAAGTCCTTTGGTTTAGGCGTGACACTCATTTTGAGTTTTTATTGCTTTAAATGCACTTTCAGGCCTAGTTGAGCACGTTTTGTGACTTTGAATGTACCTTCATAGGAATGACTTGTGTAGTCAAATTAATGCTCATTTAGGCTTCAGGAGGTCAACCTGAACTAAATACATGTTGAAATGTGTGCATAAGTCCTTTGGTTTAGGCGTGACACTCATTTTCAGTTTTTATTGCTTTAAATGCACTTTCAGGCCTAGTTGAGCACGTTTTGTGACTTTGAATGTACCTTCATAGGAATGAGTTGTGTAGTCAAATTAATGCTCATTTAGGCTTCAGGAGGTCAACCTGAACTAAATACATTTTGAAATGTGTGCATAAGTCCTTTGGTTTAGGCGTGACACTCATTTTCAGTTTTTATTGCTTTAAATGTACTTTCAGTCCGAGTTGAGCCCGTTTTTTTACTTTGAATGTTCCTTCATAGGAATGAGTTGTGTAGTCAAATTAATGCTCATTTAGGCTTCAGGAGGTCAACCTGAACTAAATACATGTTGTAATGTGTGCATAAGTCCTTTGGTTTAGGCGTGACACTCATTTTGAGTTTTTATTGCTTTAAATGCATTTTCAGGCCGAGTAGAGCACGTTTTTTTACTTTGAATGTATCTTCATAGGAATAAGTTGTGTAGTCAAATTAATGCTCATTTAGGCTTCAGGACGTCAATCTGAACTAAATACATGTTGAAATGTGTGCATAAGTCCTTTGGTTTAGGCGTGACACTCATTTTGAGTTTTTATTGCTTTAAATGCACTTTCAGGCCTAGTTGAGCACGTTTTGTGACTTTGAATGTACCTTCATAGGAATGAGTTGTGTAGTCAAATTAATGCTCATTTAGGCTTCAGGAGGTCAACCTGAACTAAATACATGTTGAAATGTGTGCATAAGTCCTTTGGTTTAGGCGTGACACTCATTTTCAGTTTTTATTGCTTTAAATGCACTTTCAGTCCGAGTTGAGCCCGTTTTGTGACTTTGAATGTACCTTCATAGGAATGAGTTGTGTAGTCAAATTAATGCTCATTTAGGCTTCAGGAGGTCAACCTGAACTAAATACATGTTGAAATGTGTGCATAAGTCCTTTGGTTTAGGCGTGACACTCATTTTCAGTTTTTATTGCTTTAAATGCACTTTCAGTCCGAGTTGAGCCCGTTTTGTGACATGAATGTACCTTCATAGGAATGAGTTGTGTAGTCAAATTAATGCTCATTTAGGCTTCAGGAGGTCAACCTGAACTAAATACATGTTGAAATGTATGCTTAAGTCCTTTGGTTTAGGCGTGACACTCATTTTGAGTTTTTATTGCTTTAAATGCACTTTCAGGCCTAGTTGAGCACGTTTTGTGACTTTGAATGTACCTTCATAGGAATGAGTTGTGTAGTCAAATTAATGCTCATTTAGGCTTCAGGAGGTCAACCTGAACTAAATACATGTTGAAATGTGTGCATAAGTCCTTTGGTTTAGGCGTGACACTCATTTTCAGTTTTTATTGCTTTAAATGTACTTTCAGTCCGAGTTGAGCCCGTTTTTTTACTTTGAATGTTCCTTCATAGGAATGAGTTGTGTAGTCAAATTAATGCTCATTTAGGCTTCAGGAGGTCAACCTGAACTAAATACATGTTGAAATGTGTGCATAAGGCCTTTGGTTTAGGCGTGACACTCATTTTGAGTTTTTATTGGTTTAAATGCATTTTCAGGCCGAGTAGAGCACGTTTTTTTACTTTGAATGTATCTTCATAGGAATAAGTTGTGTAGTCAAATTAATGCTCATTTAGGCTTCAGGACGTCAACCTGAACTAAATACATGTTGAAATGTGTGCATAAGTCCTTTGGTTTAGGCGTGACACTCATTTTCAGTTTTTATTGCTTTAAATGCACTTTCAGTCCGAGTTGAGCCCGTTTTTTTACTTTGAATGTATCTTCATAGGAATAAGTTGTGTAGTCAAATTAATGGTGATTTAGGCTTCAGGAGGTCAACCTGAACTAAATAAATGTTGAAATGTGTGCATAAGTCATTTGGTCTAGGCGTGACACTCATTATGAACCATTGATGAAAATAAGTTTTATTTTTAAAAAAGCCAAAAAATGTGAAAGGGACGAAATTACAAATGTCCTGTGTGTTTCACATAGAGTACATACAGGCCAGCGATCCCGCTCCCTCTCTTTCTCTGTGACACACACGCTTCCGAGCGCGCCAGCACGCAGCAAGCACACACACAAACGCACGCACACACACTCACACAAAAGTACGCACAGACGAGCACGTATCGTAAACAACACACCAACGATGATTTAGATCAAAGAAACACTCACACATGTATGGGCACACGATCACGCGCGCGCAAACACACACACAAACTCATGAGAGGCACACACATCCGCACACGCTACGCATGTAAACAACATTTGGACACTGATTGAAGATCAAAGACTAACCCACGTGGAAGACTGAAAGATGCACAGCCAATCACCTAGGCTTTGCATCTTTTCACCTCCCCCTGCTCTCACACCACGTGGGCTAGATCCACTCGGGCTGTCATTGGTGGACGTCGTCGGTGTCAGAACAAATCAAGTGCAAGCAAAAGTTAAAACCTCCGAGTAATTCGTCATTTTTATCCGAATACAGTACTTTTTTTGGGGGGGGGGGGTGCGCACAACACACACACGCACACACACACGCACGCACCCACACAAACACACACAAACACACGAACACACCTACATACTCTCACACACGCACGCACACAAACACTAGCACGCATCGGAAACAACACTTTAGACGTTGAAATGTGTGCAGACGTCCTTTGGTTTAGGCATGACACTCAATTTTAGTTTTTATTGATTCAAATGCATTTTCAGACAGAGCAGGGCACTTACTGACTTTGAATGTATCTTCATGGGAATGAGTTGTGTGATCAAATTAATGCTCATTTAGGCTTCAGGAGATCAACCTAAACTAAATACATGTTGAAATGTGTGCATAAGTCCTTTGATTTAGGCGTGAAACTCATTTTGAGATTTTATTTCTTTAAATGCACTTTCAGGCCTAGTTGAGCACGTTTTGTGACTTTGAATGTACCTTCATAGGAATGAGTTGTATAGACAAAATAATGCTCATTTAGGCTTCAGAATGTCAACCTGAACTAAATACATGTTGAAATGTGTGTATAAATCCTTTGGTTTAGGCGTGACACTCATTTTCAGTTTTTATTGCTTTAAATGCACTTTCAGTCCGAGTTGAGCCCGTTTTTTTACTTTGAATGTATCTTCATAGGAGTAAGTTGTGAAGTCAAATTAATGCTCATTTAGGCTTCAGGACGTCAACCTGAACTAAATACATGTTGAAATGTGTGCATAAGTCCTTTGGTTTAGGCGTGACACTCATTTTGAGATTTTATTGCTTTAAATGCACTTTCAGTCCGAGTTGAGCCCGTTTTTTTACTTTGAATGTTCCTTCATAGGAATGAGTTGTGTAGTCAAATTAATGCTCATTTAGGCTTCAGGAGGTCAACCTGAACTAAATACATTTTGAAATGTGTGCATAAGTCCTTTGGTTTAGGCGTGACACTCATTTTCAGTTTTTATTGCTTTAAATGCACTTTCAGTCCGAGTTGAGCCCGTTTTTTTACTTTGAATGTATCTTCATAGGAATAAGTTGTGTAGTCAAATTAATGGTGATTTAGGCTTCAGGAGGTCAACCTGAACTAAATACATGTTGAAATGTGTGCATAAGTCCTTTGGTTTATGCGTGACACTCATTTTGAGTTTTTATTGCTTTAAATGCACTTTCAGGCCTAGTTGAGCACGTTTTGTGACTTTGAATGTACCTTCATAGGAATGACTTGTGTAGTCAAATTAATGCTCATTTAGGCTTCAGGAGGTCAACCTGAACTAAATACATGTTGAAATGTGTGCATAAGTCCTTTGGTTTAGGCGTGACACTCATTTTCAGTTTTTATTGTTTTAAATGCACTTTCAGGCCTAGTTGAGCACGTTTTGTGACTTTGAATGTACCTTCATAGGAATGAGTTGTGTAGTCAAATTAATGCTCATTTAGGCTTCAGGAGGTCAACCTGAACTAAATACATTTTGAAATGTGTGCATAAGTCCTTTGGTTTAGGCGTGACACTCATTTTCAGTTTTTATTGCTTTAAATGTACTTTCAGTCCGAGTTGAGCCCGTTTTTTTACTTTGAATGTTCCTTCATAGGAATGAGTTGTGTAGTCAAATTAATGCTCATTTAGGCTTCAGGAGGTCAACCTGAACTAAATACATGTTGTAATGTGTGCATAAGTCCTTTGGTTTAGGCGTGACACTCATTTTGAGTTTTTATTGCTTTAAATGCACTTTCAGGCCTAGTTGAGCACGTTTTGTGACTTTGAATGTACCTTCATAGGAATGAGTTGTGTAGTCAAATTAATGCTCATTTAGGCTTCAGGAGGTCAACCTGAACTAAATACATGTTGAAATGTGCGCATAAGTCCTTTGGTTTAGGCGTGACACTCATTTTCAGTTTTTATTGCTTTAAATGCACTTTCAGTCCGAGTTGAGCCCGTTTTGTGACTTTGAATGTACCTTCATAGGAATGAGTTGTGTAGTCAAATTAATGCTCATTTAGGCTTCAGGAGGTCAACCTGAACTAAATACATGTTGAAATGTGTGCATAAGTCCTTTGGTTTAGGCGTGACACTCATTTTCAGTTTTTATTGCTTTAAATGCACTTTCAGTCCGAGTTGAGCCCGTTTTGTGACATGAATGTACCTTCATAGGAATGAGTTGTGTAGTCAAATTAATGCTCATTTAGGCTTCAGGAGGTCAACCTGAACTAAATACATGTTGAAATGTGTGCATAAGTCCTTTGGTTTAGGCGTGACACTCATTTTCAGTTTTTATTGCTTTAAATGCACTTTCAGTCCGAGTTGAGCCAGTTTTGTGACTTTGAATGTACCTTCATAGGAATGAGTTGTGTAGTCAAATTAATGCTCATTTAGGCTTCAGGAGGTCAACCTGAACTAAATACATGTTGAAATGTGTGCATAAGTCCTTTGGTTTAGGCGTGACACTCATTTTGAGATTTTATTGCTTTAAATGCACTTTCAGTCCGAGTTGAGCCCGTTTTTTTACTTTGAATGTTCCTTCATAGGAATGAGTTGTGTAGTCAAATTAATGCTCATTTAGGCTTCAGGAGGTCAACCTGAACTAAATACATTTTGAAATGTGTGCATAAGTCCTTTGGTTTAGGCGTGACACTCATTTTCAGTTTTTATTGCTTTAAATGCACTTTCAGTCCGAGTTGAGCCCGTTTTTTTACTTTGAATGTATCTTCATAGGAATAAGTTGTGTAGTCAAATTAATGGTGATTTAGACTTCAGGGGGTCAACCTGAACTAAATACATGTTGAAATGTGTGCATAAGTCCTTTGGTTTAGGCGTGACACTCATTTTGAGTTTTTATTGCTTTAAATGCACTTTCAGGCCTAGTTGAGCACGTTTTGTGACTTTGAATGTACCTTCATAGGAATGACTTGTGTAGTCAAATTAATGCTCATTTAGGCTTCAGGAGGTCAACCTGAACTAAATACATGTTGAAATGTGTGCATAAGTCCTTTGGTTTAGGCGTGACACTCATTTTCAGTTTTTATTGCTTTAAATGCACTTTCAGGCCTAGTTGAGCACGTTTTGTGACTTTGAATGTACCTTCATAGGAATGAGTTGTGTAGTCAAATTAATGCTCATTTAGGCTTCAGGAGGTCAACCTGAACTAAATACATTTTGAAATGTGTGCATAAGTCCTTTGGTTTAGGCGTGACACTCATTTTCAGTTTTTATTGCTTTAAATGTACTTTCAGTCCGAGTTGAGCCCGTTTTTTTACTTTGAATGTTCCTTCATAGGAATGAGTTGTGTAGTCAAATTAATGCTCATTTAGGCTTCAGGAGGTCAACCTGAACTAAATACATGTTGAAATGTGTGCATAAGTCCTTTGGTTTAGGCGTGACACTCATTTTGAGATTTTATTGCTTTAAATGCACTTTCAGTCCGAGTTGAGCCCGTTTTTTTACTTTGAATGTTCCTTCATAGGAATGAGTTGTGTAGTCAAATTAATGCTCATTTAGGCTTCAGGAGGTCAACCTGAACTAAATACATTTTGAAATGTGTGCATAAGTCCTTTGGTTTAGGCGTGACACTCATTTTCAGTTTTTATTGCTTTAAATGCACTTTCAGTCCGAGTTGAGCCCGTTTTTTTACTTTGAATGTATCTTCATAGGAATAAGTTGTGTAGTCAAATTAATGGTGATTTAGGCTTCAGGAGGTCAACCTGAACTAAATACATGTTGAAATGTGTGCATAAGTCCTTTGGTTTAGGCGTGACACTCATTTTGAGTTTTTAGTGCTTTAAATGCACTTTCAGGCCTAGTTGAGCACGTTTTGTGACTTTGAATGTACCTTCATAGGAATGACTTGTGTAGTCAAATTAATGCTCATTTAGGCTTCAGGAGGTCAACCTGAACTAAATACATGTTGAAATGTGTGCATAAGTCCTTTGGTTTAGGCGTGACACTCATTTTCAGTTTTTATTGCTTTAAATGCACTTTCAGGCCTAGTTGAGCACGTTTTGTGACTTTGAATGTACCTTCATAGGAATGAGTTGTGTAGTCAAATTAATGCTCATTTAGGCTTCAGGAGGTCAACCTGAACTAAATACATTTTGAAATGTGTGCATAAGTCCTTTGGTTTAGGCGTGACACTCATTTTCAGTTTTTATTGCTTTAAATGTACTTTCAGTCCGAGTTGAGCCCGTTTTTTACTTTGAATGTTCCTTCATAGGAATGAGTTGTGTAGTCAAATTAATGCTCATTTAGGCTTCAGGAGGTCAACCTGAACTAAATACATGTTGTAATGTGTGCATAAGTCCTTTGGTTTAGGCGTGACACTCATTTTGAGTTTTTATTGCTTTAAATGCATTTTCAGGCCGAGTAGAGCACGTTTTTTTACTTTGAATGTATCTTCATAGGAATAAGTTGTGTAGTCAAATTAATGCTCATTTAGGCTTCAGGACGTCAACCTGAACTAAATACATGTTGAAATGTGTGCATAAGTCCTTTGGTTTAGGCGTGACACTCATTTTGAGTTTTTATTGCTTTAAATGCACTTTCAGGCCTAGTTGAGCACGTTTTGTGACTTTGAATGTACCTTCATAGGAATGAGTTGTGTAGTCAAATTAATGCTCATTTAGGCTTCAGGAGGTCAACCTGAACTAAATACATGTTGAAATGTGTGCATAAGTCCTTTGGTTTAGGCGTGACACTCATTTTCAGTTTTTATTGCTTTAAATGCACTTTCAGTCCGAGTTGAGCCCGTTTTGTGACTTTGAATGTACCTTCATAGGAATGAGTTGTGTAGTCAAATTAATGCTCATTTAGGCTTCAGGAGGTCAACCTGAACTAAATACATGTTGAAATGTGTGCATAAGTCCTTTGGTTTAGGCGTGACACTCATTTTCAGTTTTTATTGCTTTAAATGCACTTTCAGTCCGAGTTGAGCCCGTTTTGTGACATGAATGTACCTTCATAGGAATGAGTTGTGTAGTCAAATTAATGCTCATTTAGGCTTCAGGAGGTCAACCTGAACTAAATACATGTTGAAATGTGTGCATAAGTCCTTTGGTTTAGGCGTGACACTCATTTTCAGTTTTTATTGCTTTAAATGCACTTTCAGTCCGAGTTGAGCCCGTTTTGTGACTTTGAATGTACCTTCATAGGAATGAGTTGTGTAGTCAAATTAATGCTCATTTAGGCTTCAGGAGGTCAACCTGAACTAAATACATTTTGAAATGTGTGCATAAGTCCTTTGGTTTAGGCGTGACACTCATTTTCAGTTTTTATTGCTTTAAATGCACTTTCAGTCCGAGTTGAGCCCGTTTTTTTACTTTGAATGTATCTTCATAGGAATAAGTTGTGTAGTCAAATTAATGGTGATTTAGACTTCAGGGGGTCAACCTGAACTAAATACATGTTGAAATGTGTGCATAAGTCCTTTGGTTTAGGCGTGACACTCATTTTGAGATTTTATTGCTTTAAATGCACTTTCAGTCCGAGTTGAGCCCGTTTTTTTACTTTGAATGTTCCTTCATAGGAATGAGTTGTGTAGTCAAATTAATGCTCATTTAGGCTTTAGGAGGTCAACCTGAACTAAATACATTTTGAAATGTGTGCATAAGTCCTTTGGTTTAGGCGTGACACTCATTTTCAGTTTTTATTGCTTTAAATGCACTTTCAGTCCGAGTTGAGCCCGTTTTTTTACTTTGAATGTATCTTCATAGGAATAAGTTGTGTAGTCAAATTAATGGTGATTTAGGCTTCAGGAGGTCAACCTGAACTAAATACATGTTGAAATGTGTGCATAAGTCCTTTGGTTTAGGCGTGACACTCATTTTGAGTTTTTATTGCTTTAAATGCACTTTCAGGCCTAGTTGAGCACGTTTTGTGACTTTGAATGTACCTTCATAGGAATGACTTGTGTAGTCAAATTAATGCTCATTTAGGCTTCAGGAGGTCAACCTGAACTAAATACATGTTGAAATGTGTGCATAAGTCCTTTGGTTTAGGCGTGACACTCATTTTCAGTTTTTATTGCTTTAAATGCACTTTCAGGCCTAGTTGAGCACGTTTTGTGACTTTGAATGTACCTTCATAGGAATGAGTTGTGTAGTCAAATTAATGCTCATTTAGGCTTCAGGAGGTCAACCTGAACTAAATACATTTTGAAATGTGTGCATAAGTCCTTTGGTTTAGGCGTGACACTCATTTTCAGTTTTTATTGCTTTAAATGTACTTTCAGTCCGAGTTGAGCCCGTTTTTTTACTTTGAATGTTCCTTCATAGGAATGAGTTGTGTAGTCAAATTAATGCTCATTTAGGCTTCAGGAGGTCAACCTGAACTAAATACATGTTGAAATGTGTGCATAAGTCCTTTGGTTTAGGCGTGACACTCATTTTGAGATTTTATTGCTTTAAATGCACTTTCAGTCCGAGTTGAGCCCGTTTTTTTACTTTGAATGTTCCTTCATAGGAATGAGTTGTGTAGTCAAATTAATGCTCATTTAGGCTTCAGGAGGTCAACCTGAACTAAATACATGTTGAAATGTATGCATAAGTCCTTTGGTTTAGGCGTGACACTCATTTTCAGTTTTTATTGCTTTAAATGCACTTTCAGGCCTAGTTGAGCACGTTTTGTGACTTTGAATGTACCTTCATAGGAATGAGTTGTGTAGTCAAATTAATGCTCATTTAGGCTTCAGGAGGTCAACCTGAACTAAATACATTTTGAAATGTGTGCATAAGTCCTTTGGTTTAGGCGTGACACTCATTTTCAGTTTTTATTGCTTTAAATGTACTTTCAGTCCGAGTTGAGCCCGTTTTTTTACTTTGAATGTTCCTTCATAGGAATGAGTTGTGTAGTCAAATTAATGCTCATTTAGGCTTCAGGAGGTCAACCTGAACTAAATACATGTTGTAATGTGTGCATAAGTCCTTTGGTTTAGGCGTGACACTCATTTTGAGTTTTTATTGCTTTAAATGCATTTTCAGGCCGAGTAGAGCACGTTTTTTTACTTTGAATGTATCTTCATAGGAATAAGTTGTGTAGTCAAATTAATGCTCATTTAGGCTTCAGGACGTCAACCTGAACTAAATACATGTTGAAATGTGTGCATAAGTCCTTTGGTTTAGGCGTGACACTCATTTTGAGTTTTTATTGCTTTAAATGCACTTTCAGGCCTAGTTGAGCACGTTTTGTGACTTTGAATGTACCTTCATAGGAATGAGTTGTGTAGTCAAATTAATGCTCATTTAGGCTTCAGGAGGTCAACCTGAACTAAATACATGTTGAAATGTGTGCATAAATCCTTTGGTTTAGGCGTGACACTCATTTTCAGTTTTTATTGCTTTAAATGCACTTTCAGTCCGAGTTGAGCCCGTTTTGTGACTTTGAATGTACCTTCATAGGAATGAGTTGTGTAGTCAAATTAATGCTCATTTAGGCTTCAGGAGGTCAACCTGAACTAAATACATGTTGAAATGTGTGCATAAGTCCTTTGGTTTAGGCGTGACACTCATTTTCAGTTTTTATTGCTTTAAATGCACTTTCAGTCCGAGTTGAGCCCGTTTTGTGACATGAATGTACCTTCATAGGAATGAGTTGTGTAGTCAAATTAATGCTCATTTAGGCTTCAGGAGGTCAACCTGAACTAAATACATGTTGAAATGTGTGCATAAGTCCTTTGGTTTAGGCGTGACACTCATTTTCAGTTTTTATTGCTTTAAATGCACTTTCAGTCCGAGTTGAGCCCGTTTTGTGACTTTGAATGTACCTTCATAGGAATGAGTTGTGTAGTCAAATTAATGCTCATTTAGGCTTCAGGAGGTCAACCTGAACTAAATACATTTTGAAATGTGTGCATAAGTCCTTTGGTTTAGGCGTGACACTCATTTTCAGTTTTTATTGCTTTAAATGCACTTTCAGTCCGAGTTGAGCCCGTTTTTTTACTTTGAATGTATCTTCATAGGAATAAGTTGTGTAGTCAAATTAATGGTGATTTAGACTTCAGGGGGTCAACCTGAACTAAATACATGTTGAAATGTGTGCATAAGTCCTTTGGTTTAGGCGTGACACTCATTTTGAGATTTTATTGCTTTAAATGCACTTTCAGTCCGAGTTGAGCCCGTTTTTTTACTTTGAATGTTCCTTCATAGGAATGAGTTGTGTAGTCAAATTAATGCTCATTTAGGCTTTAGGAGGTCAACCTGAACTAAATACATTTTGAAATGTGTGCATAAGTCCTTTGGTTTAGGCGTGACACTCATTTTCAGTTTTTATTGCTTTAAATGCACTTTCAGTCCGAGTTGAGCCCGTTTTTTTACTTTGAATGTATCTTCATAGGAATAAGTTGTGTAGTCAAATTAATGGTGATTTAGGCTTCAGGAGGTCAACCTGAACTAAATACATGTTGAAATGTGTGCATAAGTCCTTTGGTTTAGGCGTGACACTCATTTTGAGTTTTTATTGCTTTAAATGCACTTTCAGGCCTAGTTGAGCACGTTTTGTGACTTTGAATGTACCTTCATAGGAATGACTTGTGTAGTCAAATTAATGCTCATTTAGGCTTCAGGAGGTCAACCTGAACTAAATACATGTTGAAATGTGTGCATAAGTCCTTTGGTTTAGGCGTGACACTCATTTTCAGTTTTTATTGCTTTAAATGCACTTTCAGGCCTAGTTGAGCACGTTTTGTGACTTTGAATGTACCTTCATAGGAATGAGTTGTGTAGTCAAATTAATGCTCATTTAGGCTTCAGGAGGTCAACCTGAACTAAATACATTTTGAAATGTGTGCATAAGTCCTTTGGTTTAGGCGTGACACTCATTTTCAGTTTTTATTGCTTTAAATGTACTTTCAGTCCGAGTTGAGCCCGTTTTTTTACTTTGAATGTTCCTTCATAGGAATGAGTTGTGTAGTCAAATTAATGCTCATTTAGGCTTCAGGAGGTCAACCTGAACTAAATACATGTTGAAATGTGTGCATAAGTCCTTTGGTTTAGGCGTGACACTCATTTTGAGATTTTATTGCTTTAAATGCACTTTCAGTCCGAGTTGAGCCCGTTTTTTTACTTTGAATGTTCCTTCATAGGAATGAGTTGTGTAGTCAAATTAATGCTCATTTAGGCTTCAGGAGGTCAACCTGAACTAAATACATTTTGAAATGTGTGCATAAGTCCTTTGGTTTAGGCGTGACACTCATTTTCAGTTTTTATTGCTTTAAATGCACTTTCAGTCCGAGTTGAGCCCGTTTTTTTACTTTGAATGTATCTTCATAGGAATAAGTTGTGTAGTCAAATTAATGGTGATTTAGGCTTCAGGAGGTCAACCTGAACTAAATACATGTTGAAATGTGTGCATAAGTCCTTTGGTTTAGGCGTGACACTCATTTTGAGTTTTTATTGCTTTAAATGCACTTTCAGGCCTAGTTGAGCACGTTTTGTGACTTTGAATGTACCTTCATAGGAATGACTTGTATAGTCAAATTAATGCTCATTTAGGCTTCAGGAGGTCAACCTGAACTAAATACATGTTGAAATGTGTGCATAAGTCCTTTGGTTTAGGCGTGACACTCATTTTCAGTTTTTATTGCTTTAAATGTACTTTCAGTCCGAGTTGAGCCCGTTTTTTTACTTTGAATGTTCCTTCATAGGAATGAGTTGTGTAGTCAAATTAATGCTCATTTAGGCTTCAGGAGGTCAACCTGAACTAAATACATGTTGTAATGTGTGCATAAGTCCTTTGGTTTAGGCGTGACACTCATTTTGAGTTTTTATTGCTTTAAATGCATTTTCAGGCCGAGTAGAGCACGTTTTTTTACTTTGAATGTATCTTCATAGGAATAAGTTGTGTAGTCAAATTAATGCTCATTTAGGCTTCAGGACGTCAATCTGAACTAAATACATGTTGAAATGTGTGCATAAGTCCTTTGGTTTAGGCGTGACACTCATTTTGAGTTTTTATTGCTTTAAATGCACTTTCAGGCCTAGTTGAGCACGTTTTGTGACTTTGAATGTACCTTCATAGGAATGAGTTGTGTAGTCAAATTAATGCTCATTTAGGCTTCAGGAGGTCAACCTGAACTAAATACATGTTGAAATGTGTGCATAAGTCCTTTGGTTTAGGCGTGACACTCATTTTCAGTTTTTATTGCTTTAAATGCACTTTCAGTCCGAGTTGAGCCCGTTTTGTGACTTTGAATGTACCTTCATAGGAATGAGTTGTGTAGTCAAATTAATGCTCATTTAGGCTTCAGGAGGTCAACCTGAACTAAATACATGTTGAAATGTGTGCATAAGTCCTTTGGTTTAGGCGTGACAGTCATTTTCAGTTTTTATTGCTTTAAATGCACTTTCAGTCCGAGTTGAGCCCGTTTTGTGACATGAATGTACCTTCATAGGAATGAGTTGTGTAGTCCAATTAATGCTCATTTAGGCTTCAGGAGGTCAACCTGAACTAAATACATGTTGAAATGTATGCTTAAGTCCTTTGGTTTAGGCGTGACACTCATTTTGAGTTTTTATTGCTTTAAATGCACTTTCAGGCCTAGTTGAGCACGTTTTGTGACTTTGAATGTACCTTCATAGGAATGACTTGTGTAGTCAAATTAATGCTCATTTAGGCTTCAGGAGGTCAACCTGAACTAAATACATGTTGAAATGTGTGCATAAGTCCTTTGGTTTAGGCGTGACACTCATTTTCAGTTTTTATTGCTTTAAATGCACTTTCAGGCCTAGTTGAGCACGTTTTGTGACTTTGAATGTACCTTCATAGGAATGAGTTGTGTAGTCAAATTAATGCTCATTTAGGCTTCAGGAGGTCAACCTGAACTAAATACATGTTGAAATGTGTGCATAAGTCCTTTGGTTTAGGTGTGACACTCATTTTCAGTTTTTATTGCTTTAAATGTACTTTCAGTCCGAGTTGAGCCCGTTTTTTTACTTTGAATGTTCCTTCATAGGAATGAGTTGTGTAGTCAAATTAATGCTCATTTAGGCTTCAGGAGGTCAACCTGAACTAAATACATGTTGAAATGTGTGCATAAGGCCTTTGGTTTAGGCGTGACACTCATTTTGAGTTTTTATTGGTTTAAATGCATTTTCAGGCCGAGTAGAGCACGTTTTTTTACTTTGAATGTATCTTCATAGGAATAAGTTGTGTAGTCAAATTAATGCTCATTTAGGCTTCAGGACGTCAACCTGAACTAAATACATGTTGAAATGTGTGCATAAGTCCTTTGGTTTAGGCGTGACACTCATTTTCAGTTTTTATTGCTTTAAATGCACTTTCAGTCCGAGTTGAGCCCGTTTTTTTACTTTGAATGTATCTTCATAGGAATAAGTTGTGTAGTCAAATTAATGGTGATTTAGGCTTCAGGAGGTCAACCTGAACTAAATAAATGTTGAAATGTGTGCATAAGTCATTTGGTCTAGGTGTGACACTCATTATGAACCATTGATGAAAATAAGTTTTATTTTTAAAAAAGCCAAAAAATGTGAAAGGGACGAAATTACAAATGTCCTGTGTGTTTCACATAGAGTACATACAGGCCAGCGATCCCGCTCCCTCTCTTTCTCTGTGACACACACGCTTCCGAGCGCGCCAGCACGCAGCAAGCACACACACAAACGCACGCACACACACTCACACAAAAGTACGCACAGACGAGCACGTATCGTAAACAACACACCAACGATGATTTAGATCAAAGAAACACTCACACATGTATGGGCACACGATCACGCGCGCGCAAACACACACACAAACTCATGAGAGGCACACACATCCGCACACGCTACGCATGTAAACAACATTTGGACACTGATTGAAGATCAAAGACTAACCCACGTGGAAGACTGAAAGATGCACAGCCAATCACCTAGGCTTTGCAACTTTTCACCTCCCCCTGCTCTCACACCACGTGGGCTAGATCCACTCGGGCTGTCATTGGTGGACGTCGTCGGTGTCAGAACAAATCAAGTGCAAGCAAAAGTTAAAACCTCCGAGTAATTCGTCATTTTTATCCGAATACAGTACTTTTTTTGGGGGGGGGGGGTGCGCACAACACACACACGCACACACGCACACGCACGCACCCACACAAACACACACAAACACACGAACACACCTACACACTCTCACACACGCACGCACACATACACTAGCACGCATCGGAAACAACACTTTAGACGTTGAAATGTGTGCAGACGTCCTTTGGTTTAGGCATGACACTCAATTTTAGTTTTTATTGATTCAAATGCATTTTCAGACAGAGCAGGGCACTTACTGACTTTGAATGTATCTTCATGGGAATGAGTTGTGTGATCAAATTAATGCTCGTTTAGGCTTCAGGAGATCAACCTAAACTAAATACATGTTGAAATGTGTGCATAAGTCCTTTGATTTAGGCGTGAAACTCATTTTGAGATTTTATTGCTTTAAATGCACTTTCAGGCCTAGTTGAGCAGGTTTTGTGACTTTGAATGTACCTTCATAGGAATGAGTTGTATAGACAAAATAATGCTCATTTAGGCTTCAGAATGTCAACCTGAACTAAATACATGTTGAAATGTGTGTATAAATCCTTTGGTTTAGGCGTGACACTCATTTTCAGTTTTTATTGCTTTAAATGCACTTTCAGTCCGAGTTGAGCCCGTTTTTTTACTTTGAATGTATCTTCATAGGAATAAGTTGTGAAGTCAAATTAATGCTCATTTAGGCTTCAGGACGTCAACCTGAACTAAATACATGTTGAAATGTGTGCATAAGTCCTTTGGTTTAGGCGTGACACTCATTTTCAGTTTTTATTGCTTTAAATGCATTTTCAGTCCGAGTTGAGCCCGTTTTTTTACTTTGAATGTATCTTCATAGGAATAAGTTGTGTAGTCAAATTAATGGTGATTTAGGCTTCAGGAGGTCAACCTGAACTAAATACATGTTGAAATGTGTGCATAAGTCCTTTGGTTTAGGCGTGACACTCATTTTGAGTTTTTATTGCTTTAAATGCACTTTCAGGCCTAGTTGAGCACGTTTTGTGACTTTGAATGTACCTTCATAGGAATGACTTGTGTAGTCAAATTAATGCTCATTTAGGCTTCAGGAGGTCAACCTGAACTAAATACATGTTGTAATGTGTGCATAAGTCCTTTGGTTTAGGCGTGACACTCATTTTGAGTTTTTATTGCTTTAAATGCATTTTCAGGCCGAGTAGAGCACGTTTTTTTACTTTGAATGTATCTTCATAGGAATAAGTTGTGTAGTCAAATTAATGCTCATTTAGGCTTCAGGACGTCAATCTGAACTAAATACATGTTGAAATGTGTGCATAAGTCCTTTGGTTTAGGCGTGACACTCATTTTGAGTTTTTATTGCTTTAAATGCACTTTCAGGCCTAGTTGAGCACGTTTTGTGACTTTGAATGTACCTTCATAGGAATGAGTTGTGTAGTCAAATTAATGCTCATTTAGGCTTCAGGAGGTCAACCTGAACTAAATACATGTTGAAATGTGTGCATAAGTCCTTTGGTTTAGGCGTGACACTCATTTTCAGTTTTTATTGCTTTAAATGCACTTTCAGTCCGAGTTGAGCCCGTTTTGTGACTTTGAATGTACCTTCATAGGAATGAGTTGTGTAGTCAAATTAATGCTCATTTAGGCTTCAGGAGGTCAACCTGAACTAAATACATGTTGAAATGTGTGCATAAGTCCTTTGGTTTAGGCGTGACACTCATTTTCAGTTTTTATTGCTTTAAATGCACTTTCAGTCCGAGTTGAGCCCGTTTTGTGACATGAATGTACCTTCATAGGAATGAGTTGTGTAGTCAAATTAATGCTCATTTAGGCTTCAGGAGGTCAACCTGAACTAAATACATGTTGAAATGTATGCTTAAGTCCTTTGGTTTAGGCGTGACACTCATTTTGAGTTTTTATTGCTTTAAATGCACTTTCAGGCCTAGTTGAGCACGTTTTGTGACTTTGAATGTACCTTCATAGGAATTAGTTGTGTAGTCAAATTAATGCTCATTTAGGCTTCAGGAGGTCAACCTGAACTAAATACATGTTGAAATGTGTGCATAAGTCCTTTGGTTTAGGCGTGACACTCATTTTCAGTTTTTATTGCTTTAAATGCACTTTCAGGCCTAGTTGAGCACGTTTTGTGACTTTGAATGTACCTTCATAGGAATGAGTTGTGTAGTCAAATTAATGCTCATTTAGGCTTCAGGAGGTCAACCTGAACTAAATACATGTTGAAATGTGTGCATAAGTCCTTTGGTTTAGGCGTGACACTCATTTTCAGTTTTTATTGCTTTAAATGTACTTTCAGTCCGAGTTGAGCCCGTTTTTTTACTTTGAATGTTCCTTCATAGGAATGAGTTGTGTAGTCAAATTAATGCTCATTTAGGCTTCAGGAGGTCAACCTGAACTAAATACATGTTGAAATGTGTGCATAAGGCCTTTGGTTTAGGCGTGACACTCATTTTGAGTTTTTATTGGTTTAAATGCATTTTCAGGCCGAGTAGAGCACGTTTTTTTACTTTGAATGTATCTTCATAGGAATAAGTTGTGTAGTCAAATTAATGCTCATTTAGGCTTCAGGATGTCAACCTGAACTAAATACATGTTGAAATGTGTGCATAAGTCCTTTGGTTTAGGCGTGACACTCATTTTCAGTTTTTATTGCTTTAAATGCACTTTCAGTCCGAGTTGAGCCCGTTTTTTTACTTTGAATGTATCTTCATAGGAATAAGTTGTGTAGTCAAATTAATGGTGATTTAGGCTTCAGGAGGTCAACCTGAACTAAATAAATGTTGAAATGTGTGCATAAGTCATTTGGTCTAGGCGTGACACTCATTATGAACCATTGATGAAAATAAGTTTTATTTTTAAAAAAGCCAAAAAATGTGAAAGGGACGAAATTACAAATGTCCTGTGTGTTTCACATAGAGTACATACAGGCCAGCGATCCCGCTCCCTCTCTTTCTCTGTGACACACACGCTTCCGAGCGCGCCAGCACGCAGCAAGCACACACACAAACGCACGCACACACACTCACACAAAAGTACGCACAGACGAGCACGTATCGTAAACAACACACCAACGATGATTTAGATCAAAGAAACACTCACACATGTATGGGCACACGATCACGCGCGCGCAAACACACACACAAACTCATGAGAGGCACACACATCCGCACACGCTACGCATGTAAACAACATTTGGACACTGATTGAAGATCAAAGACTAACCCACGTGGAAGACTGAAAGATGCACAGCCAATCACCTAGGCTTTGCAACTTTTCACCTCCCCCTGCTCTCACACCACGTGGGCTAGATCCACTCGGGCTGTCATTGGTGGACGTCGTCGGTGTCAGAACAAATCAAGTGCAAGCAAAAGTTAAAACCTCCGAGTAATTCGTCATTTTTATCCGAATAAAGTACTTTTTTGGGGGGGGGGGGTGCGCACAACACACACACGCACACACACACACGCACGCACCCACACAAACACACACAAACACACGAACACACCTACACACTCTCACACACGCACGCACACATACACTAGCACGCATCGGAAACAACACTTTAGACGTTGAAATGTGTGCAGACGTCCTTTGGTTTAGGCATGACACTCAATTTTAGTTTTTATTGATTCAAATGCATTTTCAGACAGAGCAGGGCACTTACTGACTTTGAATGTATCTTCATGGGAATGAGTTGTGTGATCAAATTAATGCTCATTTAGGCTTCAGGAGATCAACCTAAACTAAATACATGTTGAAATGTGTGCATAAGTCCTTTGATTTAGGCGTGAAACTCATTTTGAGATTTTATTGCTTTAAATGCACTTTCAGGCCTAGTTGAGCAGGTTTTGTGACTATGAATGTACCTTCATAGGAATGAGTTGTATAGACAAAATAATGCTCATTTAGGCTTCAGAATGTCAACCTGAACTAAATACATGTTGAAATGTGTGTATAAATCCTTTGGTTTAGGCGTGACACTCATTTTCAGTTTTTATTGCTTTAAATGCACTTTCAGTCCGAGTTGAGCCCGTTTTTTTACTTTGAATGTATCTTCATAGGAATAAGTTGTGAAGTCAAATTAATGCTCATTTAGGCTTCAGGACGTCAACCTGAACTAAATACATGTTGAAATGTGTGCATAAGTCCTTTGGTTTAGGCGTGACACTCATTTTGAGATTTTATTGCTTTAAATGCACTTTCAGTCCGAGTTGAGCCCGTTTTTTTACTTTGAATGTTCCTTCATAGGAATGAGTTGTGTAGTCAAATTAATGCTCATTTAGGCTTCAGGAGGTCAACCTGAACTAAATACATTTTGAAATGTGTGCATAAGTCCTTTGGTTTAGGCGTGACACTCATTTTCAGTTTTTATTGCTTTAAATGTACTTTCAGTCCGAGTTGAGCCCGTTTTTTTACTTTGAATGTTCCTTCATAGGAATGAGTTGTGTAGTCAAATTAATGCTCATTTAGGCTTCAGGAGGTCAACCTGAACTAAATACATGTTGAAATGTGTGCATAAGTCCTTTGGTTTAGGCGTGACACTCATTTTGAGATTTTATTGCTTTAAATGCACTTTCAGTCCGAGTTGAGCCCGTTTTTTTACTTTGAATGTTCCTTCATAGGAATGAGTTGTGTAGTCAAATTAATGCTCATTTAGGCTTCAGGAGGTCAACCTGAACTAAATACATTTTGAAATGTGTGCATAAGTCCTTTGGTTTAGGCGTGACACTCATTTTCAGTTGTTATTGCTTTAAATGCACTTTCAGTCCGAGTTGAGCCCGTTTTTTTACTTTGAATGTATCTTCATAGGAATAAGTTGTGTAGTCAAATTAATGGTGATTTAGGCTTCAGGAGGTCAACCTGAACTAAATACATGTTGAAATGTGTGCATAAGTCCTTTGGTTTAGGCGTGACACTCATTTTGAGTTTTTATTGCTTTAAATGCACTTTCAGGCCTAGTTGAGCACGTTTTGTGACTTTGAATGTACCTTCATAGGAATGACTTGTGTAGTCAAATTAATGCTCATTTAGGCTTCAGGAGGTCAACCTGAACTAAATACATGTTGAAATGTGTGCATAAGTCCTTTGGTTTAGGCGTGACACTCATTTTCAGTTTTTATTGCTTTAAATGCACTTTCAGGCCTAGTTGAGCACGTTTTGTGACTTTGAATGTACCTTCATAGGAATGAGTTGTGTAGTCAAATTAATGCTCATTTAGGCTTCAGGAGGTCAACCTGAACTAAATACATTTTGAAATGTGTGCATAAGTCCTTTGGTTTAGGCGTGACACTCATTTTCAGTTTTTATTGCTTTAAATGTACTTTCAGTCCGAGTTGAGCCCGTTTTTTTACTTTGAATGTTCCTTCATAGGAATGAGTTGTGTAGTCAAATTAATGCTCATTTAGGCTTCAGGAGGTCAACCTGAACTAAATACATGTTGTAATGTGTGCATAAGTCCTTTGGTTTAGGCGTGACACTCATTTTGAGTTTTTATTGCTTTAAATGCATTTTCAGGCCGAGTAGAGCACGTTTTTTTACTTTGAATGTATCTTCATAGGAATAAGTTGTGTAGTCAAATTAATGCTCATTTAGGCTTCAGGACGTCAATCTGAACTAAATACATGTTGAAATGTGTGCATAAGTCCTTTGGTTTAGGCGTGACACTCATTTTGAGTTTTTATTGCTTTAAATGCACTTTCAGGCCTAGTTGAGCACGTTTTGTGACTTTGAATGTACCTTCATAGGAATGAGTTGTGTAGTCAAATTAATGCTCATTTAGGCTTCAGGAGGTCAACCTGAACTAAATACATGTTGAAATGTGTGCATAAGTCCTTTGGTTTAGGCGTGACACTCATTTTCAGTTTGTATTGCTTTAAATGCACTTTCAGTCCGAGTTGAGCCCGTTTTGTGACTTTGAATGTACCTTCATAGGAATGAGTTGTGTAGTCAAATTAATGCTCATTTAGGCTTCAGGAGGTCAACCTGAACTAAATACATGTTGAAATGTGTGCATAAGTCCTTTGGTTTAGGCGTGACACTCATTTTCAGTTTTTATTGCTTTAAATGCACTTTCAGTCCGAGTTGAGCCCGTTTTGTGACATGAATGTACCTTCATAGGAATGAGTTGTGTAGTCAAATTAATGCTCATTTAGGCTTCAGGAGGTCAACCTGAACTAAATACATGTTGAAATGTATGCTTAAGTCCTTTGGTTTAGGCGTGACACTCATTTTGAGTTTTTATTGCTTTAAATGCACTTTCAGGCCTAGTTGAGCACGTTTTGTGACTTTGAATGTACCTTCATAGGAATGAGTTGTGTAGTCAAATTAATGCTCATTTAGGCTTCAGGAGGTCAACCTGAACTAAATACATGTTGAAATGTGTGCATAAGTCCTTTGGTTTAGGCGTGACACTCATTTTCAGTTTTTATTGCTTTAAATGTACTTTCAGTCCGAGTTGAGCCCGTTTTTTTACTTTGAATGTTCCTTCATAGGAATGAGTTGTGTAGTCAAATTAATGCTCATTTAGGCTTCAGGAGGTCAACCTGAACTAAATACATGTTGAAATGTGTGCATAAGGCCTTTGGTTTAGGCGTGACACTCATTTTGAGTTTTTATTGGTTTAAATGCATTTTCAGGCCGAGTAGAGCACGTTTTTTACTTTGAATGTATCTTCATAGGAATAAGTTGTGTAGTCAAATTAATGCTCATTTTGGCTTCAGGACGTCAACCTGAACTAAATACATGTTGAAATGTGTGCATAAGTCCTTTGGTTTAGGCGTGACACTCATTTTCAGTTTTTATTGCTTTAAATGCACTTTCAGTCCGAGTTGAGCCCGTTTTTTTACTTTGAATGTATCTTCATAGGAATAAGTTGTGTAGTCAAATTAATGGTGATTTAGGCTTCAGGAGGTCAACCTGAACTAAATAAATGTTGAAATGTGTGCATAAGTCATTTGGTTTAGGCGTGACACTCATTATGAACCATTGATGAAAATAAGTTTTATTTTTAAAAAAGCCAAAAAATGTGAAAGGGACGAAATTACAAATGTCCTGTGTGTTTCACATAGAGTACATACAGGCCAGCGATCCCGCTCCCTCTCTTTCTCTGTGACACACACGCTTCCGAGCGCGCCAGCACGCAGCAAGCACACACACAAACGCACGCACACACACTCACACAAAAGTACGCACAGACGAGCACGTATCGTAAACAACACACCAACGATGATTTAGATCAAAGAAACACTCACACATGTATGGGCACACGATCACGCGCGCGCAAACACACACACAAACTCATGAGAGGCACACACATCCGCACACGCTACGCATGTAAACAACATTTGGACACTGATTGAAGATCAAAGACTAACCCACGTGGAAGACTGAAAGATGCACAGCCAATCACCTAGGCTTTGCATCTTTTCACCTCCCCCTGCTCTCACACCACGTGGGCTAGATCCACTCGGGCTGTCATTGGTGGACGTCGTCGGTGTCAGAACAAATCAAGTGCAAGCAAAAGTTAAAACCTCCGAGTAATTCGTCATTTTTATCCGAATACAGTACTTTTTTGGGGGGGGGGGTGCGCACAACACACACACGCACACACACACGCACGCACCCACACAAACACACACAAACACACGAACACACCTACATACTCTCACACACGCACGCACACATACACTAGCACGCATCGGAAACAACACTTTAGACGTTGAAATGTGTGCAGACGTCCTTTGGTTTAGGCATGACACTCAATTTTAGTTTTTATTGATTCAAATGCATTTTCAGACAGAGCAGGGCACTTACTGACTTTGAATGTATCTTCATGGGAATGAGTTGTGTGATCAAATTAATGCTCATTTAGGCTTCAGGAGATCAACCTAAACTAAATACATGTTGAAATGTGTGCATAAGTCCTTTGATTTAGGCGTGAAACTCATTTTGAGATTTTATTGCTTTAAATGCACTTTCAGGCCTAGTTGAGCACGTTTTGTGACTTTGAATGTACCTTCATAGGAATGAGTTGTATAGACAAAATAATGCTCATTTAGGCTTCAGAATGTCAACCTGAACTAAATACATGTTGAAATGTGTGTATAAATCCTTTGGTTTAGGCCTGACACTCATTTTCAGTTTTTATTGCTTTAAATGCACTTTCAGTCCGAGTTGAGCCCGTTTTTTTACTTTGAATGTATCTTCATAGGAGTAAGTTGTGAAGTCAAATTAATGCTCATTTAGGCTTCAGGACGTCAACCTGAACTAAATACATGTTGAAATGTGTGCATAAGTCCTTTGGTTTAGGCGTGACACTCATTTTGAGATTTTATTGCTTTAAATGCACTTTCAGTCCGAGTTGAGCCCGTTTTTTTACTTTGAATGTATCTTCATAGGAATAAGTTGTGTAGTCAAATTAATGGTGATTTAGGCTTCAGGAGGTCAACCTGAACTAAATACATGTTGAAATGTGTGCATAAGTCCTTTGGTTTAGGCGTGACACTCATTTTGAGTTTTTATTGCTTTAAATGCACTTTCATGCCTAGTTGAGCACGTTTTGTGACTTTGAATGTACCTTCATAGGAATGACTTGTGTAGTCAAATTAATGCTCATTTAGGCTTCAGGAGGTCAACCTGAACTAAATACATGTTGAAATGTGTGCATAAGTCCTTTGGTTTAGGCGTGACACTCATTTTCAGTTTTTATTGCTTTAAATGCACTTTCAGTCCGAGTTGAGCCCGTTTTGTGACTTTGAATGTACCTTCATAGGAATGAGTTGTGTAGTCAAATTAATGCTCATTTAGGCTTCAGGAGGTCAACCTGAACTAAATACATGTTGAAATGTGTGCATAAGTCCTTTGGTTTAGGCGTGACACTCATTTTCAGTTTTTATTGCTTTAAATGCACTTTCAGTCCGAGTTGAGCCCGTTTTGTGACATGAATGTACCTTCATAGGAATGAGTTGTGTAGTCAAATTAATGCTCATTTAGGCTTCAGGAGTTCAACCTGAACTAAATACATGTTGAAATGTGTGCATAAGTCCTTTGGTTTAGGCGTGACACTCATTTTCAGTTTTTATTGCTTTAAATGCACTTTCAGTCCGAGTTGAGCCCGTTTTGTGACTTTGAATGTACCTTCATAGGAATGAGTTGTGTAGTCAAATTAATGCTCATTTAGGCTTCAGGAGGTCAACCTGAACTAAATACATTTTGAAATGTGTGCATAAGTCCTTTGGTTTAGGCGTGACACTCATTTTCAGTTTTTATTGCTTTAAATGCACTTTCAGTCCGAGTTGAGCCCGTTTTTTTACTTTGAATGTATCTTCATAGGAATAAGTTGTGTAGTCAAATTAATGGTGATTTAGACTTCAGGGGGTCAACCTGAACTAAATACATGTTGAAATGTGTGCATAAGTCCTTTGGTTTAGGCGTGACACTCATTTTGAGTTTTTATTGCTTTAAATGCACTTTCAGGCCTAGTTGAGCACGTTTTGTGACTTTGAATGTACCTTCATAGGAATGACTTGTGTAGTCAAAGTAATGCTCATTTAGGCTTCAGGAGGTCAACCTGAACTAAATACATGTTGAAATGTGTGCATAAGTCCTTTGGTTTAGGCGTGACACTCATTTTCAGTTTTTATTGCTTTAAATGCACTTTCAGGCCTAGTTGAGCACGTTTTGTGACTTTGAATGTACCTTCATAGGAATGAGTTGTGTAGTCAAATTAATGCTCATTTAGGCTTCAGGAGGTCAACCTGAACTAAATACATTTTGAAATGTGTGCATAAGTCCTTTGGTTTAGGCGTGACACTCATTTTCAGTTTTTATTGCTTTAAATGTACTTTCAGTCCGAGTTGAGCCCGTTTTTTTACTTTGAATGTTCCTTCATAGGAATGAGTTGTGTAGTCAAATTAATGCTCATTTAGGCTTCAGGAGGTCAACCTGAACTAAATACATGTTGAAATGTGTGCATAAGTCCTTTGGTTTAGGCGTGACACTCATTTTGAGATTTTATTGCTTTAAATGCACTTTCAGTCCGAGTTGAGCCCGTTTTTTTACTTTGAATGTTCCTTCATAGGAATGAGTTGTGTAGTCAAATTAATGCTCATTTAGGCTTCAGGAGGTCAACCTGAACTAAATACATTTTGAAATGTGTGCATAAGTCCTTTGGTTTAGGCGTGACACTCATTTTCAGTTTTTATTGCTTTAAATGCACTTTCAGTCCGAGTTGAGCCCGTTTTTTTACTTTGAATGTATCTTCATAGGAATAAGTTGTGTAGTCAAGTTAATGGTGATTTAGGCTTCAGGAGGTCAACCTGAACTAAATACATGTTGAAATGTGTGCATAAGTCCTTTGGTTTAGGCGTGACACTCATTTTGAGTTTTTATTGCTTTAAATGCACTTTCAGGCCTAGTTGAGCACGTTTTGTGACTTTGAATGTACCTTCATAGGAATGACTTGTGTAGTCAAATTAATGCTCATTTAGGCTTCAGGAGGTCAACCTGAACTAAATACATGTTGAAATGTGTGCATAAGTCCTTTGGTTTAGGCGTGACACTCATTTTCAGTTTTTATTGCTTTAAATGTACTTTCAGTCCGAGTTGAGCCCGTTTTTTTACTTTGAATGTTCCTTCATAGGAATGAGTTGTGTAGTCAAATTAATGCTCATTTAGGCTTCAGGAGGTCAACCTGAACTAAATACATGTTGTAATGTGTGCATAAGTCCTTTGGTTTAGGCGTGACACTCATTTTGAGTTTTTATTGCTTTAAATGCATTTTCAGGCCGAGTAGAGCACGTTTTTTTACTTTGAATGTATCTTCATAGGAATAAGTTGTGTAGTCAAATTAATGCTCATTTAGGCTTCAGGACGTCAATCTGAACAAAATACATGTTGAAATGTGTGCATAAGTCCTTTGGTTTAGGCGTGACACTCATTTTGAGTTTTTATTGCTTTAAATGCACTTTCAGGCCTAGTTGAGCACGTTTTGTGACTTTGAATGTACCTTCATAGGAATGAGTTGTGTAGTCAAATTAATGCTCATTTAGGCTTCAGGAGGTCAACCTGAACTAAATACATGTTGAAATGTGTGCATAAGTCCTTTGGTTTAGGCGTGACACTCATTTTCAGTTTTTATTGCTTTAAATGCACTTTCAGTCCGAGTTGAGCCCGTTTTGTGACTTTGAATGTACCTTCATAGGAATGAGTTGTGTAGTCAAATTAATGCTCATTTAGGCTTCAGGAGGTCAACCTGAACTAAATACATGTTGAAATGTGTGCATAAGTCCTTTGGTTTAGGCGGGACACTCATTTTCAGTTTTTATTGCTTTAAATGCACTTTCAGTCCGAGTTGAGCCCGTTTTGTGACATGAATGTACCTTCATAGGAATGAGTTGTGTAGTCAAATTAATTCTCATTTAGGCTTCAGGAGGTCAACATGAACTAAATACATGTTGAAATGTGTGCTTAAGTCCTTTGGTTTAGGCGTGACACTCATTTTGAGTTTTTATTGCTTTAAATGCACTTTCAGGCCTAGTTGAGCACGTTTTGTGACTTTGAATGTACCTTCATAGGAATTAGTTGTGTAGTCAAATTAATGCTCATTTAGGCTTCAGGAGGTCAACCTGAACTAAATACATGTTGAAATGTGTGCATAAGTCCTTTGGTTTAGGCGTGACACTCATTTTCAGTTTTTATTGCTTTAAATGCACTTTCAGGCCTAGTTGAGCACGTTTTGTGACTTTGAATGTACCTTCATAGGAATGAGTTGTGTAGTCAAATTAATGCTCATTTAGGCTTCAGGAGGTCAACCTGAACTAAATACATGTTGAAATGTGTGCATAAGTCCTTTGGTTTAGGCGTGACACTCATTTTCAGTTTTTATTGCTTTAAATGTACTTTCAGTCCAAGTTGAGCCCGTTTTTTTACTTTGAATGTTCCTTCATAGGAATGAGTTGTGTAGTCAAATTAATGCTCATTTAGGCTTCAGGAGGTCAACCTGAACTAAATACATGTTGAAATGTGTGCATAAGGCCTTTGGTTTAGGCGTGACACTCATTTTGAGTTTTTATTGGTTTAAATGCATTTTCAGGCCGAGTAGAGCACGTTTTTTTACTTTGAATGTATCTTCATAGGAATAAGTTGTGTAGTCAAATTAATGCTCATTTAGGCTTCAGGACGTCAACCTGAACTAAATACATGTTGAAATGTGTGCATAAGTCCTTTGGTTTAGGCGTGACACTCATTTTCAGTTTTTATTGCTTTAAATGCACTTTCAGTCCGAGTTGAGCCCGTTTTTTTACTTTGAATGTATCTTCATAGGAATAAGTTGTGTAGTCAAATTAATGGTGATTTAGGCTTCAGGAGGTCAACCTGAACTAAATAAATGTTGAAATGTGTGCATAAGTCATTTGGTCTAGGCGTGACACTCATTATGAACCATTGATGAAAATAAGTTTTATTTTTAAAAAAGCCAAAAAATGTGAAAGGGACGAAATTACAAATGTCCTGTGTGTTTCACATAGAGTACATACAGGCCAGCGATCCCGCTCCCTCTCTTTCTCTGTGACACACACGCTTCCGAGCGCGCCAGCACGCAGCAAGCACACACACAAACGCACGCACACACACTCACACAAAAGTACGCACAGACGAGCACGTATCGTAAACAACACACCAACGATGATTTAGATCAAAGAAACACTCACACATGTATGGGCACACGATCACGCGCGCGCAAACACACACACAAACTCATGAGAGGCACACACATCCGCACACGCTACGCATGTAAACAACATTTGGACACTGATTGAAGATCAAAGACTAACCCACGTGGAAGACTGAAAGATGCACAGCCAATCACCTAGGCTTTGCATCTTTTCACCTCCCCCTGCTCTCACACCACGTGGGCTAGATCCACTCGGGCTGTCATTGGTGGACGTCGTCGGTGTCAGAACAAATCAAGTGCAAGCAAAATTTAAAACCTCCGAGTAATTCGTCATTTTTATCCGAATACAGTACTTTTTTGGGGGGGGGGTGCGCACAACACACACACGCACACACACACACGCACGCACCCACACAAACACACACAAACACACGAACACACCTACACACTCTCACACACGCACGCACACATACACTAGCACGCATCGGAAACAACACTTTAGACGTTGAAATGTGTGCAGACGTCCTTTGGTTTAGGCATGACACTCAATTTTAGTTTTTATTGATTCAAATGCATTTTCAGACAGAGCAGGGCACTTACTGACTTTGAATGTATCTTCATGGGAATGAGTTGTGTGATCAAATTAATGCTCATTTAGGCTTCAGGAGATCAACCTAAACTAAATACATGTTGAAATGTGTGCATAAGTCCTTTGATTTAGGCGTGAAACTCATTTTGAGATTTTATTGCTTTAAATGCACTTTCAGGCCTAGTTGAGCACGTTTTGTGACTTTGAATGTACCTTCATAGGAATGAGTTGTATAGACAAAATAATGCTCATTTAGGCTTCAGAATGTCAACCTGAACTAAATACATGTTGAAATGTGTGTATAAATCCTTTGGTTTAGGCGTGACACTCATTTTCAGTTTTTATTGCTTTAAATGCACTTTCAGTCCGAGTTGAGCCCGTTTTTTTACTTTGAATGTATCTTCATAGGAATAAGTTGTGTAGTCAAATTAATGGTGATTTAGGCTTCAGTAGGTCAACCTGAACTAAATACATGTTGAAATGTGTGCATAAGTCCTTTGGTTTAGGCGTGACACTCATTTTGAGTTTTTATTGCTTTAAATGCACTTTCAGGCCTAGTTGAGCACGTTTTGTGACTTTGAATGTACCTTCATAGGAATGACTTGTGTAGTCAAATTAATGCTCATTTAGGCTTCAGGAGGTCAACCTGAACTAAATACATGTTGAAATGTGTGCATAAGTCCTTTGGTTTAGGCGTGACACTCATTTTCAGTTTTTATTGCTTTAAATGCACTTTCAGGCCTAGTTGAGCACGTTTTTTTACTTTGAATGTTCCTTCATAGGAATGAGTTGTGTAGTCAAATTAATGCTCATTTAGGCTTCAGGAGGTCAACCTGAACTAAATACATGTTGTAATGTGTGCATAAGTCCTTTGGTTTAGGCGTGACACTCATTTTGAGTTTTTATTGCTTTAAATGCATTTTCAGGCCGAGTAGAGCACGTTTTTTTACTTTGAATGTATCTTCATAGGAATAAGTTGTGTAGTCAAATTAATGCTCATTTAGGCTTCAGGACGTCAACCTGAACTAAATACATGTTGAAATGTGTGCATAAGTCCTTTGGTTTAGGCGTGACACTCATTTTGAGTTTTTATTGCTTTAAATGCACTTTCAGGCCTAGTTGAGCACGTTTTGTGACTTTGAATGTACCTTCATAGGAATGAGTTGTGTAGTCAAATTAATGCTCATTTAGGCTTAAGGAGGTCAACCTGAACTAAATACATGTTGAAATGTGTGCATAAGTCCTTTGGTTTAGGCGTGACACTCATTTTCAGTTTTTATTGCTTTAAATGCACTTTCAGTCCGAGTTGAGCCCGTTTTGTGACTTTGAATGTACCTTCATAGGAATGAGTTGTGTAGTCAAATTAATGCTCATTTAGGCTTCAGGAGGTCAACCTGAACTAAATACATGTTGAAATGTGTGCATAAGTCCTTTGGTTTAGGCGTGACACTCATTTTCAGTTTTTATTGCTTTAAATGCACTTTCAGTCCGAGTTGAGCCCGTTTTGTGACATGAATGTACCTTCATAGGAATGAGTTGTGTAGTCAAATTAATGCTCATTTAGGCTTCAGGAGGTCAACCTGAACTAAATACATGTTGAAATGTGTGCATAAGTCCTTTGGTTTAGGCGTGACACTCATTTTCAGTTTTTATTGCTTTAAATGCACTTTCAGTCCGAGTTGAGCCCGTTTTGTGACTTTGAATGTACCTTCATAGGAATGAGTTGTGTAGTCAAATTAATGCTCATTTAGGCTTCAGGAGGTCAACCTGAACTAAATACATGTTGAAATGTGTGCATAAGTCCTTTGGTTTAGGCGTGACACTCATTTTGAGATTTTATTGCTTTAAATGCACTTTAAGTCCGAGTTGAGCCCGTTTTTTTACTTTGAATGTTCCTTCATAGGAATGAGTTGTGTAGTCAAATTAATGCTCATTTAGGCTTCAGGAGGTCAACCTGAACTAAATACATTTTGAAATGTGTGCATAAGTCCTTTGGTTTAGGCGTGACACTCATTTTCAGTTTTTATTGCTTTAAATGCACTTTCAGTCCGAGTTGAGCCCGTTTTTTTACTTTGAATGTATCTTCATAGGAATAAGTTGTGTAGTCAAATTAATGGTGATTTAGGCTTCAGGAGGTCAACCTGAACTAAATACATGTTGAAATGTGTGCATAAGTCCTTTGGTTTAGGCGTGACACTCATTTTGAGTTTTTATTGCTTTAAATGCACTTTCAGGCCTAGTTGAGCACGTTTTGTGACTTTGAATCTACCTTCATAGGAATGACTTGTGTAGTCAAATTAATGCTCATTTAGGCTTCAGGAGGTCAACCTGAACTAAATACATGTTGAAATGTGTGCATAAGTCCTTTGGTTTAGGCGTGACACTCATTTTCAGTTTTTATTGCTTTAAATGCACTTTCAGGCCTAGTTGAGCACGTTTTGTGACTTTGAATGTACCTTCATAGGAATGAGTTGTGTAGTCAAATTAATGCTCATTTAGGCTTCAGGAGGTCAACCTGAACTAAATACATTTTGAAATGTGTGCATAAGTCCTTTGGTTTAGGCGTGACACTCATTTTCAGTTTTTATTGCTTTAAATGTACTTTCAGTCCGAGTTGAGCCCGTTTTTTTACTTTGAATGTTCCTTCATAGGAATGAGTTGTGTAGTCAAATTAATGCTCATTTAGGCTTCAGGAGGTCAACCTGAACTAAATACATGTTGAAATGTGTGCATAAGTCCTTTGGTTTAGGCGTGACACTCATTTTGAGATTTTATTGCTTTAAATGCACTTTCAGTCCGAGTTGAGCCCGTTTTTTTACTTTGAATGTTCCTTCATAGGAATGAGTTGTGTAGTCAAATTAATGCTCATTTAGGCTTCAGGAGGTCAACCTGAACTAAATACATTTTGAAATGTGTGCATAAGTCCTTTGGTTTAGGCGTGACACTCATTTTCAGTTTTTATTGCTTTAAATGCACTTTCAGTCCGAGTTGAGCCCGTTTTTTTACTTTGAATGTATCTTCATAGGAATAAGTTGTGTAGTCAAATTAATGGTGATTTAGGCTTCAGGAGGTCAACCTGAACTAAATACATGTTGAAATGTGTGCATAAGTCCTTTGGTTTAGGCGTGACACTCATTTTGAGTTTTTATTGCTTTAAATGCACTTTCAGGCCTAGTTGAGCACGTTTTGTGACTTTGAATGTACCTTCATAGGAATGACTTGTGTAGTCAAATTAATGCTCATTTAGGCTTCAGGAGGTCAACCTGAACTAAATACATGTTGAAATGTGTGCATAAGTCCTTTGGTTTAGGCGTGACACTCATTTTCAGTTTTTATTGCTTTAAATGCACTTTCAGGCCTAGTTGAGCACGTTTTGTGACTTTGAATGTACCTTCATAGGAATGAGTTGTGTAGTCAAATTAATGCTCATTTAGGCTTCAGGAGGTCAACCTGAACTAAATACATTTTGAAATGTGTGCACAAGTCCTTTGGTTTAGGCGTGACACTCATTTTCAGTTTTTATTGCTTTAAATGTACTTTCAGTCCGAGTTGAGCCCGTTTTTTTACTTTTAATGTTCCTTCATAGGAATGAGTTGTGTAGTCAAATTAATGCTCATTTAGGCTTCAGGAGGTCAACCTGAACTAAATACATGTTGTAATGTGTGCATAAGTCCTTTGGTTTAGGCGTGACACTCATTTTGAGTTTTTATTGCTTTAAATGCATTTTCAGGCCGAGTAGAGCACGTTTTTTTACTTTGAATGTATCTTCATAGGAATAAGTTGTGTAGTCAAATTAATGCTCATTTAGGCTTCAGGACGTCAACCTGAACTAAATACATGTTGAAATGTGTGCATAAGTCCTTTGGTTTAGGCGTGACACTCATTTTGAGTTTTTATTGCTTTAAATGCACTTTCAGGCCTAGTTGAGCCCGTTTTGTGACTTTGAATGTACCTTCATAGGAATGAGTTGTGTAGTCAAATTAATGCTCATTTAGGCTTCAGGAGGTCAACCTGAACTAAATACATGTTGAAATGTGTGCATAAGTCCTTTGGTTTAGGCGTGACACTCATTTTGAGTTTTTATTGCTTTAAATGCACTTTCAGTCCGAGTTGAGCCCGTTTTGTGACTTTGAATGTACCTTCATAGGAATGAGTTGTGTAGTCAAATTAATGCTTATTTTGGCTTCAGGAGGTCAACCTGAACTAAATACATGTTGAAATGTGTGCATAAGTCCTTTGGTTTAGGCGTGACACTCATTTTCAGTTTTTATTGCTTTAAATGCACTTTCAGTCCGAGTTGAGCCCGTTTTTTTACTTTGAATGTTCCTTCATAGGAATGAGTTGTGTAGTCAAATTAATGTTCATTTAGGCTTCAGGAGGTCAACCTGAACTAAATACATGTTGAAATGTGTGCATAAGTCCTTTGGTTTTGGTGTGACACTCAATTTGAGTTTTTATTGCTTTAAATGCACTTTCAGGCCTAGTTGAGCACGTTTTGTGACTTTCAATGTACCTTCATAGGAATGAGTTGTGTAGTCAAATAAATGCTCATTTAGGCTTCAGGAGGTCAACCTGAACTAAATACATGTTGAAATGTGTGCATAAGTCCTTTGGTTTAGGCGTGACACTCATTTTCAGTTTTTATTGCTTTAAATGCACTTTCAGTCCGAGTTGAGCCCGTTTTTTTACTTTGAATGTATCTTCATAGGAATAAGTTGTGTAGTCAAATTAATGGTGATTTAGGCTTCAGGAGGTCAACCTGAACTAAATAAATGTTGAAATGTGTGCATAAGTCATTTGGTCTAGGCGTGACACTCATTATGAACCATTGATGAAAATAAGTTTTATTTTTAAAAAAGCCAAAAAATGTGAAAGGGACGAAATTACAAATGTCCTGTGTGTTTCACATAGAGTACATACAGGCCAGCGATCCCGCTCCCTCTCTTTCTCTGTGACACACACGCTTCCGAGCGCGCCAGCACGCAGCAAGCACACACACAAACGCACGCACACACACTCACACAAAAGTACGCACAGACGAGCACGTATCGTAAACAACACACCAACGATGATTTAGATCAAAGAAACACTCACACATGTATGGGCACACGATCACGCGCGCGCAAACACACACACAAACTCATGAGAGGCACACACATCCGCACACGCTACGCATGTAAACAACATTTGGACACTGATTGAAGATCAAAGACTAACCCACGTGGAAGACTGAAAGATGCACAGCCAATCACCTAGGCTTTGCATCTTTTCACCTCCCCCTGCTCTCACACCACGTGGGCTAGATCCACTCGGGCTGTCATTGGTGGACGTCGTCGGTGTCAGAACAAATCAAGTGCAAGCAAAAGTTAAAACCTCCGAGTAATTCGTCATTTTTATCCGAATACAGTACTTTTTTGGGGGGGGGTGCGCACAACACACACACGCACACACACACACGCACGCACCCACACAAACACACACAAACACACGAACACACCTACACACTCTCACACACGCACGCACACATACACTAGCACGCATCGGAAACAACACTTTAGACGTTGAAATGTGTGCAGACGTCCTTTGGTTTAGGCATGACACTCAATTTTAGTTTTTATTGATTCAAATGCATTTTCAGACAGAGCAGGGCACTTACTGACTTTGAATGTATCTTCATGGGAATGAGTTGTGTGATCAAATTAATGCTCATTTAGGCTTCAGGAGATCAACCTAAACTAAATACATGTTGAAATGTGTGCATAAGTCCTTTGATTTAGGCGTGAAACTCATTTTGAGATTTTATTGCTTTAAATGCACTTTCAGGCCTAGTTGAGCACGTTTTGTGAATTTGAATGTACCTTCATAGGAATGAGTTGTATAGACAAAATAATGCTCATTTAGGCTTCAGAATGTCAACCTGAACTAAATACATGTTGAAATGTGTGTATAAATCCTTTGGTTTAGGCGTGACACTCATTTTCAGTTTTTATTGCTTTAAATGCACTTTCAGTCCGAGTTGAGCCCGTTTTTTTACTTTGAATGTATCTTCATAGGAATAAGTTGTGAAGTCAAATTAATGCTCATTTAGGCTTCAGGACGTCAACCTGAACTAAATACATGTTGAAATGTGTGCATAAGTCCTTTGGTTTAGGCGTGACACTCATTTTGAGATTTTATTGCTTTAAATGCACTTTCAGTCCGAGTTGAGCCCGTTTTTTTACTTTGAATGTATCTTCATAGGAATAAGTTGTGTAGTCAAATTAATGGTGATTTAGGCTTCAGGAGGTCAACCTGAACTAAATACATGTTGAAATGTGTGCATAAGTCCTTTGGTTTAGGCGTGACACTCATTTTCAGTTTTTATTGCTTTAAATGCACTTTCAGTCCGAGTTGAGCCCGTTTTGTGACATGAATGTACCTTCATAGGAATGAGTTGTGTAGTCAAATTAATGCTCATTTAGGCTTCAGGAGGTCAACCTGAACTAAATACATGTTGAAATGTGTGCATAAGTCCTTTGGTTTAGGCGTGACACTCATTTTCAGTTTTTATTGCTTTAAATGCACTTTCAGTCCGAGTTGAGCCCGTTTTGTGACTTTGAATGTACCTTCATAGGAATGAGTTGTGTAGTCAAATTAATGCTCATTTAGGCTTCAGGAGGTCAACCTGAACTAAATACATGTTGAAATGTGTGCATAAGTCCTTTGGTTTAGGCGTGACACTCATTTTGAGATTTTATTGCTTTAAATGCACTTTAAGTCCGAGTTGAGCCCGTTTTTTTACTTTGAATGTTCCTTCATAGGAATGAGTTGTGTAGTCAAATTAATGCTCATTTAGGCTTCAGGAGGTCAACCTGAACTAAATACATGTTGAAATGTGTGCATAAGTCCTTTGGTTTAGGTGTGACACTCATTTTGAGATTTTATTGCTTTAAATGCACTTTCAGTCCGAGTTGAGCCCGTTTTTTTACTTTGAATGTTCCTTCATAGGAATGAGTTGTGTAGTCAAATTAATGCTCATTTAGGCTTCAGGAGGTCAACCTGAACTAAATACATTTTGAAATGTGTGCATAAGTCCTTTGGTTTAGGCGTGACACTCATTTTCAGTTTTTATTGCTTTAAATGCACTTTCAGTCCGAGTTGAGCCCGTTTTTTTACTTTGAATGTATCTTCATAGGAATAAGTTGTGTAGTCAAATTAATGGTGATTTAGGCTTCAGGAGGTCAACCTGAACTAAATACATGTTGAAATGTGTGCATAAGTCCTTTGGTTTAGGCGTGACACTCATTTTCAGTTTTTATTGCTTTAAATGCACTTTCAGGCCTAGTTGAGCACGTTTTGTGACTTTGAATGTACCTTCATAGGAATGAGTTGTGTAGTCAAATTAATGCTCATTTAGGCTTCAGGAGGTCAACCTGAACTAAATACATTTTGAAATGTGTGCATAAGTCCTTTGGTTTAGGCGTGACACTCATTTTCAGTTTTTATTGCTTTAAATGTACTTTCAGTCCGAGTTGAGCCCGTTTTTTTACTTTGAATGTTCCTTCATAGGAATGAGTTGTGTAGTCAAATTAATGCTCATTTAGGCTTCAGGAGGTCAACCTGAACTAAATACATGTTGTAATGTGTGCATAAGTCCTTTGGTTTAGGCGTGACACTCATTTTGAGTTTTTATTGCTTTAAATGCATTTTCAGGCCGAGTAGAGCACGTTTTTTTACTTTGAATGTATCTTCATAGGAATAAGTTGTGTAGTCAAATTAATGCTCATTTAGGCTTCAGGACGTCAACCTGAACTAAATACATGTTGAAATGTGTGCATAAGTCCTTTGGTTTAGGCGTGACACTCATTTTGAGTTTTTATTGCTTTAAATGCACTTTCAGGCCTAGTTGAGCACGTTTTGTGACTTTGAATGTACCTTCATAGGAATGAGTTGTGTAGTCAAATTAATGCTCATTTAGGCTTCAGGAGGTCAACCTGAACTAAATACATGTTGAAATGTGTGCATAAGTCCTTTGGTTTAGGCGTGACAATCATTTTGAGGTTTTATTGCTTTAAATGCACTTTCAGTCCGAGTTGAGCCCGTTTTGTGACTTTGAATGTACCTTCATAGGAATGAGTTGTGTAGTCAAATTAATGCTTATTTTGGCTTCAGGAGGTCAACCTGAACTAAATACATGTTGAAATGTGTGCATAAGTCCTTTGGTTTAGGCGTGACACTCATTTTCAGTTTTTATTGCTTTAAATGCACTTTCAGTCCGAGTTGAGCCCGTTTTGTGACATGAATGTACCTTCATAGGAATGAGTTGTGTAGTCAAATTAATGCTCATTTAGGCTTCAGGAGGTCAACCTGAACTAAATACATGTTGAAATGTGTGCATAAGTCCTTTGGTTTAGGCGTGACACTCATTTTCAGTTTTTATTGCTTTAAATGCACTTTCAGTCCGAGTTGAGCCCGTTTTGTGACTTTGAATGTACCTTCATAGGAATGAGTTGTGTAGTCAAATTAATGCTCATTTAGGCTTCAGGAGGTCAACCTGAACTAAATACATGTTGAAATGTGTGCATAAGTCCTTTGGTTTAGGCGTGACACTCATTTTGAGATTTTATTGCTTTAAATGCACTTTCAGTCCGAGTTGAGCCCGTTTTTTTACTTTGAATGTTCCTTCATAGGAATGAGTTGTGTAGTCAAATTAATGCTCATTTAGGCTTCAGGAGGTCAACCTGAACTAAATACATTTTGAAATGTGTGCATAAGTCCTTTGGTTTAGGCGTGACACTCATTTTCAGTTTTTATTGCTTTAAATGCACTTTCAGTCCGAGTTGAGCCCGTTTTTTTACTTTGAATGTATCTTCATAGGAATAAGTTGTGTAGTCAAATTAATGGTGATTTAGGCTTCAGGAGGTCAACCTGAACTAAATACATGTGGAAATGTGTGCATAAGTCCTTTGGTTTAGGCGTGACACTCATTTTGAGTTTTTATTGCTTTAAATGCACTTTCAGGCCTAGTTGAGCACGTTTTGTGACTTTGAATGTACCTTCATAGGAATTACTTGTGTAGTCAAATTAATGCTCATTTAGGCTTCAGGAGGTCAACCTGAACTAAATACATGTTGAAATGTGTGCATAAGTCCTTTGGTTTAGGCGTGACACTCATTTTCAGTTTTTATTGCTTTAAATGCACTTTCAGGCCTAGTTGAGCACGTTTTGTGACTTTGAATGTACCTTCATAGGAATGAGTTGTGTAGTCAAATTAATGCTCATTTAGGCTTCAGGAGGTCAACCTGAACTAAATACATTTTGAAATGTGTGCATAAGTCCTTTGGTTTAGGCGTGACACTCATTTTCAGTTTTTATTGCTTTAAATGTACTTTCAGTCCGAGTTGAGCCCGTTTTTTTACTTTGAATGTTCCTTCATAGGAATGAGTTGTGTAGTCAAATTAATGCTCATTTAGGCTTCAGGAGGTCAACCTGAACTAAATACATGTTGAAATGTGTGCATAAGTCCTTTGGTTTAGGCGTGACACTCATTTTGAGATTTAATTGCTTTAAATGCACTTTCAGTCCGAGTTGAGCCCGTTTTTTTACTTTGAATGTTCCTTCATAGGAATGAGTTGTGTAGTCAAATTAATGCTCATTTAGGCTTCAGGAGGTCAACCTGAACTAAATACATTTTGAAATGTGTGCATAAGTCCTTTGGTTTAGGCGTGACACTCATTTTCAGTTTTTATTGCTTTAAATGCACTTTCAGTCCGAGTTGAGCCCGTTTTTTTACTTTGAATGTATCTTCATAGGAATAAGTTGTGTAGTCAAATTAATGGTGATTTAGGCTTCAGGAGGTCAACCTGAACTAAATACATGTTGAAATGTGTGCATATGTCCTTTGGTTTAGGCGTGACACTCATTTTGAGATTTTATTGCTTTAAATGCACTTTCAGTCCGAGTTGAGCCCGTTTTTTTACTTTGAATGTTCCTTCATAGGAATGAGTTGTGTAGTCAAATTAATGCTCATTTAGGCTTCAGGAGGTCAACCTGAACTAAATACATGTTGAAATGTGTGCATAAGTCCTTTGGTTTAGGCGTGACACTCATTTTCAGTTTTTATTGCTTTAAATGCACTTTCAGTCCGAGTTGAGCCCGTTTTGTGACTTTGAATGTACCTTCATAGGAATGAGTTGTGTAGTCAAATTAATGCTCATTTAGGCTTCAGGAGGTCAACCTGAACTAAATACATGTTGAAATGTGTGCATAAGTCCTTTGGTTTAGGCGTGACACTCATTTTGAGATTTTATTGCTTTAAATGCACTTTCAGTCCGAGTTGAGCCCGTTTTTTTACTTTGAATGTTCCTTCATAGGAATGAGTTGTGTAGTCAAATTAATGCTCATTTAGGCTTCAGGAGGTCAACCTGAACTAAATACATTTTGAAATGTGTGCATAAGTCCTTTGGTTTAGGCGTGACACTCATTTTCAGTTTTTATTGCTTTAAATGCACTTTCAGTCCGAGTTGAGCCCGTTTTTTTACTTTGAATGTATCTTCATAGGAATAAGTTGTGTAGTCAAATTAATGGTGATTTAGGCTTCAGGAGGTCAACCTGAACTAAATACATGTGGAAATGTGTGCATAAGTCCTTTGGTTTAGGCGTGACACTCATTTTGAGTTTTTATTGCTTTAAATGCACTTTCAGTCCGAGTTGAGCCCGTTTTTTTACTTTGAATGTATCTTCATAGGAATAAGTTGTGTAGTCAAATTAATGGTGATTTAGGCTTCAGGAGGTCAACCTGAACTAAATACATGTTGAAATGTGTGCATAAGTCCTTTGGTTTAGGCGTGACACTCATTTTGAGATTTTATTGCTTTAAATGCACTTTCAGTCCGAGTTGAGCCCGTTTTTTTACTTTGAATGTTCCTTCATAGGAATGAGTTGTGTAGTCAAATTAATGCTCATTTAGGCTTCAGGAGGTCAACCTGAACTAAATACATTTTGAAATGTGTGCATAAGTCCTTTGGTTTAGGCGTGACACTCATTTTCAGTTTTTATTGCTTTAAATGCACTTTCAGTCCGAGTTGAGCCCGTTTTTTTACTTTGAATGTATCTTCATAGGAATGAGTTGTGTAGTCAAATTAATGCTCATTTAGGCTTCAGGAGGTCAACCTGAACTAAATACATGTTGAAATGTGTGCATAAGTCCTTTGGTTTAGGCGTGACACTCATTTTGAGATTTTATTGCTTTAAATGCACTTTCAGTCCGAGTTGAGCCCGTTTTTTTACTTTGAATGTTCCTTCATAGGAATGAGTTGTGTAGTCAAATTAATGCTCATTTAGGCTTCAGGAGGTCAACCTGAACTAAATACATTTTGAAATGTGTGCATAAGTCCTTTGGTTTAGGCGTGACACTCATTTTCAGTTTTTATTGCTTTAAATGCACTTTCAGTCCGAGTTGAGCCCGTTTTTTTACTTTGAATGTATCTTCATAGGAATGAGTTGTGTAGTCAAATTAATGCTCATTTAGGCTTCAGGAGGTCAACCTGAACTAAATACATTTTGAAATGTGTGCATAAGTCCTTTGGTTTAGGCGTGACACTCATTTTCAGTTTTTATTGCTTTAAATGCACTTTCAGTCCGAGTTGAGCCCGTTTTGTGACTTTGAATGTACCTTCATAGGAATGAGTTGTGTAGTCAAATTAATGGTGATTTAGGCTTCAGGAGGTCAACCTGAACTAAATACATGTTGAAATGTGTGCTTAAGTCCTTTGGTTTAGGCGTGACACTCATTTTGAGTTTTTATTGCTTTAAATGCACTTTCAGGCCTAGTTGAGCACGTTTTGTGACTTTGAATGTACCTTCATAGGAATGAGTTGTGTAGTCAAATTAATGCTCATTTAGGCTTCAGGAGGTCAACCTGAACTAAATACATGTTGAAATGTGTGCATAAGTCCTTTGGTTTAGGCGTGACACTCATTTTCAGTTTTTATTGCTTTAAATGCACTTTCAGTCCGAGTTGAGCCCGTTTTGTGACTTTGAATGTACCTTCATAGGAATGAGTTGTGTAGTCAAATTAATGCTCATTTAGGCTTCAGGAGGTCAACCTGAACTAAATACATGTTGAAATGTGTGCATAAGTCCTTTGGTTTAGGCGTGACACTCATTTTCAGTTTTTATTGCTTTAAATGCACTTTCAGTCCGAGTTGAGCCCGTTTTTTTACTTTGAATGTTCCTTCATAGGAATGAGTTGTGTAGTCAAATTAATGCTCATTTAGGCTTCAGGAGGTCAACCTGAACTAAATACATTTTGAAATGTGTGCATAAGTCCTTTGGTTTAGGCGTGACACTCATTTTCAGTTTTTATTGCTTTAAATGCACTTTCAGTCCGAGTTGAGCCCGTTTTTTTACTTTGAATGTATCTTCATAGGAATGAGTTGTGTAGTCAAATTAATGCTCATTTAGGCTTCAGGAGGTCAACCTGAACTAAATAAATGTTGAAATGTGTGCATAAGTCATTTGGTCTAGGCGTGACACTCATTATGAACCATTGATGAAATAAGTTTTATTTTTAAAAAAGCCAAAAAATGTGAAAGGGACGAAATTACAAATGTCCTGTGTGTTTCACATAGAGTACATACAGGCCAGCGATCCCGCTCCCTCTCTTTCTCTGTGACACACACGCTTCCGAGCGCGCCAGCACGCAGCAAGCACACACACAAACGCACGCACACACACTCACACAAACGTACGCACAGACGAGCACGTATCGTAAACAACACACCAACGATGATTTAGATCAAAGAAACACTCACACATGTATGGGCACACGATCACGCGCGCGCAAACACACACACAAACTCATGAGAGGCACACACATCCGCACACGCTACGCATGTAAACAACATTTGGACACTGATTGAAGATCAAAGACTAACCCACGTGGAAGACTGAAAGATGCACAGCCAATCACCTAGGCTTTGCATCTTTTCACCTCCCCCTGCTCTCACACCACGTGGGCTAGATCCACTCGGGCTGTCATTGGTGGACGTCGTCGGTGTCAGAACAAATCAAGTGCAAGCAAAAGTTAAAACCTCCGAGTAATTCGTCATTTTTATCCGAATACAGTACTTTTTTGGGGGGGGGGTGCGCACAACACACACACGCACACACACACACGCACGCACCCACACAAACACACACAAACACACGAACACACCTACACACTCTCACACACGCACGCACACATACACTAGCACGCATCGGAAACAACACTTTAGACGTTGAAATGTGTGCAGACGTCCTTTGGTTTAGGCATGACACTCAATTTTAGTTTTTATTGATTCAAATGCATTTTCAGACAGAGCAGGGCACTTACTGACTTTGAATGTATCTTCATGGGAATGAGTTGTGTGATCAAATTAATGCTCATTTAGGCTTCAGGAGATCAACCTAAACTAAATACATGTTGAAATGTGTGCATAAGTCCTTTGATTTAGGCGTGAAACTCATTTTGAGATTTTATTGCTTTAAATGCACTTTCAGGCCTAGTTGAGCACGTTTTGTGAATTTGAATGTACCTTCATAGGAATGAGTTGTATAGACAAAATAATGCTCATTTAGGCTTCAGAATGTCAACCTGAACTAAATACATGTTGAAATGTGTGTATAAATCCTTTGGTTTAGGCGTGACACTCATTTTCAGTTTTTATTGCTTTAAATGCACTTTCAGTCCGAGTTGAGCCCGTTTTTTTACTTTGAATGTATCTTCATAGGAATAAGTTGTGAAGTCAAATTAATGCTCATTTAGGCTTCAGGACGTCAACCTGAACTAAATACATGTTGAAATGTGTGCATAAGTCCTTTGGTTTAGGCGTGAAACTCATTTTGAGATTTTATTGCTTTAAATTCACTTTCAGTCCGAGTTGAGCCCGTTTTTTTACTTTGAATGTATCTTCATAGGAATAAGTTGTGTAGTCAAATTAATGGTGATTTAGGCTTCAGGAGGTCAACCTGAACTAAATACATGTTGAAATGTGTGCATAAGTCCTTTGGTTTAGGCGTGACACTCATTTTGAGTTTTTATTGCTTTAAATGCACTTTCAGGCCTAGTTGAGCACGTTTTGTGACTTTGAATGTACCTTCATAGGAATGACTTGTGTAGTCAAATTAATGCTCATTTAGGCTTCAGGAGGTCAACCTGAACTAAATACATGTTGAAATGTGTGCATAAGTCCTTTGGTTTAGGCGTGACACTCATTTTCAGTTTTTATTGCTTTAAATGCACTTTCAGGCCTAGTTGAGCACGTTTTGTGACTTTGAATGTACCTTCATAGGAATGAGTTGTGTAGTCAAATTAATGCTCATTTAGGCTTCAGGAGGTCAACCTGAACTAAATACATTTTGAAATGTGTGCATAAGTCCTTTGGTTTAGGCGTGACACTCATTTTCAGTTTTTATTGCTTTAAATGTACTTTCAGTCCGAGTTGAGCCCGTTTTTTTACTTTGAATGTTCCTTCATAGGAATGAGTTGTGTAGTCAAATTAATGCTCATTTAGGCTTCAGGAGGTCAACCTGAACTAAATACATGTTGAAATGTGTGCATAAGTCCTTTGGTTTAGGCGTGACACTCATTTTGAGATTTTATTGCTTTAAATGCACTTTCAGTCCGAGTTGAGCCCGTTTTTTTACTTTGAATGTTCCTTCATAGGAATGAGTTGTGTAGTCAAATTAATGCTCATTTAGGCTTCAGGAGGTCAACCTGAACTAAATACATTTTGAAATGTGTGCATAAGTCCTTTGGTTTAGGCGTGACACTCATTTTCAGTTTTTATTGCTTTAAATGCACTTTCAGTCCGAGTTGAGCCCGTTTTTTTACTTTGAATGTATCTTCATAGGAATAAGTTGTGTAGTCAAATTAATGGTGATTTAGGCTTCAGGAGGTCAACCTGAACTAAATACATGTTGAAATGTGTGCATAAGTCCTTTGGTTTAGGCGTGACACTCATTTTGAGTTTTTATTGCTTTAAATGCACTTTCAGTCCGAGTTGAGCCCGTTTTTTTACTTTGAATGTATCTTCATAGGAATGAGTTGTGTAGTCAAATTAATGCTCATTTAGGCTTCAGGAGGTCAACCTGAACTAAATAAATGTTGAAATGTGTGCATAAGTCATTTGGTCTAGGCGTGACACTCATTATGAACCATTGATGAAATAAGTTTTATTTTTAAAAAAGCCAAAAAATGTGAAAGGGACGAAATTACAAATGTCCTGTGTGTTTCACATAGAGTACATACAGGCCAGCGATCCCGCTCCCTCTCTTTCTCTGTGACACACACGCTTCCGAGCGCGCCAGCACGCAGCAAGCACACACACAAACGCACGCACACACACTCACACAAACGTACGCACAGACGAGCACGTATCGTAAACAACACACCAACGATGATTTAGATCAAAGAAACACTCACACATGTATGGGCACACGATCACGCGCGCGCAAACACACACACAAACTCATGAGAGGCACACACATCCGCACACGCTACGCATGTAAACAACATTTGGACACTGATTGAAGATCAAAGACTAACCCACGTGGAAGACTGAAAGATGCACAGCCAATCACCTAGGCTTTGCATCTTTTCACCTCCCCCTGCTCTCACACCACGTGAGCTAGATCCACTCGGGCTGTCATTGGTGGACGTCGTCGGTGTCAGAACAAATCAAGTGCAAGCAAAAGTTAAAACCTCCGAGTAATTCGTCATTTTTATCCGAATACAGTACTTTTTTGGGGGGGGGGGTGCGCACAACACACACACGCACACACACACACGCACGCACGCACACAAACACACACAAACACACGAACACACCTACACACTCTCACACACGCACGCACACATACACTAGCACGCATCGGAAACAACACTTTAGACGTTGAAATGTGTGCAGACGTCCTTTGGTTTAGGCATGACACTCAATTTTAGTTTTTATTGATTCAAATGCATTTTCAGACAGAGCAGGGCACTTACTGACTTTGAATGTATCTTCATGGGAATGAGTTGTGTGATCAAATTAATGCTCATTTAGGCTTCAGGAGATCAACCTAAACTAAATACATGTTGAAATGTGTGCATAAGTCCTTTGATTTAGGCGTGAAACTCATTTTGAGATTTTATTGCTTTAAATGCACTTTCAGGCCTAGTTGAGCACGTTTTGTGAATTTGAATGTACCTTCATAGGAATGAGTTGTATAGACAAAATAATGCTCATTTAGGCTTCAGAATGTCAACCTGAACTAAATACATGTTGAAATGTGTGTATAAATCCTTTGGTTTAGGCGTGACACTCATTTTCAGTTTTTATTGCTTTAAATGCACTTTCAGTCCGAGTTGAGCCCGTTTTGTGACTTTGAATGTACCTTCATAGGAATGAGTTGTGTAGTCAAATTAATGCTCATTTAGGCTTCAGGAGGTCAACCTGAACTAAATACATGTTGAAATGTGTGCATAAGTCCTTTGGTTTAGGCGTGACACTCATTTTCAGTTTTTATTGCTTTAAATGCACTTTCAGTCCGAGTTGAGCCCGTTTTTTTACTTTGAATGTTCCTTCATAGGAATGAGTTGTGTAGTCAAATTAATGCTCATTTAGGCTTCAGGAGGTCAACCTGAACTAAATACATTTTGAAATGTGTGCATAAGTCCTTTGGTTTAGGCGTGACACTCATTTTCAGTTTTTATTGCTTTAAATGCACTTTCAGTCCGAGTTGAGCCCGTTTTTTTACTTTGAATGTATCTTCATAGGAATGAGTTGTGTAGTCAAATTAATGCTCATTTAGGCTTCAGGAGGTCAACCTGAACTAAATAAATGTTGAAATGTGTGCATAAGTCATTTGGTCTAGGCGTGACACTCATTATGAACCATTGATGAAATAAGTTTTATTTTTAAAAAAGCCAAAAAATGTGAAAGGGACGAAATTACAAATGTCCTGTGTGTTTCACATAGAGTACATACAGGCCAGCGATCCCGCTCCCTCTCTTTCTCTGTGACACACACGCTTCCGAGCGCGCCAGCACGCAGCAAGCACACACACAAACGCACGCACACACACTCACACAAACGTACGCACAGACGAGCACGTATCGTAAACAACACACCAACGATGATTTAGATCAAAGAAACACTCACACATGTATGGGCACACGATCACGCGCGCGCAAACACACACACAAACTCATGAGAGGCACACACATCCGCACACGCTACGCATGTAAACAACATTTGGACACTGATTGAAGATCAAAGACTAACCCACGTGGAAGACTGAAAGATGCACAGCCAATCACCTAGGCTTTGCATCTTTTCACCTCCCCCTGCTCTCACACCACGTGGGCTAGATCCACTCGGGCTGTCATTGGTGGACGTCGTCGGTGTCAGAACAAATCAAGTGCAAGCAAAAGTTAAAACCTCCGAGTAATTCGTCATTTTTATCCGAATACAGTACTTTTTTGGGGGGGGGGGGGGGGGTGCGCACAACACACACACGCACACACACACACGCACGCACGCACACAAACACACACAAACACACGAACACACCTACACACTCTCACACACGCACGCACACATACACTAGCACGCATCGGAAACAACACTTTAGACGTTGAAATGTGTGCAGACGTCCTTTGGTTTAGGCATGACACTCAATTTTAGTTTTTATTGATTCAAATGCATTTTCAGACAGAGCAGGGCACTTACTGACTTTGAATGTATCTTCATGGGAATGAGTTGTGTGATCAAATTAATGCTCATTTAGGCTTCAGGAGATCAACCTAAACTAAATACATGTTGAAATGTGTGCATAAGTCCTTTGATTTAGGCGTGAAACTCATTTTGAGATTTTATTGCTTTAAATGCACTTTCAGGCCTAGTTGAGCACGTTTTGTGAATTTGAATGTACCTTCATAGGAATGAGTTGTATAGACAAAATAATGCTCATTTAGGCTTCAGAATGTCAACCTGAACTAAATACATGTTGAAATGTGTGTATAAATCCTTTGGTTTAGGCGTGACACTCATTTTCAGTTTTTATTGCTTTAAATGCACTTTCAGTCCGAGTTGAGCCCGTTTTTTTACTTTGAATGTATCTTCATAGGAATAAGTTGTGAAGTCAAATTAATGCTCATTTAGGCTTCAGGACGTCAACCTGAACTAAATACATGTTGAAATGTGTGCATAAGTCCTTTGGTTTAGGCGTGACACTCATTTTGAGATTTTATTGCTTTAAATGCACTTTCAGTCCGAGTTGAGCCCGTTTTTTTACTTTGAATGTATCTTCATAGGAATAAGTTGTGTAGTCAAATTAATGGTGATTTAGGCTTCAGGAGGTCAACCTGAACTAAATACATGTTGAAATGTGTGCATAAGTCCTTTGGTTTAGGCGTGACACTCATTTTGAGTTTTTATTGCTTTAAATGCACTTTCAGGCCTAGTTGAGCACGTTTTGTGACTTTGAATGTACCTTCATAGGAATGACTTGTGTAGTCAAATTAATGCTCATTTAGGCTTCAGGAGGTCAACCTGAACTAAATACATGTTGAAATGTGTGCATAAGTCCTTTGGTTTAGGCGTGACACTCATTTTCAGTTTTTATTGCTTTAAATGCACTTTCAGTCCGAGTTGAGCCCGTTTTGTGACTTTGAATGTACCTTCATAGGAATGAGTTGTGTAGTCAAATTAATGCTCATTTAGGCTTCAGGAGGTCAACCTGAACTAAATACATGTTGAAATGTGTGCATAAGTCCTTTGGTTTAGGCGTGACACTCATTTTCAGTTTTTATTGCTTTAAATGCACTTTCAGGCCTAGTTGAGCACGTTTTGTGACTTTGAATGTACCTTCATAGGAATGAGTTGTGTAGTCAAATTAATGCTCATTTAGGCTTCAGGAGGTCAACCTGAACTAAATACATTTTGAAATGTGTGCATAAGTCCTTTGGTTTAGGCGTGACACTCATTTTCAGTTTTTATTGCTTTAAATGTACTTTCAGTCCGAGTTGAGCCCGTTTTTTTACTTTGAATGTTCCTTCATAGGAATGAGTTGTGTAGTCAAATTAATGCTCATTTAGGCTTCAGGAGGTCAACCTGAACTAAATACATGTTGAAATGTGTGCATAAGTCCTTTGGTTTAGGCGTGACACTCATTTTGAGATTTTATTGCTTTAAATGCACTTTCAGTCCGAGTTGAGCCCGTTTTTTTACTTTGAATGTTCCTTCATAGGAATGAGTTGTGTAGTCAAATTAATGCTCATTTAGGCTTCAGGAGGTCAACCTGAACTAAATACATGTTGAAATGTGTGCATAAGTCCTTTGGTTTAGGCGTGACACTCATTTTCAGTTTTTATTGCTTTAAATGCACTTTCAGTCCGAGTTGAGCCCGTTTTGTGACTTTGAATGTACCTTCATAGGAATGAGTTGTGTAGTCAAATTAATGCTCATTGAGGCTTCAGGAGGTCAACCTGAACTAAATACATGTTGAAATGTGTGCATAAGTCCTTTGGTTTAGGCGTGACACTCATTTTGAGATTTTATTGCTTTAAATGCACTTTCAGGCCTAGTTGAGCACGTTTTGTGACTTTGAATGTACCTTCATAGGAATGACTTGTGTAGTCAAATTAATGCTCATTTAGGCTTCAGGAGGTCAACCTGAACTAAATACATGTTGAAATGTGTGCATAAGTCCTTTGGCTTAGGCGTGACACTCATTTTCAGTTTTTATTGCTTTAAATGCACTTTCAGGCCTAGTTGAGCACGTTTTTTTACTTTGAATGTTCCTTCATAGGAATGAGTTGTGTAGTCAAATTAATGCTCATTTAGGCTTCAGGAGGTCAACCTGAACTAAATACATGTTGTAATGTGTGCATAAGTCCTTTGGTTTAGGCGTGACACTCATTTTGAGTTTTTATTGCTTTAAATGCATTTTCAGGCCGAGTAGAGCACGTTTTTTTACTTTGAATGTATCTTCATAGGAATAAGTTGTGTAGTCAAATTAATGCTCATTTAGGCTTCAGGACGTCAACCTGAACTAAATACATGTTGAAATGTGTGCATAAGTCCTTTGGTTTAGGCGTGACACTCATTTTGAGTTTTTATTGCTTTAAATGCACTTTCAGGCCTAGTTGAGCACGTTTTGTGACTTTGAATGTACCTTCATAGGAATGAGTTGTGTAGTCAAATTAATGCTCATTTAGGCTTCAGGAGGTCAACCTGAACTAAATACATGTTGAAATGTGTGCATAAGTCCTTTGGTTTAGGCGTGACACTCATTTTCAGTTTTTATTGCTTTAAATGCACTTTCAGTCCGAGTTGAGCCCGTTTTGTGACTTTGAATGTACCTTCATAGGAATGAGTTGTGTAGTCAAATTAATGCTCATTTAGGCTTCAGGAGGTCAACCTGAACTAAATACATGTTGAAATGTGTGCATAAGTCCTTTGGTTTAGGCGTGACACTCATTTTGAGATTTTATTGCTTTAAATGCACTTTCAGTCCGAGTTGAGCCCGTTTTTTTACTTTGAATGTTCCTTCATAGGAATGAGTTGTGTAGTCAAATTAATGCTCATTTAGGCTTCAGGAGGTCAACCTGAACTAAATACATTTTGAAATGTGTGCATAAGTCCTTTGGTTTAGGCGTGACACTCATTTTCAGTTTTTATTGCTTTAAATGCACTTTCAGTCCGAGTTGAGCCCGTTTTTTTACTTTGAATGTATCTTCATAGGAATAAGTTGTGTAGTCAAATTAATGGTGATTTAGGCTTCAGGAGGTCAACCTGAACTAAATACATGTTGAAATGTGTGCATAAGTCCTTTGGTTTAGGCGTGACACTCATTTTGAGATTTTATTGCTTTAAATGCACTTTCAGTCCGAGTTGAGCCCGTTTTTTTACTTTGAATGTTCCTTCATAGGAATGAGTTGTGTAGTCAAATTAATGCTCATTTAGGCTTCAGGAGGTCAACCTGAACTAAATACATTTTGAAATGTGTGCATAAGTCCTTTGGTTTAGGCGTGACACTCATTTTCAGTTTTTATTGCTTTAAATGCACTTTCAGTCCGAGTTGAGCCCGTTTTTTTACTTTGAATGTATCTTCATAGGAATAAGTTGTGTAGTCAAATTAATGGTGATTTAGGCTTCAGGAGGTCAACCTGAACTAAATACATGTTGAAATGTGTGCATAAGTCCTTTGGTTTAGGCGTGACACTCATTTTGAGTTTTTATTGCTTTAAATGCACTTTCAGGCCTAGTTGAGCACGTTTTGTGACTTTGAATGTACCTTCATAGGAATGACTTGTGTAGTCAAATTAATGCTCATTTAGGCTTCAGGAGGTCAACCTGAACTAAATACATGTTGAAATGTGTGCATAAGTCCTTTGGTTTAGGCGTGACACTCATTTTCAGTTTTTATTGCTTTAAATGCACTTTCAGGCCTAGTTGAGCACGTTTTGTGACTTTGAATGTACCTTCATAGGAATGAGTTGTGTAGTCAAATTAATGCTCATTTAGGCTTCAGGAGGTCAACCTGAACTAAATACATTTTGAAATGTGTGCATAAGTCCTTTGGTTTAGGCGTGACACTCATTTTCAGTTTTTATTGCTTTAAATGTACTTTCAGTCCGAGTTGAGCCCGTTTTTTTACTTTGAATGTTCCTTCATAGGAATGAGTTGTGTAGTCAAATTAATGCTCATTTAGGCTTCAGGAGGTCAACCTGAACTAAATACATGTTGTAATGTGTGCATAAGTCCTTTGGTTTAGGCGTGACACTCATTTTGAGTTTTTATTGCTTTAAATGCATTTTCAGGCCGAGTAGAGCACGTTTTTTTACTTTGAATGTATCTTCATAGGAATAAGTTGTGTAGTCAAATTAATGCTCATTTAGGCTTCAGGACGTCAACCTGAACTAAATACATGTTGAAATGTGTGCATAAGTCCTTTGGTTTAGGCGTGACACTCATTTTGAGTTTTTATTGCTTTAAATGCACTTTCAGGCCTAGTTGAGCACGTTTTGTGACTTTGAATGTACCTTCATAGGAATGAGTTGTGTAGTCAAATTAATGCTCATTTAGGCTTCAGGAGGTCAACCTGAACTAAATACATGTTGAAATGTGTGCATAAGTCCTTTGGTTTAGGCGTGACACTCATTTTCAGTTTTTATTGCTTTAAATGCACTTTCAGTCCGAGTTGAGCCCGTTTTGTGACTTTGAATGTACCTTCATAGGAATGAGTTGTGTAGTCAAATTAATGCTCATTTAGGCTTCAGGAGGTCAACCTGAACTAAATACATGTTGAAATGTGTGCATAAGTCCTTTGGTTTAGGCGTGACACTCATTTTGAGATTTTATTGCTTTAAATGCACTTTCAGTCCGAGTTGAGCCCGTTTTTTTACTTTGAATGTTCCTTCATAGGAATGAGTTGTGTAGTCAAATTAATGCTCATTTAGGCTTCAGGAGGTCAACCTGAACTAAATACATTTTGAAATGTGTGCATAAGTCCTTTGGTTTAGGCGTGACACTCATTTTCAGTTTTTATTGCTTTAAATGCACTTTCAGTCCGAGTTGAGCCCGTTTTTTTACTTTGAATGTATCTTCATAGGAATAAGTTGTGTAGTCAAATTAATGGTGATTTAGGCTTCAGGAGGTCAACCTGAACTAAATACATGTGGAAATGTGTGCATAAGTCCTTTGGTTTAGGCGTGACACTCATTTTGAGTTTTTATTGCTTTAAATGCACTTTCAGGCCTAGTTGAGCACGTTTTGTGACTTTGAATGTACCTTCATAGGAATGACTTGTGTAGTCAAATTAATGCTCATTTAGGCTTCAGGAGGTCAACCTGAACTAAATACATGTTGAAATGTGTGCATAAGTCCTTTGGTTTAGGCGTGACACTCATTTTCAGTTTTTATTGCTTTAAATGCACTTTCAGGCCTAGTTGAGCACGTTTTGTGACTTTGAATGTACCTTCATAGGAATGAGTTGTGTAGTCAAATTAATGCTCATTTAGGCTTCAGGAGGTCAACCTGAACTAAATACATTTTGAAATGTGTGCATAAGTCCTTTGGTTTAGGCGTGACACTCATTTTCAGTTTTTATTGCTTTAAATGTACTTTCAGTCCGAGTTGAGCCCGTTTTTTTACTTTGAATGTTCCTTCATAGGAATGAGTTGTGTAGTCAAATTAATGCTCATTTAGGCTTCAGGAGGTCAACCTGAACTAAATACATGTTGAAATGTGTGCATAAGTCCTTTGGTTTAGGCGTGACACTCATTTTGAGATTTAATTGCTTTAAATGCACTTTCAGTCCGAGTTGAGCCCGTTTTTTTACTTTGAATGTTCCTTCATAGGAATGAGTTGTGTAGTCAAATTAATGCTCATTTAGGCTTCAGGAGGTCAACCTGAACTAAATACATTTTGAAATGTGTGCATAAGTCCTTTGGTTTAGGCGTGACACTCATTTTCAGTTTTTATTGCTTTAAATGCACTTTCAGTCCGAGTTGAGCCCGTTTTTTTACTTTGAATGTATCTTCATAGGAATAAGTTGTGTAGTCAAATTAATGGTGATTTAGGCTTCAGGAGGTCAACCTGAACTAAATACATGTGGAAATGTGTGCATAAGTCCTTTGGTTTAGGCGTGACACTCATTTTGAGTTTTTATTGCTTTAAATGCACTTTCAGGCCTAGTTGAGCACGTTTTGTGACTTTGAATGTACCTTCATAGGAATGACTTGTGTAGTCAAATTAATGCTCATTTAGGCTTCAGGAGGTCAACCTGAACTAAATACATGTTGAAATGTGTGCATAAGTCCTTTGGTTTAGGCGTGACACTCATTTTCAGTTTTTATTGCTTTAAATGCACTTTCAGGCCTAGTTGAGCACGTTTTGTGACTTTGAATGTACCTTCATAGGAATGAGTTGTGTAGTCAAATTAATGCTCATTTAGGCTTCAGGAGGTCAACCTGAACTAAATACATGTTGAAATGTGTGCATAAGTCCTTTGGTTTAGGCGTGACACTCATTTTCAGTTTTTATTGCTTTAAATGCACTTTCAGGCCTAGTTGAGCACGTTTTTTTACTTTGAATGTTCCTTCATAGGAATGAGTTGTGTAGTCAAATTAATGCTCATTTAGGCTTCAGGAGGTCAACCTGAACTAAATACATGTTGTAATGTGTGCATAAGTCCTTTGGTTTAGGCGTGACACTCATTTTGAGTTTTTATTGCTTTAAATGCATTTTCAGGCCGAGTAGAGCACGTTTTTTTACTTTGAATGTATCTTCATAGGAATAAGTTGTGTAGTCAAATTAATGCTCATTTAGGCTTCAGGACGTCAACCTGAACTAAATACATGTTGAAATGTGTGCATAAGTCCTTTGGTTTAGGCGTGACACTCATTTTGAGTTTTTATTGCTTTAAATGCACTTTCAGGCCTAGTTGAGCACGTTTTGTGACTTTGAATGTACCTTCATAGGAATGAGTTGTGTAGTCAAATTAATGCTCATTTAGGCTTCAGGAGGTCAACCTGAACTAAATACATGTTGAAATGTGTGCATAAGTCCTTTGGTTTAGGCGTGACACTCATTTTCAGTTTTTATTGCTTTAAATGCACTTTCAGTCCGAGTTGAGCCCGTTTTGTGACTTTGAATGTACCTTCATAGGAATGAGTTGTGTAGTCAAATTAATGCTCATTTAGGCTTCAGGAGGTCAACCTGAACTAAATACATGTTGAAATGTGTGCATAAGTCCTTTGGTTTAGGCGTGACACTCATTTTGAGATTTTATTGCTTTAAATGCACTTTCAGTCCGAGTTGAGCCCGTTTTTTTACTTTGAATGTTCCTTCATAGGAATGAGTTGTGTAGTCAAATTAATGCTCATTTAGGCTTCAGGAGGTCAACCTGAACTAAATACATTTTGAAATGTGTGCATAAGTCCTTTGGTTTAGGCGTGACACTCATTTTCAGTTTTTATTGCTTTAAATGCACTTTCAGTCCGAGTTGAGCCCGTTTTTTTACTTTGAATGTATCTTCATAGGAATAAGTTGTGTAGTCAAATTAATGGTGATTTAGGCTTCAGGAGGTCAACCTGAACTAAATACATGTGGAAATGTGTGCATAAGTCCTTTGGTTTAGGCGTGACACTCATTTTGAGTTTTTATTGCTTTAAATGCACTTTCAGGCCTAGTTGAGCACGTTTTGTGACTTTGAATGTACCTTCATAGGAATGACTTGTGTAGTCAAATTAATGCTCATTTAGGCTTCAGGAGGTCAACCTGAACTAAATACATGTTGAAATGTGTGCATAAGTCCTTTGGTTTAGGCGTGACACTCATTTTCAGTTTTTATTGCTTTAAATGCACTTTCAGGCCTAGTTGAGCACGTTTTGTGACTTTGAATGTACCTTCATAGGAATGAGTTGTGTAGTCAAATTAATGCTCATTTAGGCTTCAGGAGGTCAACCTGAACTAAATACATTTTGAAATGTGTGCATAAGTCCTTTGGTTTAGGCGTGACACTCATTTTCAGTTTTTATTGCTTTAAATGTACTTTCAGTCCGAGTTGAGCCCGTTTTTTTACTTTGAATGTTCCTTCATAGGAATGAGTTGTGTAGTCAAATTAATGCTCATTTAGGCTTCAGGAGGTCAACCTGAACTAAATACATGTTGAAATGTGTGCATAAGTCCTTTGGTTTAGGCGTGACACTCATTTTGAGATTTAATTGCTTTAAATGCACTTTCAGTCCGAGTTGAGCCCGTTTTTTTACTTTGAATGTTCCTTCATAGGAATGAGTTGTGTAGTCAAATTAATGCTCATTTAGGCTTCAGGAGGTCAACCTGAACTAAATACATTTTGAAATGTGTGCATAAGTCCTTTGGTTTAGGCGTGACACTCATTTTCAGTTTTTATTGCTTTAAATGCACTTTCAGTCCGAGTTGAGCCCGTTTTTTTACTTTGAATGTATCTTCATAGGAATAAGTTGTGTAGTCAAATTAATGGTGATTTAGGCTTCAGGAGGTCAACCTGAACTAAATACATGTTGAAATGTGTGCATAAGTCCTTTGGTTTAGGCGTGACACTCATTTTGAGATTTTATTGCTTTAAATGCACTTTCAGTCCGAGTTGAGCCCGTTTTTTTACTTTGAATGTTCCTTCATAGGAATGAGTTGTGTAGTCAAATTAATGCTCATTTAGGCTTCAGGAGGTCAACCTGAACTAAATACATGTTGAAATGTGTGCATAAGTCCTTTGGTTTAGGCGTGACACTCATTTTGAGATTTTATTGCTTTAAATGCACTTTCAGTCCGAGTTGAGCCCGTTTTTTTACTTTGAATGTTCCTTCATAGGAATGAGTTGTGTAGTCAAATTAATGCTCATTTAGGCTTCAGGAGGTCAACCTGAACTAAATACATTTTGAAATGTGTGCATAAGTCCTTTGGTTTAGGCGTGACACTCATTTTCAGTTTTTATTGCTTTAAATGCACTTTCAGTCCGAGTTGAGCCCGTTTTTTTACTTTGAATGTATCTTCATAGGAATAAGTTGTGTAGTCACATTAATGGTGATTTAGGCTTCAGGAGGTCAACCTGAACTAAATACATGTGGAAATGTGTGCATAAGTCCTTTGGTTTAGGCGTGACACTCATTTTGAGTTTTTATTGCTTTAAATGCACTTTCAGGCCTAGTTGAGCACGTTTTGTGACTTTGAATGTACCTTCATAGGAATGACTTGTGTAGTCAAATTAATGCTCATTTAGGCTTCAGGAGGTCAACCTGAACTAAATACATGTTGAAATGTGTGCATAAGTCCTTTGGTTTAGGCGTGACACTCATTTTCAGTTTTTATTGCTTTAAATGCACTTTCAGGCCTAGTTGAGCACGTTTTGTGACTTTGAATGTACCTTCATAGGAATGAGTTGTGTAGTCAAATTAATGCTCATTTAGGCTTCAGGAGGTCAACCTGAACTAAATACATTTTGAAATGTGTGCATAAGTCCTTTGGTTTAGGCGTGACACTCATTTTCAGTTTTTATTGCTTTAAATGTACTTTCAGTCCGAGTTGAGCCCGTTTTTTTACTTTGAATGTTCCTTCATAGGAATGAGTTGTGTAGTCAAATTAATGCTCATTTAGGCTTCAGGAGGTCAACCTGAACTAAATACATGTTGAAATGTGTGCATAAGTCCTTTGGTTTAGGCGTGACACTCATTTTGAGATTTTATTGCTTTAAATGCACTTTCAGTCCGAGTTGAGCCCGTTTTTTTACTTTGAATGTTCCTTCATAGGAATGAGTTGTGTAGTCAAATTAATGCTCATTTAGGCTTCAGGAGGTCAACCTGAACTAAATACATTTTGAAATGTGTGCATAAGTCCTTTGGTTTAGGCGTGACACTCATTTTCAGTTTTTATTGCTTTAAATGCACTTTCAGTCCGAGTTGAGCCCGTTTTTTTACTTTGAATGTATCTTCATAGGAATAAGTTGTGTAGTCAAATTAATGGTGATTTAGGCTTCAGGAGGTCAACCTGAACTAAATACATGTTGAAATGTGTGCATAAGTCCTTTGGTTTAGGCGTGACACTCATTTTGAGATTTTATTGCTTTAAATGCACTTTCAGTCCGAGTTGAGCCCGTTTTTTTACTTTGAATGTATCTTCATAGGAATAAGTTGTGTAGTCAAATTAATGGTGATTTAGGCTTCAGGAGGTCAACCTGAACTAAATACATGTTGAAATGTGTGCATAAGTCCTTTGGTTTAGGCGTGACACTCATTTTGAGTTTTTATTGCTTTAAATGCACTTTCAGGCCTAGTTGAGTACGTTTTATGACTTTGAATGTACCTTCATAGGAATGACTTGTGTAGTCAAATTAATGCTCATTTAGGCTTCAGGAGGTCAACCTGAACTAAATACATGTTGAAATGTGTGCATAAGTCCTTTGGTTTAGGTGTGACACTCATTTTCAGTTTTTATTGCTTTAAATGCACTTTCAGGCCTAGTTGAGCACGTTTTGTGACTTTGAATGTACCTTCATAGGAATGAGTTGTGTAGTCAAATTAATGCTCATTTAGGCTTCAGGAGGTCAACCTGAACTAAATACATGTTGACATGTGTGCATAAGTCCTTTTGTTTAGGCGTGACACTCATTTTCAGTTTTTATTGCTTTAAATGCACTTTCAGTCCGAGTTGAGCCCTTTTTTTACTTTGAATGTATCTTCATAGGAATAAGTTGTGTAGTCAAATTAATGCTCATTTAGGCTTCAGAATGTCAACCTGAACTAAATACATGTTGAAATGTGTGCATAAGTCCTTTGGTTTAGGCGTGACACTCATTTTGAGTTTTTATTGCTTTAAATGCACTTTCAGGCCTAGTTGAGCACGTTTTGTGACTTTGAATGTACCTTCATAGGAATGAGTTGTGTAGTCAAATTAATGCTCATTTAGGCTTCAGGAGGTCAACCTGAACTAAATACATGTTGAAATGTGTGCATAAGTCCTTTGGTTTAGGCGTGACACTCATTTTCAGTTTTTATTGCTTTAAATGCACTTTCAGTCCGAGTTGAGCCCGTTTTTTTACTTTGAATGTATCTTCATAGGAATAAGTTGTGTAGTCAAATTAATGGTGATTTAGGCTTCAGGAGGTCAACCTGAACTAAATACATGTTGAAATGTGTGCATGAGTCCTTTGGTTTAGGCGTGACACTCATTTTGAGATTTTATTGCTTTAAATGCACTTTCAGTCCGAGTTGAGCCCGTTTTTTTACTTTGAATGTATCTTCATAGGAATAAGTTGTGTAGTCAAATTAATGGTGATTTAGGCTTCAGGAGGTCAACCTGAACTAAATACATGTTGAAATGTGTGCATAAGTCCTTTGGTTTAGGCGTGACACTCATTTTGAGTTTTTATTGCTTTAAATGCACTTTCAGGCCTAGTTGAGTACGTTTTATGACTTTGAATGTACCTTCATAGGAATGACTTGTGTAGTCAAATTAATGCTCATTTAGGCTTCAGGAGGTCAACCTGAACTAAATACATGTTGAAATGTGTGCATAAGTCCTTTGGTTTAGGCGTGACACTCATTTTCAGTTTTTATTGCTTTAAATGCACTTTCAGGCCTAGTTGAGCACGTTTTGTGACTTTGAATGTACCTTCATAGGAATGAGTTGTGTAGTCAAATTAATGCTCATTTAGGCTTTAGGAGGTCAACCTGAACTAAATACATGTTGAAATGTGTGCATAAGTCCTTTTGTTTAGGCGTGACACTCATTTTCAGTTTTTATTGCTTTAAATGCACTTTCAGTCCGAGTTGAGCCCGTTTTTTTACTTTGAATGTATCTTCACAGGAATAAGTTGTGTAGTCAAATTAATGCTCATTTAGGCTTCAGAATGTCAACCTGAACTAAATACATGTTGAAATGTGTGCATAAGTCCTTTGGTTTAGGCGTGACACTCATTTTGAGTTTTTATTGCTTTAAATGCACTTTCAGGCCTAGTTGAGCACGTTTTGTGACTTTGAATGTACCTTCATAGGAATGAGTTGTGTAGTCAAATTAATGCTCATTTAGGCTTCAGGAGGTCAACCTGAACTAAATACATGTTGAAATGTGTGCATAAGTCCTTTGGTTTAGGCGTGACACTCATTTTCAGTTTTTATTGCTTTAAATGTACTTTCAGTCCGAGTTGAGCCCGTTTTTTTACTTTGAATGTTCCTTCATAGGAATGAGTTGTGTAGTCAAATTAATGCTCATTTAGGCTTCAGGAGGTCAACCTGAACTAAATACATGTTGAAATGTGTGCATAAGGCCTTTGGTTTAGGCGTGACACTCATTTTGAGTTTTTATTGCTTTAAATGCATTTTCAGGCCGAGTAGAGCACGTTTTTTTACTTTGAATGTATCTTCATAGGAATAAGTTGTGTAGTCAAATTAATGCTCATTTAGGCTTCAGGAGGTCAACCTGAACTAAATACTGTACATGTTGAAATGTGTGCATAAGTCCTTTGGTTTAGGCGTGACACTCATTTTCAGTTTTTATTGCTTTAAATGCACTTTCAGTCCGAGTTGAGCCCGTTTTTTAACTTTGAATGTATCTTCATAGGAATAAGTTGTGTAGTCAAATTAATGGTGATTTAGGCTTCAGGAGGTCAACCTGAACTAAATACATGTTGAAATGTGTGCATAAGTCCTTTGGTTTAGGCGTGACACTCATTTTGAGATTTTATTGCTTTAAATGCACTTTCAGTCCGAGTTGAGCCCGTTTTTTTACTTTGAATGTATCTTCATAGGAATAAGTTGTGTAGTCAAATTAATGGTGATTTAGGCTTCAGGAGGTCAACCTGAACTAAATACATGTTGAAATGTGTGCATAAGTCCTTTGGTTTAGGCGTGACACTCATTTTGAGTTTTTATTGCTTTAAATGCACTTTCAGGCCTAGTTGAGTACGTTTTATGACTTTGAATGTACCTTCATAGGAATGACTTGTGTAGTCAAATTAATGCTCATTTAGGCTTCAGGAGGTCAACCTGAACTAAATACATGTTGAAATGTGTGCATAAGTCCTTTGGTTTAGGCGTGACACTCATTTTCAGTTTTTATTGCTTTAAATGCACTTTCAGGCCTAGTTGAGCACGTTTTGTGACTTTGAATGTACCTTCATAGGAATGAGTTGTGTAGTCAAATTAATGCTCATTTAGGCTTCAGGAGGTCAACCTGAACTAAATACATGTTGAAATGTGTGCATAAGTCCTTTTGTTTAGGCGTGACACTCATTTTCAGTTTTTATTGCTTTAAATGCACTTTCAGTCCGAGTTGAGCCCGTTTTTTTACTTTGAATGTATCTTCATAGGAATAAGTTGTGTAGTCAAATTAATGCTCATTTAGGCTTCAGAATGTCAACCTGAACTAAATACATGTTGAAATGTGTGCATAAGTCCTTTGGTTTAGGCGTGACACTCATTTTGAGTTTTTATTGCTTTAAATGCACTTTCAGGCCTAGTTGAGCACGTTTTGTGACTTTGAATGTACCTTCATAGGAATGAGTTGTGTAGTCAAATTAATGCTCATTTAGGCTTCAGGAGGTCAACCTGAACTAAATACATGTTGAAATGTGTGCATAAGTCCTTTGGTTTAGGCGTGACACTCATTTTCAGTTTTTATTGCTTTAAATGTACTTTCAGTCCGAGTTGAGCCCGTTTTTTTACTTTGAATGTTCCTTCATAGGAATGAGTTGTGTAGTCAAATTAATGCTCATTTAGGCTTCAGGAGGTCAACCTGAACTAAATACATCTTGAAATGTGTGCATAAGGCCTTTGGTTTAGGCGTGACACTCATTTTGAGTTTTTATTGCTTTAAATGCATTTTCAGGCCGAGTAGAGCACGTTTTTTTACTTTGAATGTATCTTCATAGGAATAAGTTGTGTAGTCAAATTAATGCTCATTTAGGCTTCAGGAGGTCAACCTGAACTAAATACATGTTGAAATGTGTGCATAAGTCCTTTGGTTTAGGCGTGACACTCATTTTGAGATTTTATTGCTTTAAATGCACTTTCAGTCCGAGTTGAGCCCGTTTTTTTACTTTGAATGTATCTTCATAGGAATAAGTTGTGTAGTCAAATTAATGGTGATTTAGGCTTCAGGAGGTCAACCTGAACTAAATACATGTTGAAATGTGTGCATAAGTCCTTTGGTTTAGGCGTGACACTCATTTTGAGTTTTTATTGCTTTAAATGCACTTTCAGGCCTAGTTGAGTACGTTTTATGACTTTGAATGTACCTTCATAGGAATGACTTGTGTAGTCAAATTAATGCTCATTTAGGCTTCAGGAGGTCAACCTGAACTAAATACATGTTGAAATGTGTGCATAAGTCCTTTGGTTTAGGCGTGACACTCATTTTCAGTTTTTATTGCTTTAAATGCACTTTCAGGCCTAGTTGAGCACGTTTTGTGACTTTGAATGTACCTTCATAGGAATGAGTTGTGTAGTCAAATTAATGCTCATTTAGGCTTCAGGAGGTCAACCTGAACTAAATACATGTTGAAATGTGTGCATAAGTCCTTTTGTTTAGGCGTGACACTCATTTTCAGTTTTTATTGCTTTAAATGCACTTTCAGTCCGAGTTGAGCCCGTTTTTTTACTTTGAATGTATCTTCATAGGAATAAGTTGTGTAGTCAAATTAATGCTCATTTAGGCTTCAGAATGTCAACCTGAACTAAATACATGTTGAAATGTGTGCATAAGTCCTTTGGTTTAGGCGTGACACTCATTTTGAGTTTTTATTGCTTTAAATGCACTTTCAGGCCTAGTTGAGCACGTTTTGTGACTTTGAATGTACCTTCATAGGAATGAGTTGTGTAGTCAAATTAATGCTCATTTAGGCTTCAGGAGGTCAACCTGAACTAAATACATGTTGAAATGTGTGCATAAGTCCTTTGGTTTAGGCGTGACACTCATTTTCAGTTTTTATTGCTTTAAATGTACTTTCAGTCCGAGTTGAGCCCGTTTTTTTACTTTGAATGTTCCTTCATAGGAATGAGTTGTGTAGTCAAATTAATGCTCATTTAGGCTTCAGGAGGTCAACCTGAACTAAATACATCTTGAAATGTGTGCATAAGGCCTTTGGTTTAGGCGTGACACTCATTTTGAGTTTTTATTGCTTTAAATGCATTTTCAGGCCGAGTAGAGCACGTTTTTTTACTTTGAATGTATCTTCATAGGAATAAGTTGTGTAGTCAAATTAATGCTCATTTAGGCTTCAGGAGGTCAACCTGAACTAAATACATGTTGAAATGTGTGCATAAGTCCTTTGGTTTAGGCGTGACACTCATTTTCAGTTTTTATTGCTTTAAATGCACTTTCAGTCCGAGTTGAGCCCGTTTTGTGACATGAATGTACCTTCATAGGAATGAGTTGTGTAGTCAAATTAATGCTCATTTAGGCTTCAGGAGGTCAACCTGAACTAAATACATGTTGAAATGTGTGCATAAGTCCTTTGGTTTAGGCGTGACACTCATTTTCAGTTTTTATTGCTTTAAATGCATTTTCAGGCCGAGTAGAGCACGTTTTTTTACTTTGAATGTATCTTCATAGGAATAAGTTGTGTAGTCAAATTAATGCTCATTTAGGCTTCAGGACGTCAACCTGAACTAAATACATGTTGAAATGTGTGCATAAGTCCTTTGGTTTAGGCGTGACACTCATTTTCAGTTTTTATTGCTTTAAATGCACTTTCAGTCCGAGTTGAGCCCGTTTTTTTACTTTGAATGTATCTTCATAGGAATAAGTTGTGTAGTCAAATTAATGGTGATTTAGGCTTCAGGAGGTCAACCTGAACTAAATACATGTTGAAATGTGTGCATAAGTCCTTTGGTTTAGGCGTGACACTCATTTTGAGTTTTTATTGCTTTAAATGCACTTTCAGGCCTAGTTGAGCACGTTTTGTGACTTTGAATGTACCTTCATAGGAATGACTTGTGTAGTCAAATTAATGCTCATTTAGGCTTCAGGAGGTCAACCTGAACTAAATACATGTTGAAATGTGTGCATAAGTCCTTTGGTTTAGGCGTGACACTCATTTTCAGTTTTTATTGCTTTAAATGCACTTTCAGGCCTAGTTGAGCACGTTTTGTGACTTTGAATGTACCTTCATAGGAATGAGTTGTGTAGTCAAATTAATGCTCATTTAGGCTTCAGGAGGTCAACCTGAACTAAATACATGTTGAAATGTGTGCATAAGTCCTTTTGTTTAGGCGTGACACTCATTTTCAGTTTTTATTGCTTTAAATGCACTTTCAGTCCGAGTTGAGCCCGTTTTTTTACTTTGAATGTATCTTCATAGGAATAAGTTGTGTAGTCAAATTAATGCTCATTTAGGCTTCAGAATGTCAACCTGAACTAAATACATGTTGAAATGTGTGCATAAGTCCTTTGGTTTAGGCGTGACACTCATTTTGAGTTTTTATTGCTTTAAATGCACTTTCAGGCCTAGTTGAGCACGTTTTGTGACTTTGAATGTACCTTCATAGGAATGAGTTGTGTAGTCAAATTAATGCTCATTTAGGCTTCAGGAGGTCAACCTGAACTAAATACATGTTGAAATGTGTGCATAAGTCCTTTGGTTTAGGCGTGACACTCATTTTCAGTTTTTATTGCTTTAAATGTACTTTCAGTCCGAGTTGAGCCCGTTTTTTTACTTTGAATGTTCCTTCATAGGAATGAGTTGTGTAGTCAAATTAATGCTCATTTAGGCTTCAGGAGGTCAACCTGAACTAAATACATCTTGAAATGTGTGCATAAGGCCTTTGGTTTAGGCGTGACACTCATTTTGAGTTTTTATTGCTTTAAATGCATTTTCAGGCCGAGTAGAGCACGTTTTTTTACTTTGAATGTATCTTCATAGGAATAAGTTGTGTAGTCAAATTAATGCTCATTTAGGCTTCAGGAGGTCAACCTGAACTAAATACATGTTGAAATGTGTGCATAAGTCCTTTGGTTTAGGCGTGACACTCATTTTCAGTTTTTATTGCTTTAAATGCACTTTCAGTCCGAGTTGAGCCCGTTTTGTGACATGAATGTACCTTCATAGGAATGAGTTGTGTAGTCAAATTAATGCTCATTTAGGCTTCAGGAGGTCAACCTGAACTAAATACATGTTGAAATGTGTGCATAAGTCCTTTGGTTTAGGCGTGACACTCATTTTCAGTTTTTATTGCTTTAAATGCATTTTCAGGCCGAGTAGAGCACGTTTTTTTACTTTGAATGTATCTTCATAGGAATAAGTTGTGTAGTCAAATTAATGCTCATTTAGGCTTCAGGACGTCAACCTGAACTAAATACATGTTGAAATGTGTGCATAAGTCCTTTGGTTTAGGCGTGACACTCATTTTCAGTTTTTATTGCTTTAAATGCACTTTCAGTCCGAGTTGAGCCCGTTTTTTTACTTTGAATGTATCTTCATAGGAATAAGTTGTGTAGTCAAATTAATGGTGATTTAGGCTTCAGGAGGTCAACCTGAACTAAATACATGTTGAAATGTGTGCATAAGTCCTTTGGTTTAGGCGTGACACTCATTTTGAGTTTTTATTGCTTTAAATGCACTTTCAGGCCTAGTTGAGCACGTTTTGTGACTTTGAATGTACCTTCATAGGAATGACTTGTGTAGTCAAATTAATGCTCATTTAGGCTTCAGGAGGTCAACCTGAACTAAATACATGTTGAAATGTGTGCATAAGTCCTTTGGTTTAGGCGTGACACTCATTTTCAGTTTTCATTGCTTTAAATGCACTTTCAGGCCTAGTTGAGCACGTTTTGTGACTTTGAATGTACCTTCATAGGAATGAGTTGTGTAGTCAAATTAATGCTCATTTAGGCTTCAGGAGGTCAACCTGAACTAAATACATGTTGAAATGTGTGCATAAGTCCTTTGGTTTAGGCGTGACACTCATTTTCAGTTTTTATTGCTTTAAATGCACTTTCAGTCCGAGTTGAGCCCGTTTTGTGACTTTGAATGTACCTTCATAGGAATGAGTTGTGTAGTCAAATTAATGCTCATTTAGGCTTCAGGAGGTCAACCTGAACTAAATACATGTTGAAATGTGTGCATAAGTCCTTTGGTTTAGGCGTGACACTCATTTTCAGTTTTTATTGCTTTAAATGCACTTTCAGTCCGAGTTGAGCCCGTTTTGTGACATGAATGTACCTTCATAGGAATGAGTTGTGTAGTCAAATTAATTCTCATTTAGGCTTCAGGAGGTCAACCTGAACTAAATACATGTTGAAATGTGTGCTTAAGTCCTTTGGTTTAGGCGTGACACTCATTTTGAGTTTTTATTGCTTTAAATGCACTTTCAGGCCTAGTTGAGCACGTTTTGTGACTTTGAATGTACCTTCATAGGAATTAGTTGTGTAGTCAAATTAATGCTCATTTAGGCTTCAGGAGGTCAACCTGAACTAAATACATGTTGAAATGTGTGCATAAGTCCTTTGGTTTAGGCGTGACACTCATTTTGAGTTTTTATTGCTTTAAATGCACTTTCAGGCCTAGTTGAGCACGTTTTGTGACTTTGAATGTACCTTCATAGGAATGAGTTGTGTAGTCAAATTAATGCTCATTTAGGCTTCAGGAGGTCAACCTGAACTAAATACATGTTGAAATGTGTGCATAAGTCCTTTGGTTTAGGCGTGACACTCATTTTCAGTTTTTATTGCTTTAAATGTACTTTCAGTCCGAGTTGAGCCCGTTTTTTTACTTTGAATGTTCCTTCATAGGAATGAGTTGTGTAGTCAAATTAATGCTCATTTAGGCTTCAGGAGGTCAACCTGAACTAAATACATCTTGAAATGTGTGCATAAGGCCTTTGGTTTAGGCGTGACACTCATTTTGAGTTTTTATTGCTTTAAATGCATTTTCAGGCCGAGTAGAGCACGTTTTTTTACTTTGAATGTATCTTCATAGGAATAAGTTGTGTAGTCAAATTAATGCTCATTTAGGCTTCAGGAGGTCAACCTGAACTAAATACATGTTGAAATGTGTGCATAAGTCCTTTGGTTTAGGCGTGACACTCATTTTCAGTTTTTATTGCTTTAAATGCACTTTCAGTCCGAGTTGAGCCCGTTTTGTGACATGAATGTACCTTCATAGGAATGAGTTGTGTAGTCAAATTAATGCTCATTTAGGCTTCAGGAGGTCAACCTGAACTAAATACATGTTGAAATGTGTGCATAAGTCCTTTGGTTTAGGCGTGACACTCATTTTCAGTTTTTATTGCTTTAAATGCATTTTCAGGCCGAGTAGAGCACGTTTTTTTACTTTGAATGTATCTTCATAGGAATAAGTTGTGTAGTCAAATTAATGCTCATTTAGGCTTCAGGACGTCAACCTGAACTAAATACATGTTGAAATGTGTGCATAAGTCCTTTGGTTTAGGCGTGACACTCATTTTCAGTTTTTATTGCTTTAAATGCACTTTCAGTCCGAGTTGAGCCCGTTTTTTTACTTTGAATGTATCTTCATAGGAATAAGTTGTGTAGTCAAATTAATGGTGATTTAGGCTTCAGGAGGTCAACCTGAACTAAATACATGTTGAAATGTGTGCATAAGTCCTTTGGTTTAGGCGTGACACTCATTTTGAGTTTTTATTGCTTTAAATGCACTTTCAGGCCTAGTTGAGCACGTTTTGTGACTTTGAATGTACCTTCATAGGAATGACTTGTGTAGTCAAATTAATGCTCATTTAGGCTTCAGGAGGTCAACCTGAACTAAATACATGTTGAAATGTGTGCATAAGTCCTTTGGTTTAGGCGTGACACTCATTTTCAGTTTTTATTGCTTTAAATGCACTTTCAGGCCTAGTTGAGCACGTTTTGTGACTTTGAATGTACCTTCATAGGAATGAGTTGTGTAGTCAAATTAATGCTCATTTAGGCTTCAGGAGGTCAACCTGAACTAAATACATGTTGAAATGTGTGCATAAGTCCTTTGGTTTAGGCGTGACACTCATTTTCAGTTTTTATTGCTTTAAATGCACTTTCAGTCCGAGTTGAGCCCGTTTTGTGACTTTGAATGTACCTTCATAGGAATGAGTTGTGTAGTCAAATTAATGCTCATTTAGGCTTCAGGAGGTCAACCTGAACTAAATACATGTTGAAATGTGTGCATAAGTCCTTTGGTTTAGGCGTGACACTCATTTTCAGTTTTTATTGCTTTAAATGCACTTTCAGTCCGAGTTGAGCCCGTTTTGTGACATGAATGTACCTTCATAGGAATGAGTTGTGTAGTCAAATTAATTCTCATTTAGGCTTCAGGAGGTCAACCTGAACTAAATACATGTTGAAATGTGTGCTTAAGTCCTTTGGTTTAGGCGTGACACTCATTTTGAGTTTTTATTGCTTTAAATGCACTTTCAGGCCTAGTTGAGCACGTTTTGTGACTTTGAATGTACCTTCATAGGAATTAGTTGTGTAGTCAAATTAATGCTCATTTAGGCTTCAGGAGGTCAACCTGAACTAAATACATGTTGAAATGTGTGCATAAGTCTTTTGGTTTAGGCGTGACACTCATTTTGAGTTTTTATTGCTTTAAATGCACTTTCAGGCCTAGTTGAGCACGTTTTGTGACTTTGAATGTACCTTCATAGGAATGAGTTGTGTAGTCAAATTAATGCTCATTTAGGCTTCAGGAGGTCAACCTGAACTAAATACATGTTGAAATGTGTGCATAAGTCCTTTGGTTTAGGCGTGACACTCATTTTCAGTTTTTATTGCTTTAAATGCACTTTCAGTCCGAGTTGAGCCCGTTTTTTTACTTTGAATGTATCTTCATAGGAATAAGTTGTGAAGTCAAATTAATGCTCATTTAGGCTTCAGGACGTCAACCTGAACTAAATACATGTTGAAATGTGTGCATAAGTCCTTTGGTTTAGGCGTGACACTCATTTTGAGATTTTATTGCTTTAAATGCACTTTCAGTCCGAGTTGAGCCCGTTTTTTTACTTTGAATGTATCTTCATAGGAATAAGTTGTGTAGTCAAATTAATGGTGATTTAGGCTTCAGGAGGTCAACCTGAACTAAATACATGTTGAAATGTGTGCATAAGTCCTTTGGTTTAGGCGTGACACTCATTTTGAGTTTTTATTGCTTTAAATGCACTTTCAGGCCTAGTTGAGCACGTTTTGTGACTTTGAATGTACCTTCATAGGAATGACTTGTGTAGTCAAATTAATGCTCATTTAGGCTTCAGGAGGTCAACCTGAACTAAATACATGTTGAAATGTGTGCATAAGTCCTTTGGTTTAGGCGTGACACTCATTTTCAGTTTTTATTGCTTTAAATGCACTTTCAGTCCGAGTTGAGCCCGTTTTGTGACTTTGAATGTACCTTCATAGGAATGAGTTGTGTAGTCAAATTAATGCTCATTTAGGCTTCAGGAGGTCAACCTGAACTAAATACATGTTGAAATGTGTGCATAAGTCCTTTGGTTTAGGCGTGACACTCATTTTCAGTTTTTATTGCTTTAAATGCACTTTCAGGCCTAGTTGAGCACGTTTTGTGACTTTGAATGTACCTTCATAGGAATGAGTTGTGTAGTCAAATTAATGCTCATTTAGGCTTCAGGAGGTCAACCTGAACTAAATACATTTTGAAATGTGTGCATAAGTCCTTTGGTTTAGGCGTGACACTCATTTTCAGTTTTTATTGCTTTAAATGTACTTTCAGTCCGAGTTGAGCCCGTTTTTTTACTTTGAATGTTCCTTCATAGGAATGAGTTGTGTAGTCAAATTAATGCTCATTTAGGCTTCAGGAGGTCAACCTGAACTAAATACATGTTGAAATGTGTGCATAAGTCCTTTGGTTTAGGCGTGACACTCATTTTGAGATTTTATTGCTTTAAATGCACTTTCAGTCCGAGTTGAGCCCGTTTTTTTACTTTGAATGTTCCTTCATAGGAATGAGTTGTGTAGTCAAATTAATGCTCATTTAGGCTTCAGGAGGTCAACCTGAACTAAATACATGTTGAAATGTGTGCATAAGTCCTTTGGTTTAGGCGTGACACTCATTTTCAGTTTTTATTGCTTTAAATGCACTTTCAGTCCGAGTTGAGCCCGTTTTGTGACTTTGAATGTACCTTCATAGGAATGAGTTGTGTAGTCAAATTAATGCTCATTGAGGCTTCAGGAGGTCAACCTGAACTAAATACATGTTGAAATGTGTGCATAAGTCCTTTGGTTTAGGCGTGACACTCATTTTGAGATTTTATTGCTTTAAATGCACTTTCAGGCCTAGTTGAGCACGTTTTGTGACTTTGAATGTACCTTCATAGGAATGACTTGTGTAGTCAAATTAATGCTCATTTAGGCTTCAGGAGGTCAACCTGAACTAAATACATGTTGAAATGTGTGCATAAGTCCTTTGGTTTAGGCGTGACACTCATTTTCAGTTTTTATTGCTTTAAATGCACTTTCAGGCCTAGTTGAGCACGTTTTTTTACTTTGAATGTTCCTTCATAGGAATGAGTTGTGTAGTCAAATTAATGCTCATTTAGGCTTCAGGAGGTCAACCTGAACTAAATACATGTTGTAATGTGTGCATAAGTCCTTTGGTTTAGGCGTGACACTCATTTTGAGTTTTTATTGCTTTAAATGCATTTTCAGGCCGAGTAGAGCACGTTTTTTTACTTTGAATGTATCTTCATAGGAATAAGTTGTGTAGTCAAATTAATGCTCATTTAGGCTTCAGGACGTCAACCTGAACTAAATACATGTTGAAATGTGTGCATAAGTCCTTTGGTTTAGGCGTGACACTCATTTTCAGTTTTTATTGCTTTAAATGCACTTTCAGGCCTAGTTGAGCACGTTTTGTGACTTTGAATGTACCTTCATAGGAATGAGTTGTGTAGTCAAATTAATGCTCATTTAGGCTTCAGGAGGTCAACCTGAACTAAATACATGTTGAAATGTGTGCATAAGTCCTTTGGTTTAGGCGTGACACTCATTTTCAGTTTTTATTGCTTTAAATGCACTTTCAGTCCGAGTTGAGCCCGTTTTGTGACATGAATGTACCTTCATAGGAATGAGTTGTGTAGTCAAATTAATGCTCATTTAGGCTTCAGGAGGTCAACCTGAACTAAATACATGTTGAAATGTGTGCATAAGTCCTTTGGTTTAGGCGTGACACTCATTTTCAGTTTTTATTGCTTTAAATGCACTTTCAGTCCGAGTTGAGCCCGTTTTGTGACTTTGAATGTACCTTCATAGGAATGAGTTGTGTAGTCAAATTAATGCTCATTTAGGCTTCAGGAGGTCAACCTGAACTAAATACATGTTGAAATGTGTGCATAAGTCCTTTGGTTTAGGCGTGACACTCATTTTGAGATTTTATTGCTTTAAATGCACTTTAAGTCCGAGTTGAGCCCGTTTTTTTACTTTGAATGTTCCTTCATAGGAATGAGTTGTGTAGTCAAATTAATGCTCATTTAGGCTTCAGGAGGTCAACCTGAACTAAATACAATTTGAAATGTGTGCATAAGTCCTTTGGTTTAGGCGTGACACTCATTTTCAGTTTTTATTGCTTTAAATGCACTTTCAGTCCGAGTTGAGCCCGTTTTTTTACTTTGAATGTATCTTCATAGGAATAAGTTGTGTAGTCAAATTAATGGTGATTTAGGCTTCAGGAGGTCAACCTGAACTAAATACATGTTGAAATGTGTGCATAAGTCCTTTGGTTTAGGCGTGACACTCATTTTGAGATTTTATTGCTTTAAATGCACTTTCAGTCCGAGTTGAGCCCGTTTTTTTACTTTGAATGTTCCTTCATAGGAATGAGTTGTGTAGTCAAATTAATGCTCATTTAGGCTTCAGGAGGTCAACCTGAACTAAATACATTTTGAAATGTGTGCATAAGTCCTTTGGTTTAGGCGTGACACTCATTTTCAGTTTTTATTGCTTTAAATGCACTTTCAGTCCGAGTTGAGCCCGTTTTTTTACTTTGAATGTATCTTCATAGGAATAAGTTGTGTAGTCAAATTAATGGTGATTTAGGCTTCAGGAGGTCAACCTGAACTAAATACATGTTGAAATGTGTGCATAAGTCCTTTGGTTTAGGCGTGACACTCATTTTGAGTTTTTATTGCTTTAAATGCACTTTCAGGCCTAGTTGAGCACGTTTTGTGACTTTGAATGTACCTTCATAGGAATGACTTGTGTAGTCAAATTAATGCTCATTTAGGCTTCAGGAGGTCAACCTGAACTAAATACATGTTGAAATGTGTGCATAAGTCCTTTGGTTTAGGCGTGACACTCATTTTCAGTTTTTATTGCTTTAAATGCACTTTCAGGCCTAGTTGAGCACGTTTTGTGACTTTGAATGTACCTTCATAGGAATGAGTTGTGTAGTCAAATTAATGCTCATTTAGGCTTCAGGAGGTCAACCTGAACTAAATACATTTTGAAATGTGTGCATAAGTCCTTTGGTTTAGGCGTGACACTCATTTTCAGTTTTTATTGCTTTAAATGTACTTTCAGTCCGAGTTGAGCCCGTTTTTTTACTTTGAATGTTCCTTCATAGGAATGAGTTGTGTAGTCAAATTAATGCTCATTTAGGCTTCAGGAGGTCAACCTGAACTAAATACATGTTGTAATGTGTGCATAAGTCCTTTGGTTTAGGCGTGACACTCATTTTGAGTTTTTATTGCTTTAAATGCATTTTCAGGCCGAGTAGAGCACGTTTTTTTACTTTGAATGTATCTTCATAGGAATAAGTTGTGTAGTCAAATTAATGCTCATTTAGGCTTCAGGACGTCAACCTGAACTAAATACATGTTGAAATGTGTGCATAAGTCCTTTGGTTTAGGCGTGACACTCATTTTGAGTTTTTATTGCTTTAAATGCACTTTCAGGCCTAGTTGAGCACGTTTTGTGACTTTGAATGTACCTTCATAGGAATGAGTTGTGTAGTCAAATTAATGCTCATTTAGGCTTCAGGAGGTCAACCTGAACTAAATACATGTTGAAATGTGTGCATAAGTCCTTTGGTTTAGGCGTGACAATCATTTTGAGGTTTTATTGCTTTAAATGCACTTTCAGTCCGAGTTGAGCCCGTTTTGTGACTTTGAATGTACCTTCATAGGAATGAGTTGTGTAGTCAAATTAATGCTCATTTAGGCTTCAGGAGGTCAACCTGAACTAAATACATGTTGAAATGTGTGCATAAGTCCTTTGGTTTAGGCGTGACACTCATTTTCAGTTTTTATTGCTTTAAATGCACTTTCAGTCCGAGTTGAGCCCGTTTTGTGACTTTGAATGTACCTTCATAGGAATGAGTTGTGTAGTCAAATTAATGCTCATTTAGGCTTCAGGAGGTCAACCTGAACTAAATACATGTTGAAATGTGTGCATAAGTCCTTTGGTTTAGGCGTGACACTCATTTTGAGATTTTATTGCTTTAAATGCACTTTCAGTCCGAGTTGAGCCCGTTTTTTTACTTTGAATGTTCCTTCATAGGAATGAGTTGTGTAGTCAAATTAATGCTCATTTAGGCTTCAGGAGGTCAACCTGAACTAAATACATTTTGAAATGTGTGCATAAGTCCTTTGGTTTAGGCGTGACACTCATTTTCAGTTTTTATTGCTTTAAATGCACTTTCAGTCCGAGTTGAGCCCGTTTTTTTACTTTGAATGTATCTTCATAGGAATAAGTTGTGTAGTCAAATTAATGGTGATTTAGGCTTCAGGAGGTCAACCTGAACTAAATACATGTGGAAATGTGTGCATAAGTCCTTTGGTTTAGGCGTGACACTCATTTTGAGTTTTTATTGCTTTAAATGCACTTTCAGGCCTAGTTGAGCACGTTTTGTGACTTTGAATGTACCTTCATAGGAATGACTTGTGTAGTCAAATTAATGCTCATTTAGGCTTCAGGAGGTCAACCTGAACTAAATACATGTTGAAATGTGTGCATAAGTCCTTTGGTTTAGGCGTGACACTCATTTTCAGTTTTTATTGCTTTAAATGCACTTTCAGGCCTAGTTGAGCACGTTTTGTGACTTTGAATGTACCTTCATAGGAATGAGTTGTGTAGTCAAATTAATGCTCATTTAGGCTTCAGGAGGTCAACCTGAACTAAATACATTTTGAAATGTGTGCATAAGTCCTTTGGTTTAGGCGTGACACTCATTTTCAGTTTTTATTGCTTTAAATGTACTTTCAGTCCGAGTTGAGCCCGTTTTTTTACTTTGAATGTTCCTTCATAGGAATGAGTTGTGTAGTCAAATTAATGCTCATTTAGGCTTCAGGAGGTCAACCTGAACTAAATACATGTTGAAATGTGTGCATAAGTCCTTTGGTTTAGGCGTGACACTCATTTTCAGTTTTTATTGCTTTAAATGCACTTTCAGTCCGAGTTGAGCCCGTTTTGTGACTTTGAATGTACCTTCATAGGAATGAGTTGTGTAGTCAAATTAATGCTCATTTAGGCTTCAGGAGGTCAACCTGAACTAAATACATGTTGAAATGTGTGCATAAGTCCTTTGGTTTAGGCGTGACACTCATTTTCAGTTTTTATTGCTTTAAATGCACTTTCAGTCCGAGTTGAGCCCGTTTTGTGACTTTGAATGTACCTTCATAGGAATGAGTTGTGTAGTCAAATTAATGCTCATTTAGGCTTCAGGAGGTCAACCTGAACTAAATACATGTTGAAATGTGTGCATAAGTCCTTTGATTTAGGCGTGAAACTCATTTTGAGATTTTATTGCTTTAAATGCACTTTCAGGCCTAGTTGAGCACGTTTTGTGACTTTGAATGTACCTTCATAGGAATGAGTTGTATAGACAAAATAATGCTCATTTAGGCTTCAGAATGTCAACCTGAACTAAATACATGTTGAAATGTGTGTATAAATCCTTTGGTTTAGGCGTGACACTCATTTTCAGTTTTTATTGCTTTAAATGCACTTTCAGTCCGAGTTGAGCCCGCTTTTTTATTTTGAATGTATCTTCATAGGAATAAGTTGTGAAGTCAAATTAATGCTCATTTAGGCTTCAGGACGTCAACCTGAACTAAATACATGTTGAAATGTGTGCATAAGTCCTTTGGTTTAGGCGTGACACTCATTTTGAGTTTTTATTGCTTTAAATGCACTTTCAGTCCGAGTTGAGCCCATTTTTTTACTTTGAATGTTCCTTCATAGGAATGAGTTGTGTAGTCAAATTAATGCTCATTTAGGCTTCAGGAGGTCAACCTGAACTAAATACATGTTGAAATGTGTGCATAAGTCCTTTGGTTTAGGCGTGACACTCATTTTCAGTTTTTATTGCTTTAAATGCACTTTCAGTCCGAGTTGAGCCCGTTTTTTTACTTTGAATGTATCTTCATAGGAATAAGTTGTCACGTTGAGCCCGAGGCGATGAGAAATCGCCTCGTGCACAACAGAAAAAACGAGGTGGATCCCCGGAGAAGCAGACAACGAAAAGATCTTGTGAAAACAAAGGGGTTTTAATAAAGAACAAAAGGAGCCCGAACAGGGAAAACGGTAACAGAAAACGCTGGTCAAATAAGGACCAGGGAAAAATAAGGAAGACAACCGAAAACGCTCGCGAAACGATAAAGGGCGAGGAACTACCGAGATAACAATATGATCACAATAAGAAGTACGCAAAGATTGAGGCCGTAAGGCAATAGGGCAGCGAGAAATTGTCAAACGACGAGAATAGCAAATAGAGCGCAATGGCACGGTAAGGAATTCTCCGGCAGTGAGGTGACTGCCGGAGTCGCCTAATAAAGGCAGGTAATCAGCCCGAAATAACGGGCAGGTGTGCCGAACAGGCGGAGGGAAAAACCCGCCACCTGCTGGCGAGCACGCGACATGACAGTACCCCCCCCTCAATGGACGCCTCCCGGCGGACTACCCGGCTTGGACGGATGAGCAGTGTGGAAGTCGCGCAGAAGGGACGGGTCAAGGATCCAGGAGCGAGGCACCCATTGCCGCTCCTCCGGCCCGTAGCCCTCCCAATCGACCAGGTACTGGAAGCCCTTGCCCCTGCGCCGAGAGTCCAGGATGGCACGAACCGTGTACACCGGGTCCCCGTCGACCACCCGCGGGGGCGGCGGCGGAGCGGGAGGGGGCGCCAAGGCGCTGGAAGACACAGGTTTGAGCAGGGAGACGTGGAACACGGGGTGGACCTTCATGGAGGCCGGCAGCCGGAGCCTGACCGCGACGGGGCTGATGACGGCCTCGACCTCGAACGGGCCAGCGAATCGGGGCCCCAGTTTGGCAGACGAGCCGGCCAGGCGAAGATCCCTCGTAGCCAGCCACACCTTCTCTCCCACCGCATATGAGGGCGCCGGGCGCCGACGACGATCAGCGATCTGTCGGTTCCGGGACGCAGTGCGGGACAACGCAGCCCGGGCCTCCCTCCACACGTGATGGGCCCGCTTAAGGTGGCGCTGCACGGAAGGGACCTCCACCTGCCCCTCCTGGGACGGGAACAGCGGTGGCTGGTAACCGTAGGCCGTCATGAACGGCGACCTGCCTGTAGCGGAGGAGACGAGAGTGTTGTGGGCATATTCCACCCAGGGCAGGTGGTCGGCCCAGGATGCCGGACGGTGGAGACAAACACAGCGGAGGGCCGCCCCCAGATCCTGGTTGGCGCGCTCAGCCTGTCCATTGGACTGAGGGTGGTATCCCGAGGTCAGGCTGGCCGTAGCTCCGAGGGACCGGCAGAACCGCTTCCAGACGCGGGACACAAACTGGGGCCCCCGATCCGAAACGATGTCCGCCGGAATGCCGTGGAGACGGAAGACGTGCTGGACGAGGAGGTTGGCGGTCTCCAGCGCCGACGGCAACCTGGACAAGGGCACAAAGTGAGCGGCCTTGGAGAAGCGGTCCACGATCGTGAGCACGACCGTCCGGCCCCGGGAAGGCGGCAGGCCCGTGACGAAGTCCACAGCGATGTGAGACCACGGGCGGGGAGGAATGGGCAGCGGCTGGAGCAGTCCTGCCGGAGGTTGATGTGACGACTTGCCGCAGGCGCAGGAGGTGCAGGCCTTGACGAACTCCGTCGCGTCGTGGCGGAGCTCCGGCCACCAGAAACGCTGGGCGACGAGCTGCACAGTCCGGTTCACCCCGGGATGACATGCCACCTTGGATCCGTGACCCCACTGCAGGACCTCCGAACGAAGGGCAGGGGGCACGAACAGCCTCCCCGCTGGGCACCCTGCAGGCACCTGCACCCCCACCAGGGCGGACTGGACCCGCTGCTCAACCTCCCACTGGACGGCCCCCACTATGCACTGGGTCGGGAGGATGGTCTCCGGGGAACGGTCCCTCCCCGCAGGTTCGTGGAGCCGGGAAAGGGCGTCAGGCTTGGTGTTCTTAGACCCGGGGGAGTAGGTGAGGACGAAGTCGAACCTGGTGAGGAAGAGGGCCCACCGGGCCTGACGGGCGTTAAGTCTTTTTGCGGAGCGGAGATATGCAAGGTTCTTATGATCGGTGTAAACAGTAAAGGGTTCCTTAGCCCCCTCGAGCCAGTGCCGCCACTCCTGTAAGGCGGTTACCACAGCCAACAGTTCCCGGTTGCCCACGTCGTAGTTGGACTCGGCGGCACTGAGTCGACGGGAGAAGAAGGCGCAGGGGTGCAGCTTCTGGTCGACTGGGGAGCGTTGGGACAGCACCGCACCCACCCCTGAATCCGAGGCGTCCACCTCTACGACGAAAGGGTGGTCAGGGTCAGGATGTTGCAGAACCGGGGGACTAGTGAACGCCGCCTTAAGACGAGCGAACGCCGCATCCGCGGCAGGGTCCCACTTAAAAGGGATCTTGGTCGAAGTAAGGCGGGTTAGGGGAAGCGCCATCTGGCTGTAACCACGGATGAAACGCCTATAGAAGTTGGCGAACCCCAAGAAGCGCTGCAGTTCCTTACGGTTGGACGGGACCGGCCATTCAGTGACCGCACGCGTCTTAATGGGGTCCGCCCGTAGCTTGCCCTGTTCTATAATGAACCCCAGGAAGGAGATGACGGGAACATGGAACTCACACTTTTCTGCCTTGACGAAGAGCCGGTTCTCGAGCAAACGTTGTAGCACCAGCCGAACATGTCGCCGGTGCTCATGCAGAGAACGAGAAAAAATTAAAATGTCGTCAAGATAAACGAAACAGAAGATGTTGATCATGTCCCGGAGCACGTCATTAATGAGGTTCTGAAAGACGGCAGGTGCGTTTGTGAGGCCAAAAGGCATAACGAGATATTCGAAATGGCCCAGGGGGGTCTTAAACGCGGTTTTCCACTCGTCGCCCTCTCGGATGCGAACCAAGTGGTAAGCGCTGCGTAAGTCTAATTTTGAGAATATTGTGGCTGATTGTAATGGAGCGAAGGCGGAGTCCAACCAGGGTAGCGGGTATCTATTTTTAATTGTAATTTCATTTAATCCGCGATAGTCCACGCAGGGCCGTAGGGATTTATCCTTCTTCCCCACGAAGAAAAAACCCGCCCCTAACGGTGAGCGCGAAGGTCTGATGAGACCTGCAGCGAGCGAGCTGTTTATATATTCTGTTAACGCCTCACGCTCGGGCCGGGATACCTGATACAGCCGCGAGGTCGGCAACGGGGCGCCCGCCTGCAGGTCTATCGCGCAATCGTAGGGGCGGTGTGGGGGCAAGGAGCGCGCGCGATCCTCGCTAAAAACCTCCTTAAGATCCCGATAGCACTCCGGCACTCCGTCAAGGCAGATCTCCTCGGGGGGAGTAACGCGTTCGTGCCTCCCGACGGCAGACTGTAGGCAGCGCTGGTAGCAATAATCGCTCCAACTATCGATAGCGGGGCGCGCCCATGATATCACCGGGTTATGCGTCTGCAGCCAGGGTAATCCGAGGATGATCGGGGCGTTCCGGGACCGCATAACATAAAAACGGCGATGCTCAATATGATTACCGGATAACACAAGTTTTAACGGCTCCGTTCGATGCGTTACTACCGCCAGGAGACGCCCATCCAGATCACGCACCCGCTTCGCAACAACCAACTCCTCTAAGAAGCACCCGAGTTCGGACGCGAGATTAGTGTCCATCAAACAGTCATCTGCCCCTGAGTCTACCAGGGCCCGAACCCGTCTTGACCGGGACTCGCCGAATACCTCCGCCTCGAGCTCGAGTCTATTGGGGTGTCCTGGTCGCTTATCGACTCGCCTAGACTCGGAGGGTGACGCGCGAGGTCGTGACTCACAGTAATCGGGAGGAGCGTGGAAAGACGATCCCGGATAGCTGGTTGTGGCGCGGGAGGGTGGTTGTGCGCCGTCAGGTGTAGCATGGTCCCGGCGACGGCGCCTTCCTTCCTCCGCGCCACCGTCTTTGCCGCCCAACTGCATCGGCTCCTCCGCGGATGCTGTCTCCCGGCCCCGGGAGTGCTCGCCGTGCCCCCGATATTCCTCACGGTACGGGAGACGTCGAGACGGGTACCGATCACCTCCTCGCTCCCGACCCCGTTCCCTCTGGCGATTGTCCATAAGGAGGGAGAGGTCGATCAGCTCCTCCAAGTCAGTGCTGTGATCGCGAGTAGCCAGCTCGTCCTTGAGCTGCGCGTTGAGACCCCGGCGAAACAGTCCACACAGGGCCCGATCCTCGTACCCGCTCTGCGCTGCCAGGATCCGGAACTCGATGGAGTAGTCAGCGACCGAACGTCTGCCCTGCTGCAGGGCGAGCAGCCGCCCCTCCGCCTCTCGGCCCCGCACGGGATGGTGGAACACCCGACGGAAGGCTGCCACGAAGTCAGGATAGGAGGTGCGGAGATTCGGCTTTGCGTCGCTGGTCGCGATTGCCCACGATGCCGCCGGACCTGTCAAGAGACTCATGATATAGGCCACCTTGGCGGCGTCAGTGGCATAGGAGGACGGCTGTTGGTCGAAAACGAGCGAGCAGTTGTGTAAAAAGTGTCCACACTGCCCGTGCTCACCCCCGTAACGCGGGGGATGTGGAAGCGAGGGCTCCCTCGATACAGTGGGGTACGAGGGGGGCGCCTCCGGAGTGGTAGGACGAAGACCGGAAGGGTGTCTTCGTTCCTCCACCAGTTTCAAGCGAGGTTCGAAATCCTCGAACCGGTGAGCCAGCATGGAGACCGCGCCGCGGAGTTCCGTAAGGGTTTGGCTGTGCTGGCACATTTGCTGCTCTTGCCGAGCAAGAGCGGACAAGATCTTTTCGACGTCTGCGGGATCCATGTTGGCCGGAGAATTCTGTCACGTTGAGCCCGAGGCGATGAGAAATCGCCTCGTGCACAACAGAAAAAACGAGGTGGATCCCCGGAGAAGCAGACAACGAAAAGATCTTGTGAAAACAAAGGGGTTTTAATAAAGAACAAAAGGAGCCCGAACAGGGAAAACGGTAACAGAAAACGCTGGTCAAATAAGGACCAGGGAAAAATAAGGAAGACAACCGAAAACGCTCGCGAAACGATAAAGGGCGAGGAACTACCGAGATAACAATATGATCACAATAAGAAGTACGCAAAGATTGAGGCCGTAAGGCAATAGGGCAGCGAGAAATTGTCAAACGACGAGAATAGCAAATAGAGCGCAATGGCACGGTAAGGAATTCTCCGGCAGTGAGGTGACTGCCGGAGTCGCCTAATAAAGGCAGGTAATCAGCCCGAAATAACGGGCAGGTGTGCCGAACAGGCGGAGGGAAAAACCCGCCACCTGCTGGCGAGCACGCGACATGACATAAGTTGTGTAGTCAAATTAATGCTCATTTAGGCTTCAGGACGTCAACCTGAACTAAATACATGTTGAAATGTGTGCATAAGTCCTTTGGTTTAGGCGTGACACTCATTTTCAGTTTTTATTGCTTTAAATGCACTTTCAGTCCGAGTTGAGCCCGTTTTTTTACTTTGAATGTATCTTCATAGGAATGAGTTGTGTGATCAAATTAATGTTGATTTAGGCTTCAGGAGGTCAACCTGATTAAATACATGTTGAAATGTGTGCATAAGTCGTTTGGTTTAGATTTGACACTCAATTTGAGTTTTTATTTCTTTAAATGCACTTTCAGGCCGAGTTGAGCCCGTTTTTTGACTTTGAATGTACCTTCATAGGAATGAGTTGTGTAGTCAAATTAATGCTCATTTAGGCTTCAGGAGGTCAACCTGAACTAAATACGTGTTGAAATGTGTGCATAAGTCCTTTGGTTTAGGCGTGACACTCATTTTGAGTTTTTATTGCTTTAAATGCACTTTCAGGCCTAGTTGAGCACGTTTTGTGACTTTGAATGTACCTTCATAGGAATGAGTTGTGTAGTAAAATTAATGCTCATTTAGGCTTCAGGAGGTCAACCTGAACTGAATACATCTTGAAATGTGTGCATAAGTCCTTTGGTTTAGGCGTGACACTCATTTTCAGTTTTTATTGCTTTAAATGCACTTTCAGGCCGAGTTGAGCCCGTTTTTTGACTTTGAATGTACCTTCATAGGAATGAGTTGTGTAGTCAAATTAATGCTCATTTAGGCTTCAGGAGGTCAACCTGAACTAAATACATGTTGAAATGTGTGCATAAGTCCTTTGGTTTAGGCGTGACACTCATTTTCAGTTTTTATTGCTTTAAATGCACTTTCAGTCCGAGTTGAGCCCGTTTTTTTACTTTGAATGTTCCTTCATAGGAATGATTTGTGTAGTCAAATTAATGCTCATTTAGGCTTCAGGAGGTCAACCTGAACTAAATACATGTTGAAATGTGTGCATAAGTCCTTTGGTTTAGGCGTGACACTCATTTTGAGTTTTTATTGCTTTAAATGCACTTTCAGTCCGAGTTGAGCCCGTTTTGTGACTTTGAATGTACCTTCATAGGAATGAGTTGTGTAGTCAAATTAATGCTCATTTAGGCTTCAGGAGGTCAACCTGAACTAAATACATGTTGAAATGTGTGCATACGTCCTTTGGTTTAGGCGTGACACTCATTTTCAGTTTTTATTGCTTTAAATGCACTTTCAGTCCGAGTTGAGCCCGTTTTGTGACTTTGAATGTACCTTCATAGGAATGAGTTGTGTAGTCAAATTAATGCTCATTTAGGCTTCAGGAGGTCAACCTGAACTAAATACATGTTGAAATGTGTGCATAAGTCCTTTGATTTAGGCGTGAAACTCATTTTGAGATTTTATTGCTTTAAATTCACTTTCAGGCCTAGTTGAGCACGTTTTGTGACTTTGAATGTACCTTCATAGGAATGAGTTGTATAGACAAAATAATGCTCATTTAGGCTTCAGAATGTCAACCTGAACTAAATACATGTTGAAATGTGTGTATAAATCCTTTGGTTTAGGCGTGACACTCAACTTGAGTTTTTATTGCTTTAAATGCACTTTCAGTCCGAGTTGAGCCCGTTTTTTTACTTTGAATGTATCTTCATAGGAATAAGTTGTGAAGTCAAATTAATGCTCATTTAGGCTTCAGGACGTCAACCTGAACTAAATACATGATGAAATGTATGCATAAGTCCTTTGGTTTAGGCGTGACACTCATTTTGAGATTTTATTGCTTTAAATGCACTTTCAGTCCGAGTTGAGCCCGTTTTTTTACTTTGAATGTTCCTTCATAGGAATGAGTTGTGTAGTCAAATTAATGCTCATTTAGGCTTCAGGAGGTCAACCTGAACTAAATACATGTTGAAATGTGTGCATAAGTCCTTTGATTTAGGCGTGAAACTCATTTTGAGATTTTATTGCTTTAAATTCACTTTCAGGCCTAGTTGAGCACGTTTTGTGACTTTGAATGTACCTTCATAGGAATGAGTTGTATAGACAAAATAATGCTCATTTAGGCTTCAGAATGTCAACCTGAACTAAATACATGTTGAAATGTGTGTATAAATCCTTTGGTTTAGGCGTGACACTCAACTTGAGTTTTTATTGCTTTAAATGCACTTTCAGTCCGAGTTGAGCCCGTTTTTTTACTTTGAATGTATCTTCATAGGAATAAGTTGTGAAGTCAAATTAATGCTCATTTAGGCTTCAGGACGTCAACCTGAACTAAATACATGATGAAATGTGTGCATAAGTCCTTTGGTTTAGGCGTGACACTCATTTTGAGATTTTATTGCTTTAAATGCACTTTCAGTCCGAGTTGAGCCCGTTTTTTTACTTTGAATGTTCCTTCATAGGAATGAGTTGTGTAGTCAAATTAATGCTCATTTAGGCTTCAGGAGGTCAACCTGAACTAAATACATGTTGAAATGTGTGCATAAGTCCTTTGGTTTAGGCGTGACACTCATTTTGAGTTTTTATTGCTTTAAATGCACTTTCAGGCCTAGTTGAGCACGTTTTGTGACTTTGAATGTACCTTCATAGGAATGAGTTGTGTAGTCAAATTAATGCTCATTTAGGCTTCAGGAGGTCAACCTGAACTGAATACATGTTGAAATGTGTGCATAAGTCCTTTGGTTTAGGCGTGACACTCATTTTCAGTTTTTATTGCTTTAAATGCACTTTCAGTCCGAGTTGAGCCCGTTTTTTTACTTTGAATGTTCCTTCATAGGAATGAGTTGTGTAGTCAAATTAATGCTCATTTAGGCTTCAGTTGGTCAACCTGAACTAAATACATGTTGAAATGTGTGCATAAGGCCTTTGGTTTAGGCGTGACACACATTTTGAGTTTTTATTGCTTTAAATGCACTTTCAGTCCGAGTTGAGCCCGTTTTTTTACTTTGAATGTATCTTCATAGGAATAAGTTGTGTAGTCAAATTAATGGTGATTTAGGCTTCAGGAGGTCAACCTGAACTAAATACATGTTGAAATGTGTGCATAAGTCCTTTGGTTTAGGCGTGACATTCATTTTGAGTTTTTATTGCTTTAAATGCACTTTCAGGCCTAGTTGAGCACGTTTTGTGACTTTGAATGTACCTTCATAGGAATGAGTTGTGTAGTCAAATTAATGCTCATTTAGGCTTCAGGAGGTCAACCTGAACTAAATACATGTTGAAATGTGTGCATAAGTCCTTTGGTTTAGGCGTGACACTCATTTTCAGTTTTTATTGCTTTAAATGCACTTTCAGTCCGAGTTGAGCCCGTTTTGTGACTTTGAATGTACCTTCATAGGAATGAGTTGTGTAGTCAAATTAATGCTCATTTAGGCTTCAGGAGGTCAACCTGAACTAAATACATGTTGAAATGTGTGCATAAGTCCTTTGGTTTAGGCGTGACACTCATTTTCAGTTTTTATTGCTTTAAATGTACTTTCAGTCCGAGTTGAGCCCGTTTTTTTACTTTGAATGTTCCTTCATAGGAATGAGTTGTGTAGTCAAATTAATGCTCATTTAGGCTTCAGGAGGTCAACCTGAACTAAATACATGTTGAAATGTGTGCATAAGTCCTTTGGTTTAGGCGTGACACTCATTTTGAGTTTTTATTGCTTTAAATGCACTTTCAGTCCGAGTTGAGCCCGTTTTTTTACTTTGAATGTTCCTTCATAGGAATGAGTTGTGTAGTCAAATTAATGCTCATTTAGGCTTCAGGAGGTCAACCTGAACTAAATACATGTTGAAATGTGTGCATAAGTCCTTTGGTTTAGGCGTGACACTCATTTTCAGTTTTTTTTTGCTTTAAATGCACTTTCAGTCCGAGTTGAGCCCGTTTTTTTACTTTGAATGTATCTTCATAGGAATAAGTTGTGTAGTCAAATTAATGGTGATTTAGGCTTCAGGAGGTCAACCTGAACTAAATACATGTTGAAATGTGTGCATAAGTCCTTTGGTTTAGGCGTGACACTCATTTTGAGTTTTTATTGCTTTAAATGCACTTTCAGGCCTAGTTGAGCACGTTTTGTGACTTTGAATGTACCTTCATAGGAATGAGTTGTGTAGTCAAATTAATGCTCATTTAGGCTTCAGGAGGTCAACCTGAACTAAATACATGTTGAAATGTGTGCATAAGTCCTTTGGTTTAGGCGTGACACTCATTTTCAGTTTTTATTGCTTTAAATGCACTTTCAGTCCGAGTTGAGCCCGTTTTTTTACTTTGAATGTATCTTCATAGGAGTAAGTTGTGTAGTCAAATTAATGCTCATTTAGGCTTCAGAATGTCAACCTGAACTAAATACATGTTGAAATGTGTGCATAAGTCCTTTGGTTTAGGCGTGACACTCATTTTGAGTTTTTATTGCTTTAAATGCACTTTCAGGCCTAGTTGAGCACGTTTTGTGACTTTGAATGTACCTTCATAGAAATGAGTTGTGTAGTCAAATTAATGCTCATTTAGGCTTCAGGAGGTCAACCTGAACTAAATACATGTTGAAATGTGTGCATAAGTCCTTTGGTTTAGGCGTGACACTCATTTTCAGTTTTTATTGCTTTAAATGTACTTTCAGTCCGAGTTGAGCCCGTTTTTTTACTTTGAATGTTCTTTCATAGGAATGAGTTGTGTAGTCAAATTAATGCTCATTTAGGCTTCAGGAGGGCAACCTGAACTAAATACATGTTGAAATGTGTGCATAAGGCCTTTGGTTTAGGCGTGACACTCATTTTGAGTTTTTATTGCTTTAAATGCATTTTCAGGCCCAGTAGAGCACATTTTTTTACTTTGAATGTATCTTCATAGGAATAAGTTGTGTAGTCAAATTAATGCTCATTTAGGCTTCAGGACGTCAACCTGAACTAAATACATGTTGAAATGTGTGCATAAGTCCTTTGGTTTAGGCGTGACACTCATTTTCAGTTTTTATTGCTTTAAATGCACTTTCAGTCCGAGTTGAGCCCGTTTTTTTACTTTGAATGTATCTTCATAGGAATAAGTTGTGTAGTCAAATTAATGGTGATTTAGGCTTCAGGAGGTCAACCTGAACTAAATACATGTTGAAATGTGTGCATAAGTCCTTTGGTTTAGGCGTGACACTCATTTTGAGTTTTTATTGCTTTAAATGCACTTTCAGGCCTAGTTGAGCACGTTTTGTGACTTTGAATGTACCTTCATAGGAATGAGTTGTGTAGTCAAATTAATGCTTATTTTGGCTTCAGGAGGTCAACCTGAACTAAATACATGTTGAAATGTGTGCATAAGTCCTTTGGTTTAGGCGTGACACTCATTTTGAGTTTTTATTGCTTTAAATGCACTTTCAGTCCGAGTTGAGCCCGTTTTTTTACTTTGAATGTTCCTTCATAGGAATGAGTTGTGTGATCAAATTAATGCTCATTTAGGCTTCAGAATGTCGACCTGAACTAAATACATGTTGAAATGTGTGCATAAGTCCTTTGGTTTAGGCGTGACACTCATTTTGAGTTTTTATTGCTTTAAATGCACTTTCAGTCCTAGTTGAGCCCGTTTTGTGACTTTGAATGTACCTTCATAGGAATGAGTTGTGTAGTCAAATTAATGCTCATTTAGGCTTCAGGAGGTCAACCTGAACTAAATACATGTTGAAATGTGTGCATAAGTCCTTTGGTTTAGGCGTGACACTCATTTTCAGTTTTTATTGCTTTAAATGCACTTTCAGTCCGAGTTGAGCCCGTTTTGTGACATGAATGTACCTTCATAGGAATGAGTTGTGTCGTAAAATTAATGCTCATTTAGGCTTCAGGAGGTCAACCTGAACTAAATACATGTTGAAATGTGTGCATAAGTCCTTTGGTTTAGGCGTGACACTCATTTTGAGTTTTTATTGCTTTAAATGCACTTTCAGGCCTAGTTGAGCACGTTTTGTGACTTTGAATGTTCCTTCATAGGAATGAGTTGTGTAGTCAAATTAATGCTCATTTAGGCTTCAGGAGGTCAACCTGAACT